>NW_028318444.1:307882-615765 GCF_062004578.1 Staurois parvus | reverse complement strand
TGTAGCTCAGGTTCAGTGTTTTTCAGGTAGTGTCATTTCCTTGACAGTGATATCTCTGTCCAGGTCTGGAGCACTAGGTTGGTCTTCTGCTGCCTGCTCTTGGTCATGACTGTTCAGCTGTCCTGCTAGGGCCTTATCATCTGGCTCAGATTCGGGTCTTGGTACTTCTAATTAACAGATGGTTTGCAAAATTCTTGGGTCTGTCAGTGGGTGTTGCTTTTGTATGTCTACATTCTTTCTGAATTCCTATGTGCCTCAAAGGCCAAGAAAAAAATACGAACCTATGATTTTTAGCTATCTGTAAACAAGGGATTCTTCCCAGTGCATACAAAGGAACACTCTTCCCAATAAAATCACGCTAATGTATTTTTAGCTGTAGACATAGTAGTTATTAGCAGAGCATCCCTGATAACAGAAAATTATTTCAAAGGTTCCTCCATGTTAAAGAAGTTGAGAAAGGATGGATTATATGAAATTATATTTATTGATGCCAACATTTGAACTGGAAAAAACATTGATAACTAATTTGGCAAAGGTGTTTTTTTTATAACAACCAAATATGCTGCTAAGTTTTTAGACTGGTAATCAAGACAAGTCAGACCTGATCATTATAAGAAGCAACTCCATTTTGTTCTCCATTTTTATAAAAATGCTTTCTATTTTTGTTTTTTCATTGAATATTTTAAAGGGAATGCTCAAGTTATATATTGTAAAATTGAGCCTTTGTGTGATCTCTGAAAGTCTGCTATAAACAACTGACTTCCAAGATTACTAAAAGCAGTTATTCTAACCAATAGAAACTTAAATGAGGCAGAGGATATTTCATACTGCTTTCCCTTAAAGTGCACCTGTGCCCAGACTATGAGCAGTAATTGATTTACATAATTGTTACAAGCAATAATAGAGCTTTAAAAAAAGCCATCCCTGGCCTCCGTAGCTGCAGGTAGTGTGAAGTAATTCATCCTCAAAATCACAAAAAGGCTTGAAAGTCAGATTTTTAGTTGGCTTCCTTCTTTTTATCTGTTTGTTAAAAGGTTGGCACTGCCAAGATTCTGCTGAAGTTAAGGTGAAGAGAGTTGTGATTTTTGTGCCTCTTTTTTGTAAAAATTTTTTGGTTTAAAGTTATTTTTACTCTTTTTCTACTTGTTAAAAATCTACAAAAAACTTCATTGTGCATAGTCAGGGCACAGCCTCATTTAATAGTAGAATTGCCCAAATTCACTAAAATCTCCTGCAATTTTTTATTTGTTGTTGCAAATTTAAAATGTAATTTTAATCATCCAAGCACTTTGTGTTGTAAGGTGTCAGCACACTGCTCCCGGTGTGACATTGCAGGAGAGCAACTGGGAAATATGGACAGAGTACTGACACTCATTGTGTATGCATGTTCTGCTGCTAGCATGCTCAAAAAGGTAGTCCTGAAAAATTACTCGCAGTAATGCATGCATGTAGACATGAAGCAAATTGACTGTGAGAGGTCTATAGCACTGAAACACAACAGTGGGGAAAAAAGAGGTAAAACAAATATTTGTGAAAAGAAACATGGCAGTGGTTTATGATACACAGTGGTTTAGCAAACTAAATGCCATTTTTTAGGGTTTACATCTACATTAAGCTTACTGTAAGTTTTGTTGTTGCTACAGAGAAACTTGTCATTTTTTCTTGTTATGCAAAATAATTTACTTTAAAATATTTATCTTCAGGAAGCTCGAGAGCAAGTTTTCCCCCTGGATAACACTATTGAAAAACTTCAGCAGGAGAAGAAAGAAATCCTACAGAGGAAAGACTCCAGCTATAGAGCAGTACAAGAAAGGGTGAATCTTCCATTCATTATGCACTAAAGCCAAACTGAATTTTAAATCTGTTTAATGCAATGGGGCACATTTATCAAGGAAAATATTGACATGATTGTCATGATATTGAGAACTAGGCACCCCAAAAACTGTGAAAAGACACAGGGCAGCCTGTGGACACAGCTGATCACGTGATACGGTAAACGGCCAATAACAGCGGCCTTTTGCCACGTGATCAGCTGTGTCCAATGACACAGCAGATCACTGGGTACATACAGTTGCCAGTTATCGGCTGCATTTTCCTCACGCTGTCACAGCGTGAGGAAAGTACTGCTGATAACCGGCAATTGTCAGAGAAGTGATCGGCACTGATGATCAGTACCCAGCAGTGCCACCCACCTGTGCCCATCAGTGCGACCCAGCAGTGTCGCCTATCAGTGCAGCATCATCAGTGCCTCATCATCAGTGCTCATCATTGCACCCTCATCAACGCACATCAGTGAAGGAGAAAAATTACATGTTTGCAAAATTGTATAATAGAAAAAAATTTTTTGCTCCTTTTTTTCTTTATAGCGCAAAAAATAAAACACCCAGTGGCGATTAAATACCACCAAAAGAAAGCTCTATTTGTGTGAAAAAAATGATAACTTTCATATGGGTGCAATGTAGCGTGACCACGCAATTGTCATTCAAAGTGCGACAGTGCTGAAAGCTGAAAATTGGCCTGGGCAGGAAGGGGGTAAGCCCAGTAGGTAAGTGGTAAAAGTGGTAGTAAACTCCCCATTGTTGTCTTGTACCTAAAGCTTATGCATGGGAGTGACGTCATTGTGGCCAGAGAAGGAAGGAAGACCGGGTGAAGATGGAATCACTGGCAGTGGTGATAGCTTGCCACTGGAGGGAACTGTTTTTTTTTTAGGTAAATCTGGTCTTGTATGCAGTGCATACATCACCCTGTGGGGTATCCAGTTTGTTTGGTTTTTTTTTTACGCTGTTTACTACCACTTTAAGCCAGCAATGATTTTTAGAATAGGAGACTCCGAGCTAGCTTACCTCTACAGCTATTGATCCCCTCCCACAACATGGCTGAATAATGCACAAGTTTGTTAGAAGTATACATCTGTCAAGGTTATGAGCACTTTCAAGTGAGGGAATTGGGATTGGGCATCATAAAGCTGATACTGATAGCTGTCCTAACTGATCTGCAAAAAAACCCTTAATTCCTAAATCAATCAGTTTCAAAATCTACACATACTTCATAAAATTAGATAAGATAAAGCTACCTTACTGTTGATTATATATTTCCGTGTGGAAGAAGATACTGAATGGATCAAGGGCACACATCATTAGGCTATCATATGCAGGAGGTGGAATAAATGCTTATCACCTCCTGTGTGTGTCCTGCCTATCTGAAGGATAACATTTTTAATACCTCTAAAATAGCAATTGCATGCACAATAATATGTGGGTTACCCCAGATCATGATGTGGTATATTTACTATATTAATAGTATAAACTAATAATGCATTTAGAAAACTGTATCCGAGGGATTTGCAGCTACATGATCGTAAACACTGTGACATCTCATCAGCCACCCCTCAGACCTCATTGGTCAGATTATTTCAGTCCACACCCTCCTCAGCTACCTAAAAAAGAGATCGCATGAGCAGTCTGGAGCTCTCCTTTTCAATCAAACAGAATATCAGCCAAAATTTACTTTTATCAGAGCCAACACTGATCTATCTTATGCCCACTGAATGGACTACTGGAATCCACAGAACATTTTGCTAAGTATTTTCACTCTTAAACTCTTTGTTTTTCTGTTGCAGCATAGTCTCTTTTTGTTTTTTTTTAACCTTTTTTGCCTGTTTTCTTATTAAACATTATTCTAAAATCATTAGCATTTTCTTTAATGCACTAAGAACTTAAAGTATCCCGGTCTCTTTGAAGAGTGCTAATATATGGTAAATCTCTGTAATATTCCTGTCATGACAGTGTGCATTACAGACATTACTAAAAGACATAATTGTTACAGTGAATGGTTTATAATCCGATAAACTATCTGCTGGTAGCAACTGATTTGGGGTGTAACCGGTTAACTATGGAGTAAACTAAACCCAGTGACAATCACTCTCAGTCTGCTGACACTTAGATTTTGGTTCCACAAGCTAGAAAATCCTTGTGCAGAGTGAGCCTGAGAGTTTCATCGTCACATATTGGTGGCAGCGCGGTGTGAATTTGACCAGCCATTGGTCACATGTTGTTTAAGTTGGCTGGGGTCTGACACCAAGTTCCTTACAATAATTAGACGCAAATCAAGCTTCTTCTAGTTTAGCAAAATCTTTGCAACAGTTTTTCTGTATATTTGTGACCACGTGCATCTGTAATCCTGCACAGCCAGATGCAACAGATTTTCAAAAGTCTGCACTAGATTTATGACTGGATGAAACCATTCATTACTTCAAATAGATGAACAATTAAGAAGTGGTCAGTCAGGTGTCATTCTATCCCAGTATTACTTTACAGCAGACGAGGTAAGAATTTATAAATTAAGCTGTAACTTTGTAGTAAACTTGTCTCAAAATCTGTCTCACTGTTCTTGTTAATTATTGCTTTACTGCAAGACAGAATTTGATGTCTCCCATTGTCCGCTTTCATTCAAATGGTGGAGTAGAGAGTTCTGTTTTCTGCAAGCATGCTGCAAAGAAGGACCCTAGAGCTGTACAGTTGTCAAAGCTCATGCTCCGATGATTGGAGAGCAGTAGTTTTGACTCCTATAAGGCACGTTAATGTGTGTTCATATACATCAAGACGTGCATTTCAACGTGTTGACATAGGTTTTGTTGCATATTTAATAATTTCGTTCATCCAAATTCAACAGGGTTATTCAGCTTAGCAGCTCGGAGCTAGAGGTGATAGAACTACAGGTTTAAATGATGGGATTCATGGGGGGGGGGGGGAATTTCCTCTTGTGCTGGTCAAAGTTTGTGTTATGGCTTCTCTTTCTGATTGTTTTTTCTCTCCCTTCTGTAAATAATTTTCTCTCCTATTTCTCTGCAGCTAAATGATATTAAAGAAAGAGTTAAAAAGATCAGCTTGCATGTGAAGGATATAGAAAAGTATACTAGTGATGGAAGAGAAGAATTCAAAGAGGTATGTAATTTTTAATTATTAAAGTAAAATGAATTTACAGGTTGTATGCCTGCTGTAACCTATTCATCTTTTACTTACAGCAAAAGGAAACTGAGCTGCAGGACTTAATAGCACGTCTTAATGACTGTGAAAAGCATAAAGAAGTCATTAACAAAGAAATGATGGCTGTTAGGCAGGATATTGATACCCAAAAAGTAAGTGTTTTCAATACTTATTTACTTAGACCTGTTGCTGCAAATGGATTACTTTACCGAGATTCGAACCTACATTTTCTAAATTAATCTGTTGTACACTGGTGTATAGTATCAGGACAGAATTGCAGTAAGGTTCTGTTGTTGTTGGGAAAAAAAACCACACACGCACACACACGCAGAAAATTGCCATCATTACCATTACCTTGTTACGCAGGACTTTTGACCGTTCTTTTCTGATCCCCATGGCTCAGTATCTAGCCTAGTCAGTGCTTCCATGTAAGAGCTAACAAACTCATTGACTATTTATACACTGACACTAATTGCAATTTAGAAAGCCACAGATGTGGGACATTAACCTCTAATTGGCATTTTAACCCGTGTGTGTCACCTTGTGTGTCTGTAACAAGGCCAAACATTCCAGGGGATGTAAACTTTTGAATATGGCCATTTGGGTGATTTCTTTTATTACGATTTTAAAAAGGAGCCAAACAACTTTTGATAATAATTGGCTTCATATGATCATCATCCTTCAATGAAAGAGCATTTTTTTGGCATGATCAGTCATATTTTCAATATCAATGCCAAAATTTCACAATTTCTGCCAGGGTATGCAAACTTTTGAGCACAACTGTGTGTGTGTGTGTGTATGTATATATATATGTATGTGTATATTGGCTTTTAGAATATGTTGTAGGTGTTATACTGCTGCCTACAGGAGCACTGAACGTGGGGAAAACAATAAAATGTTAGAATGTATGTGGAGCGCTATGGGTGTGTAGAAAGGTTATAAGCTGCTGGCACTAAAGAACCGCCCTTGGTATCCTCACTAGTGAATGAAATATAAAAGGTGCAGCGCTAAAGTAATGGATGAATCAAATGAAATATGTCTAAAACATGTGCATATACATAAATAATAAGGTGAATAGAAGCAACAATGGAACGAATAGCAGCAATATTAAAAGGCATACACAGTGAGGTGCTCCGATCAGCGCTACCAGTCTAAAGTGAGAGAGTTCATGAATTATTAATATATCAATATTTAATATGCTGATAAGTGTGGTGATGGTATCCATGACACTGAGTGGTCAGCGTTGGGTGATATAAAATGAATAGTGACTGACAGTGAACATATATCAAATGATAAAATTGCGATAAACAATAGTTATTAAAAAGTTCAGAAAATAAATCCATGAGCAGGTGACATCCAGTGCTGGTGAATCCATGAAAAGTATTCCGCTATATGCACTCACTTGAAGTGCATATAAAATGCGCATGAACAGCTGGTTTCTTCCCCAGGTAAGTCAGTCAGCACACTCATCAGTCATAGGACCATGAAGGCCAGGATGATCTCAGATAGGGATGATGACACCAAGCAGCATGCGAACCGCGATGAGAAGTCCCGAGGAGTTAGCTCACAAAAGAGCCAGAGAAAATCGGCTAATAGTGTAGTACTTTATTAAAGGTACAGAGTATCCACGTGGAGAGTACAAACATACAGTACAAATATGCATGCATAAAAAATGCTACCTATCCTTTCCGAGCAATTGCAGTAGTCTATGTAGTAGGATTACTCTAAAAGTCACTTCACTTCAGTTATAGCTATTCTGCAATTTCCATAACAAACAAGACAGGCATTTTCTGTTTCAATGTTTTTAGTAAAGTTTCCAAAATACCTTAACAGCAATGTATTCAGTCTTCAAGTGAATAATCAAGTGAGGTCCCGCAGAGCAGGCAGAAATGCAACCAAAAGGTAAATGAGCGAAGCGCTGATAACAAGAATACCGGTCAAAGAAAAAAGGCAATGTTATATGAAATTAAAGAGGTTCAGGCAATCTTAACCAAATAACTGTCCCACATTGGGTTAATGCAAGATACCCACAAAGTTAAAAACAAGTAAATGTATTGAATATGACCATTCTTATGCGACACGATTCATGTCCAGTGAGAAGCTGGCAAATCAATATTATTAAGAAATAGAAAAGGAAGGAAAGAAGAAAAGGAGACACATCCTGCTGAAACTCCCAGTTCCACTGGCACCTTAAAGTGATACTAAAGGCTTGTTTTATTTTTTTTTAAGGAACAAACATGTCATAGTTACCTGTTCTGTGCAGCGGTTTTGCAAAGAGCACCCCGGATCCTCCTCTTCTCAGGTCCCTCGCTGGCGCTTCTGGCTCCACCCTCCTGTCGGGGTACCCCACACAGCAAGCAGCTTGCTAAGGGGGTACCCAAGCAGGCGCGCTTCTGAGTCGCGTATCCATTCACACACATTCCTCCTCCCTCTCTTCATTGGCTCACTGGCAGCGGGAGCCAATGACTGCCTCAGCCAATCAGTAGTGAGAGTCCCCGGATTACTGAGGCTCTCGTGGACATCGCTAGATCGAAAGGGGGTTCAGGTAGGTGTTTGGGGGGGGAGGGGAGTTGCTACACACAGAAGAACATAGCACATAGAATGCATGAAGGTAAAAAATATTGAACTTTTAGAACCACTTCCAGCCCTTGGGCAGGGGGTGGAAGATATTTTATCAATGAGTCCCAAATCCTCTGAATCCTTAAGGAGGGGTGTCTCTCAAAATGCTAACCAACCTTTCATTGGTCATTATCCACGTTAGTTTCCGTTTCATCACTGCCAAGTCTACGATTGCACTCTTCCAGGCAGTTGTGATGACTATTTTAGCTACTAGAAACATAAAATATATGAAGATCTGAATGTGTTTGGGTACCCCTTCAATAGGTTCATTGTGCAAGGCCACTTTGGGATTCTTATCCATGTTTATCATGTCCACAGAATAAATCAGGGCGTAATTTCTCATCCTAAAATTCTTAGCCTTAGTGCAAGACCACAGCAGTGCGGAAGTGTGATGGTGACATTACAGTTGCGGTCGGATTGATGAATTGTATGAGAGTGGATGGTCCGGAGAAGTGTCGACTGGCTGTGTGAACTTGGCTACCTGTCCCGTCCTATCACCCAGTGTGTGTCCTGTACCTCCTCCATGAGCGCTGTTCAGTGGTTGATAGCGGTTTCCTTACAAACTTGAGAAGAACAACAAATTGCCCTGCAAACCGAGGGACAATCTACAGCAAATTTTGTGGAAAACCCTTCCATTGGAGCATCTTTCTGAAAGGTGGAGGTCCCTATTGGCAGGATATTCATTATCCAAAAAAGCGTTATTGACTCTTAAAACGTTTGAGAGTCCATTACATTTGGTGAGTGAAATATATATTGGTTGTCACAGAGGGTGTCAATACACTGAAGTTTCCTTTGCACGAGATCCATCACTATTTCTTTTGGAGCACATTGAATGTGGAACATTTTTTTTGGATTTGGACTTTGTTTTGATTTGGACACTAATATCATTTTAGATTTTTTTATATATTTATATTACGTTTTTGTGCTGTGTTTAAATTTAGACACTATTATTATTTATGTTTATATAAATTTTTTTGTGCTGTTTTTTCTTTTTTACACATTTTTGTTTGATTATTGATCAACAAGGAGCAGCAGCATTGGTTGGTGATTTAAAATTTGGCACCGGTTTTAGTTGATTATTCACTTGAAACATTGTTTGATACAACATTGTCATTTGTGAGATGCTCCCAAAAGAAAACTGATGTACAGTGAGGAACAGAAGTATTTGAACACCCTGCGATTTTGCAAGTTCTCCCACTTAGAAATCATGGAGGGGTCTGAAATTCACATTGTAGGTGCATTACAACTCTGAGAGACAGACTTTAAAAAGAAAATTCAGGAAATCACAATGTATGATTTTTAAATAATTTATTTGTCTTGGACTGCTGAACATAAGTATTTGAACACCTAAAAAACAGCAAGAATTCTGGCTCTCAAAGACCTGTTACTGTGCCTTTAAAAAGTCCACCTGTACTCCACTCATTAATCTAACTTAGTAGCAGCTGTCTGAGCTCTTTAAAGACACCTGTCCACCCCACAGTCAGACGCCAACTACTACCATGGGCAAGACTAAAGAGCTGTCAAAAGACACCAGAGACAAAATTGTGGACTTCCACAAGGCTGGAAAGGGCTACGGGGCAATTGCCAAGCAGCTTGGTGAAAATAGATCAACTGTTGGAGCAATTGTTAGAAAATGGAAGAGGCTAAAGACGACTGTCCGTCTCCCTCGGACTGGGGCTCCATGCTAGATCTCACCTCGTGGGGTATCACTGATGATAAGAAAGGTGAGGAATCAGCCCAGAACTACAAGGGAGGAGCTGGCCAATGACATGAACAGAGCTGGGACCACAGTTTCAAAGGTCACTGTCGGTAGAACACTACGCCGTCATGGTTTCAAATCATGCATTGCACGGAAGGTCCCCCTGCTCAAGTCATCACATGTCCAGGCCCGTCTGACGTTTGCCAATGACCATCTGGATGATCCAGAAGAGGCATGGGAGAAAGTCATGTGGTCAGATGAGACCAAGGTAGAACTTTTTGGTCTAAACTTCACTCGATGTGTTTGGAGGAAAAAGGATGAGTTGCATCCCAAGAACACCATCCCTACTGTGAAGCATAACATAAACATCATGCTTTGGGGGTGCTTTTCTGCGAAGGGGACAGGACGACTGCACTGTATTAAGGAGAAGATGAATGGGGTCATTTATTGTGAGATTTTGAGCAACAACCTCCTTCCCTCAGTCAGAGCATTGAAGATGGGTCATGGCTGGGTCTTCCAACATGACAACGACCCGAAGCACACAGCCAGGATAACCAAGGAGTGGCTCCGTAAGAAGCATATCAAGATTCTGGAGTGGCCTAGCCAGTCTCCAGACCTAAATCCAATAGAACATCTTTGGAGGGAGCTGAAACTCTGTGTTGCTCAGCGACAGCCCCGAAACTTGACAGATCTAGAGGAGATCTGTGTGGAGGAGTGAGCAAAAATCCCTGTTGCAGTGTGTGCAAACCTGGTCAAGAACTACAGGAAATGTTTGACCTCTGTAATTGCAAACAAAGGCTTCTGTACCAAATATTAACACTTATTTTCTCAGGTGTTCAAATACCTATGTTCAGCAGTGCAAGACAAATAAATTCTTTAAAAATCATACAATATGACTTCCTGAATTTTTTTTTAATTCTGTCTCTCAGAGTGGGAACGCACCTACAATGTGAATTTCAGATCCCTCCATGATTTCTAAGTTGGAGAACTTGCAAAATCGCAGGGTGTTCAAATATTTCTGTTCCTCACTGTAGGTGTTTTCCTATATTTTATTTATATTTTTATATATATATATATATATATATACACACACTGCATCCAGAAAGTATTCACAGTGCTTAACTTTTGCCACATTTTGTTATGTTACAGCCATATTCCAAAATGGATTAAATTCATTTTTTTCCTCAACATTCTACAAACAATACCCCATAATGACAACATGAAAGACGTTTGTTTTGAAATCTTTGCAATTTATTAAAAATAAAAAAAAATTAAAAACACATGTACATAAGTATTCACAGCGTTTGCTCAATACTTTGTTGGAGCACCTTTAGCACCAATTACAGCCTCAAGTCATTTTGAGTATGATTCTACAAGCTTGGCACACCTATTTTCCTCTTTGCAGTACCTCTCATGCTCCATCAGGTTGGATGGGGAGCGTCAGTGCACAGTCATTTTCAGATCTCTCCAGAGATGTTGAATCGGGTTGAAGTCTGAACTCGGGCTGGGCCACTCCAGGACATTCACAGAGTTGGCCCGTAGCCACTCCTTTGTTATGTGGGCTGTGTGCTTCGGGTCATTGTCCTGTTGTAAGGTGAACTGTCACCCCAGTCTAAGGTCCAGAGTGCTCTGGAACAGGTTTTCTTCAAGGATGTCTCTGTATTATATGTTTTGCATAATGCATCAAACTGGATTCCTATGTATGTTTTCTAACAGTTTGATACCGTGTTCCGATCTTTGTTTTGGAAAAAATGCTCTCCTCGTATAAAATTGGAAACATTACAGGAATCTAGAGAGGCAGGGGGATTGGCGGTACCTAATCCATTTTACTAATATATAGCTGCACAACTTCAACATCTTACTGCTTGGCACGACGGTGACCATGCAGATACTGTTAAGCCACTCTTAATGGGTGTTTTGTCCAACGATAATCTGGTGGAATGTCTGGAGGCGGGTGAGTTTAGAACTATGTCACAATATCCCACTTTGGTGTTGATTAATAGAGTTTGGTCCAAAGCTAAATGTCTTTTCCATTATTTGGGTTATACTTCATTCACTTGTATTTTTCTTAATGTTAATTATTCTGAGTTGCAGAAGTTGCAGGGCTTTGCTGGTTGGATGAGTTAGATATATACCAGTATTATACAGTATAATTGTCAATTACTGAAAAGATTTCCGTACTTTGCAGCTTGAATATGACTTGCCTAAGCAATTCTTTTTCCAGTACCTACAGCTTAGACATGCCATTACTGCACAATCTAAGGCCTCTTCATGGTTATTTACTGAACCGGTAATACTCAAACTATAGCTTTAACCACAAGAAAGGGTCGAATATCTTCGATCTACCAATCCACTATGCTCAAAGTTTCTAAGACAATGTCCCTCAATTGTAGAACACAATGGTCGACCGATTTAGATATTGTTTGAGACAAGGAGTGGTCCACCATATTAGAAAATGTAATTAAAGTCTTCTTGTTCCCAGCTCAGAAGCTTACCCAGCTCTTTATTATCCACCGCACTTATCGCACTCCTCAGCGGCTATACACTTGAAATAGGAGGGATTCTCCTCTTTGCACTAGGTGTGAAATTCATAATGGCATGCTTATCCATATGCTATGGAAATGCCCCAAATTGGTAAGATTTTGGTCCCATATTATAACAATGATCAACAAGATCTGGAGTCTTAATGTACCATTAGATCCCAAGCTTTGTCTATTGGGAGTGTTGGATGAGGAACTGTATACTCCACATGTCTGTATTGCTATCGTTAGAGTGCTGTTTATTGCTAGGAAACTTATAGCTTAGAAATGGTTATTTTCCACACCTCCTTCCCATATTCAATGGATTGAGTTAATGAGTGAATTAAAGCTGTTAATGATACTCTGATTAGAGGAAAACTAGTTTATCAGCATAGAGGATGTGCCCAGAAATTTACAAAAGTCTGGGATGCCTGGTTGGGGACACCAGGATTAGCACCAGCACAATTAGTTAAAGACAGGCTGTTAAGTGGTGGAATCCCTTCGGGTCTACTGTGAGATAATTATTGTCCCATCAACCCTTGAATAGGAATTGGGGATATAACTGTATACATACAGTAAAACTCTGCTTTTGGCAAACGTTGGATTGGACATTTCATCTACTATATTGCATGTAGATGAGCTGAGGAAGTTTGACTCTGAGTTCAGTTTAGAAGAAGGCTGGTTTTTGTTAAATTGTTAAAAATATTTTGGTTTTATATTTGGTGTTTTATTTTTTTCTGTTTTTTTCCAGCCTGTTTTGAAATCTTTTTTTTTTTTTCTATTTTAAAAAAAAAAAAAAAAAAAAAAAGATCTGGAAAATGTGGTCTGGAATCTGTTTATATCTTTGGTATACATGACTTTGTACCCCTTTTATATTATAATGATGTAACTTGTGGACACTAACGCCACACTCTGTTGGAGATTTATGGTTGTATAATTATATGTATACAAGGATCCATGCTTCAATTAATAAAAAAGATCTGATTAAAAAAAATAGGATGTCTCTGTACATTGCCGCATTCATTTTTCCTTCGATCCTGACTAGTCTCCCAGTTCCTGCCACTGAAAAACATCCCCACAGCATGATACTGCCACCACCATGCTTCACTGTAGGGATGGTATTGGCCAGGTGGTGAGCGGTCCCTGGTTTCCTCTAGACATGATGCTTGGCATTCAGGCCAAAGAGTTAAATCTGTGTTTCATCACACCAGAGTGTTTTGTTTCACATGGTCTGAGAGTCCCTCAGGTGCCTTTTGGCAAACTCCAGGCTTGCTGCCATTTGCCTTTTTACTGAGGAGTGGCTTCTGTCTGGCCACTCTACCATACAAGCCTGATTGGTGGAGGACTGCAGAGATGCTTGTTCTTCTGGAAGGTTCTCCTCTCTCCACAGAGAAATGCTGGTGCTCTTTCAGAGTGACCATCTGGTACTTGGTTACCTCCCTGATTAAGGCCCTTCTCCCTCGATCGCTCATTTTGGCTGGGTGCCCACTCTAGGAAGATTCCTGGTGGTCCCAAACTTCTTCCATTTACGGATGATGGAGGCCACTGTGCTCATTGAGACTTTCAATGCTGCAGAAGATTTTCTGTACCCTTCCCCAGATCTGTGCCTTGATACAATCCTGTCTCGGTGGTCTCCGGACAATTCCTTGGACTTCATGGCTTGGTCTGTGCTCTGACATGCACTGTTAACTGTGGAACCTTATATTGACAGGTTTATGCCTTTCCTAATCGTGTCCAATCGACTGAATTTCATACCGGTGGAGTCCAGTCAAGTTGTGGAAACATCTCAAGGATGATCAGTGGGAACAGGATGCACCAGAGCTCAATTTTGAGTGTCATGGCAAAGACTGTGAATACTTATGTACATGTGATTTTTTTTTTTTTTTTTTATTTAATAAATTGCAAAGATTTAAAATGGACATCTTTCATGTCATTATGGGGTATTGTTTGTAGAATGTTGAGGGAAAAAAATTAATTTAATTCATTTTGGAATAAGGTTGTAATATAACAAAATGTGGCAAAAGTTAGGCGATGTGAATACTTCCTGGATACAGTGTGTGTGTGTGTGTGTGTGTATATCAAGGTGAAACTCAGAAAATTAGAATATCTTGCAAAAGTTCATTTATTTCAGTAATGCAACTTAAAAGGTGAAACTAATATATGAGACTCATTACATGCAAAGCAAGATAGTTCAAGACGTGATTTGTCATAATTGTGATGATTATGGCTTACAGCTCATGAAAACCCCAAATCCACAATCTCAGAAAATTAGAATATTACATGCAATCAATAAAAAAGGGATTGTACATAGAACAATATCGGACCTCTGAAGAGTATAAGCATGCATATGTAGTCAGTACTTGGTCTGGGCCCCTTTTGCAGAAATTACTGCCTCAATGCGGCATGGCATGGAAGCTATCAGCCTGTGGCACTGCTGAGGTGTTATGGAAGACCAGTATGCTTCAATAGCGGCCTTCAGCTCTTCTGCATTGTTCGGTCTCATGTCTCTCATCTTTCTCTTGGCAATGCCCCATAGATTCTCTATGGTGTTCAGGTCAGGCGATTTTGCTGGCCAATCAACCACAGTAATCCCTCGGTCATTGAACCAGGTTTTGGCGCTTTTGTCAGTGTGGGCAGGTGCCAAGTCCTGCTGGAAAATGAAGTCAGCATCCCCATAAAGCTCGTCTGCGGAAGGAAGCATGAAGTGCTCCAAAATCTCCTGGTAGATGGCTGCGTTGAACCTGGACTTATTGAAGCTCAGTGGACCAACACCAGCAGATGACATGGCTCCCCAAATCAACACAGACTGTGGAAACTTCACACTGGACTTCAAGCATCTTGCAGTGTGTGCCTCTCCATTCTTCCTCCATACTCTGGGTCCTTGGTTTCCAAATGAGATGCAAAAGTTGCTCTCATCAGAAAAGAGGACTTTGGACCACTGAGCAACAGACTAGGTCTGTTTTTCTTTAGCCCAGGTAAGACGCTTCTGACGTTGTTTGTTCAGGAGCGGCTTGATTCCTCATACAACATTTGAAGCTCATGTCCAGGATCCGTCTGTGTGTGGTGGCCCTTGATGCACTGACTCCAGCCTCAGTCCACTCCTTGTGAAAGTCCCCAACACTTTTGAATGGCCTTTTCCTGACAATCCTCTCCAGGCTGCAGTCATCCCTGCTGCTTGTGCACCTTTTTCTTCCACACTTTTCCCTTCCATGTAACTTTTTAGTAATATGCTTTGATACAGCACTTTGGGAACATCCAACTTCTTTTGCAATTACCTTTTGAGGCTTTCCCTCCTTATGGAGGGTGTCAATGATGGTTTTCTGCACAACTGTCAGGTCAGCAGTCTTTCCCATGATTGTGATTCCTACTGAACCAGACTGGGAGACCATTTAAAGGCTCAGGAACTCTTTGCAGGTGTTATGGCTTAATTAGCTGATTAGAGTGGGACACTTTGAGCCTAGAATATTGCACCTTTTCACAATATTCTAATTTTCTGAGATTGTGGATTTGGGGTTTTCATGAGCTGTAAGCCATAATCATCACAATTATGACAAATCATGGCTTGAACTATCTTGCTTTGCATGTAATGAATCTATCTCATATATTAGTTTCACCTTTTAAGTTGCATTACTGAAATAAATGAACTTTTGCACTAATTCTAATTTTTTGAGTTTCACCTGAATTTATGTATGTATGTATATGTGCAATTTTCAAAATTTTAACAGAAACAATTGAGTACTGTCCGTGATACTTTTTATATTTGCACTAACATACAATTTTGAGGACAAGCTTTTGGGGTATGTCCCCTTCTTCAAGATTCAAGCAGTACTATACAAATACAAATCACAAAGTTTCAGCAGAATATTAGAAGGGACTACTGCTTGGAGCTTGAAGAAGGGGACATACCCCGAAAGCTTGTCCTCAAAATTGTATGTTAATGCAAATAAAAAAAGTATCACGGACAGTACTCAATTGTTTCTGTTGCAAATGCACTAATACGGTTACAATCACCTCAAGCAAAATTTTGACAAAACTGAGTTTTATAGAACATTTGTTTAGCTGATTACATGAAAGTAAGGTTAATATAACTTAGATTATAAAATCTTCAGTTTTACTCAAATTAATTGATGCAAAAATGTATACACCCCACAACAAGAACTACTACAACTAGTATTTTGTATGACCTCCATGATTTGGAAGGACCGCACCAAGGCTTCTAGGCAAGAAATAAACAAGTTGGCGACATATTGCAACATCTATCTTTTTCCAGTCTTCAAGAACGGCCTCTTTTAGAGCCTGGATGCTTGATGGAGATTGATGCGCGACTTGTCTCTTCAGAATTACTCATAGGTGTTCGATTGGGTTCAGATCAGAGACATACTTGGCCACTGAATCACTTTCACCCTGTTCTTCTTCAGAAATGCAACAGTGGCCTTAGATGTGTGTTTTGAATCATTGCCATGTTGGAAAACTGGACAACGACCAAGTAGAGCAGTACATCTTTGAATTCATGATACCATCAATGACATGCAGCTTTTGACACTAGCAGCACTCATGCAACCCCAAAGAAGGACACTGCCACTACCATGTTTCACTGTAGGCACCATGCATTTTTCTTTGTACTCCTCACCTTTGCGACGCCATACAAATTTGAAGCCATCAGTTCCAAAAACATTTATCTTGATCGCATCACTCCAGAGTACAGAGTCCTAGTAGTTTTCTTTTTCAGATGGGCCCTGGCAAATTCTAGGTGGGCTTTTTTGTGCATGGGCTTTAGGAGAGGCTTCATTCGTGGATGACACCCATGCATGCCATTCCTCTGTAGTGTATGCTGTGTTGTATCACGGAATACAATCACCCTAGTTTGGTTTTCTACTTCTTTAGTTAACTGCAGTGAACTTGCATGGCAATTTTCTTCAACCCTTCTCAACAGAAGACATTCCTGTCGAGGTGTATGACTTCTGTGGATGGTCTAGACCAGGGGTGTCAAACTGGCGGCCCTCCAGCTGTTGCAAAACTACAAGTCCCATCATGCCTCTGCCTTTGGGAGTCATGCTTGTAACTGTCAATCTTGCAATGCCTCATTGGATTTGTAGTTTGGCAGCAGCTGGAGGGCTGCCAGTTTGTCACCCGTGGTCTAGATGTCTCTGTAAGATGGTTGCAGTTTCATGATTGTTAAATTTTTGTATCGCTTTTGCTACAGTATTCTGACTGATAGGTAAAGCTTTGCTGATCTTCTTGTATCCTTAACCTTTCTTGTGTAAAGAAATTATTTTCTTTCTTAGACCTTGCAATGTTTCACTTCCATGTGGTGCCATTGCTGATACCATGAAACAGGAAGGGGTTTTCTTTGTTAAGTAACACCCTTTTATAATCAACTGTCTGCTGGACACTTGTTTTAGGAATTATTAGACTAACCTTTAGTTGAATTTTTGTTAAATAGGATTTTGTCTAAAATTTAGTTTGTTCCTAAGACATTCATTGGGGTGTATTCATTTTTGCAACATGGTCTTGAATGAAATTGTTAATTAACAAATCCGATTTTCAATCAATGGCCACATTTGTGGGAGTATTCTGTAGTATAGTGTCCCATAGAAAATGTTTATTCTGAAAGGAAAATAAACGTTTTCTGACAATTCTGTTGGGGTGTACTCATTTATGCTGAGCACTGTATATATGGTTACAAACAAAATAGGTTCTGTAGGTTTGTTCTTGAGTTGAATTTTATGTAGGTTGGAACAGGTAAATTTTTAACTGTAAGTCCAGCTAAAAAATAATTTTAAGTTTTGGATAGCATAGGGAATGCTTAACTGGCCATGCAGTGATGTGGGATTGCTGACAGGTCCGCTGGGCAGTATTTGTCGGCATGTGGTAAGCAGCAAGATGGTGGCCCAGCGATTTCCAGGAGCAGAGTGACTTCACTTTTCCTCCGTTCTTAAGTATGAGTCGTAAAGTTTGGTGGAGAGGGGATTTTGGTGTAGGGTTGTTTTTCAGGGGTTGGGCTTGGCCCTTTAGTTCCAGTGAAGGAAACTCTTAAGGCATCAGCATACTAAGACATTTTGGACAATTTCATGCGCCCAACTTTATGAGAATGGTATGGGGGATGGCCTCTTCCTGCTTCAACATGACTGCGCACCAGTGCACAAAGCAAGGTCCATAAAGACCAGGATGAGTCCTGACCTCAACCTGATTAGAACACCTATGGGATGAATTAGAGCGGAGACTGCGAGCCAGACTTCTCGTCCGACATCAGTGCCTGACCTCACAAATGTGCTTCTGGAAGAATTTGTCAAACATTCTCCTAGACACACTCTTAAACCTTGTGCACAGCCTTCCCAGAAGACTTGAAGCTGTTATAGCTGCAAAGGATGGGCCAACTCAACATTGACTAAGACTTGGATATCATTAAAGCTCATGTTCGTCTAAAGGCATGTGTCCCAATACTTTTGCCAATATAGTTTGTGTGTGTGTATTATATATATGCCCCAAACCTGGTAGAAGGCTAGTCAGGTACATGTATGTGACTGTGCCTGTACTTGCTGCCTGCTCGCAGTATATTTACTGTGAACAGTTGGGAGGTGGTAATTCAGCCCTCATGGTCCAGAGGACAAAAGCGCCAGGCTCCTTGCTGTCTCTGCCAGAGTCAGAAAGTGAAATGCCTCTTCAAGAGGATGCACACATTGAGGGGAATGAAGAGTTAACCCTAAAAAGATTTTCGCTCCTCTGAGATTCATTGCTAAACTCCATCCATTGAAAATTGAGATCACTCTAAAGTGGTTGGTTTTGGTAGTAAACCCTGTTGTCTGAGACTTAAAATGGAATTGCACTGTAACTGAGCACCACAAACCAAAAATGCTATTTAATTAATTGTTAATATTCAAAACAAACTCATCCATTCTTGTCTCCATGCTTTATTTTGCTAAGAAATCATTTTGAAAAACTACCCCCTGGTATGTCTGGCAGTGGCCATCTTGAATAAGGGCAAAATATTCATGTAGAATACTTCCAGGAATCCACCTGCCCTTAGCTCAGGCATTGGCTGAGCGGAGAAACCTCTCTCCCCTCCTGAAGACTGCTAGGATGTATGACATCATTTGCCTCAGCACAGAAACCAGGAAGTAACTAGAGAAATGTAAAAAAAAAGTTTACAAGTAAATATGATTGACTTTCCTATCCATTTACTAAATACTAGCAGCGATATACTGCTACAGAGCGGTGCGCAAAATCACATATCAGCGGATGTCAGTCACCGGGTCCCAGCTGATGATTCTTGGCCGGTACTTGGTGATCACCACTAAAGCTGAGAGGGGAGAGATCTTTCTGTAAACAACAGATCTCTCTCCTGTCATCATGGACATGCTGCTTTCTCTCTACCTCCACAGCAGAGAGAGAGAGAAAGCAGCATGTCTCCCTAGTAAAACAGCACACAGTGTAAACACAACACACAGTTAACCCTTTGATCACCCCAGATGTTAACCTCTTCCTGCCCAGTGTCATTAGTACAATGTCAGTGCTTTTTATTAGCACTGATCACTGTATTAGTGTCACTGGAGATGTCGATGGCCGTTAGTTCCCACCCAGTATCCGAATGCCCGCCGCAGTCCTGCTAGTCGCTGATCGGCACCATTACTAGTATAAAAAAAAAATAAACAAATATATTCCAGTATATATACCGCCATTTGTAGATGCTATAACTTTCATGTAAACTAATTAATTTACACGTATTGGGATTTTTTTTCTTTAGAAAAGACATGTAGCAGAATACATTTTTGCCTAAATTTATGAAGAATTTTTTTTTTAATTGGATATGTTTTATAGCAAAAGTCAAAAATAGTTTTGTGGTTCACACCCCCCCCCCCCCCCAAAATTGACGGTCTGTTTTTGTTTATAGTGCAAAAAAATAATTTGTGAGGGAAAAAGACATAAACTTATGTACAGCGCTGCATGACCGCGCAGTTGTTGGTTAAAGTAACGCATTGCCGTATCGCAAAAAATGGTCTGGTCAGGTAGGGGTCTGAATCCTCTGGAGGGCAAGTGGTTAAACAAACCTCATACTGTGGCTATATTAGATGTTCCTTCATTTAAAGATTCTGCTGACAAAAAAATTGAGATGCTATTAAATGCTGTCTTTAACTTCACAGACCCAGCTCTGCAACCAGTTATTGCAACTATTTCTGTTTGCCAAACTGCAGCTAGTTGGACTAGGACAGGGGTCTGCAACCTTTAAGACATAAAGAGCCACTTGGACCCGTTTCCGAGAGGGAAAAAAAGACTGGGAGCCGCAAAACCATTGCAACATTTAAAACAAATCCGACACTGCATATATTGCAAAAAGCGCTCTGGTCATGAAGGGGGTTTAAGGGCCCAGTAAGCAAAGGGTTAATCAGGGCCACAGTATATCATCATAATCACAATCATAGCCTTAGGTCAGTGGTGGGCAACCTTTTTTTTCAACTGAGCCAAATCTTGCCAAAACCACGATTAAAATTTATTTTGAGAGCCACATTTTTAAAACTGAAAATACATCCCCCATATAGTAATTCATCCCCCATAGTAATTCATCCCCCCTATAGTAATTCATCCCCCCTATAGTAATTCATCCCCCATATAGTAATTCATCCCCCATATAGTAATTCATCCCCCATATAGTAATTCATCCCCCCTATAGTAATTCATCCCCCCTATAGTAATTCATTCCCATATTGTGTCAATTCACTTACCTGTACTCCGCGCGTTCCTCTCGCCGTGTTCCCGCGCAGTTCTGGTCTTCAGGGCGGACTGTGAGAGGAGAGGAGTTCGTCACGCTGCCCCGCCTACATCCTGACAGCCAATGTTTGCCACGCTCCGCGGGCCGGATTATAAGGTCCGCCGGGCCGTAGTTTGCCCATTGCTAGGCTAGCTGCAGAGTCCTGACTTTTGGGGCGGCCGCCCGAGAGGAGGGAGGGGAGCGGGCGCCCGGCACACAGAAGAGCTGCATTAATCTCCCTGGCGGTATGATTCCTTCCGATTTTTTGTGCTGAAAGCGGTACCATTTTTTCGCATGGAAATAGTTTTTTATTGTAGGCTGTAATTTTTAGGAAAATTTCCCCACAAATCATTATCACTCAATTCTGCAAGTGGTTCTGATTTACTATCGCTGTTCTCTAGCCGGTCTAAAACCGCTTTTGACCTAAAGGGACGCTTTTTGGACGCCATGGACTTTTCTAAGTTTCCAGGCAGAAAGAACAGACAAAATGCAGGCAGGGCACAGGACAAAGCACTAGGGACAATATGTATGTGAAATGGGATGAAACAGCAATGTTTTACTATAGAAAATTGAAAAAAAAAAAAAAGAAATTTTTTAAATTTCCCGCCGCCGGCGGCGCCCGTACGTCCCGACGTCACGGGGACCGGAACACAGAAGCCGGATGCCGGCATCGGCCGGAGGAGATGGCCGGGGACGCTGCAGGGGACACATCGCGGGAACGAAGGACAAGGTAAGTGCTGCAGGGACCCCCAGAGCAGCGCCGCATGGTAAGCCCGAGTGTAGCTCGTGGTATAGAAATTCTACCACGAGCTACACTCGGGAAAACCGCCAGGGAGGTTAAAAGAGCCACGGCTTGCCGACCACTGAGCTACGGCAACCCTATTGCCTGTTACCTGGTGGGCAGTGTGCTCCGGAGCCGCAGCAAAGGTGAAAAAGAGCCACATGCGGCTCTGGAGCCGCGGGTTGCCGACACCCGGACTAGGACAATGAAAAACTAGCAGGATCCTGTCTTTCAGGATCAAACCTTGGTGGAACACTTGCAGACATTGTTCTCTGACTTAATCTTTTGTGTTGATGCCCTTGAACAAGTCATCAATGTTGAAAAAACAGCCAACACTTTTTTTTTGGGGTGGGCGGAAAACACTTCAGTTAAAATAGGGAAGTTGAATAGACACAAAATAGGTCTTTCCTGAGTGAAGCTATGTAGGAAAGTAAAAGCTGAACTCAAGGAATTCAGCTGCTTTCTAAAATGTGCTGAATTACTATGGGCTAAGTCCATTGAGGCACATGCCACTTCGTGGACTTCTCTTACATTTACAATTTACATTTTTACTGAGTTCCTGCAGTATAGCTATCATTATATTTTTAATGCTCTGGCACTGGGCCTTCTTCTCTAAGCTCCAGCAGCTGAAGTCGCATGCAGCAACTCTGCTCCCCATCTCTTCCCCTCTTCCTGCCCAGTCATAAAGTGCTTTGTATTATGTGAATCCGCTTACAAAATACAGATTCTTCTGTGAATGGACAGCAGAGGGGTGGGCAGAGTTGCTGCTGTGTGAGAAAGTATCTCGCCGTCAAAACACTGGAAGTATAGTGATAGCTGTACTCCCGGCGCTCAGTTGTAAATAAAATGAGTCCACCTCATTAACAAGAAGCCAGGCACATTTTAGAATTATTATTATACAGTATTTATAAAGCGCCAATAGTTCACTCAGCGCTGTACAATACAGAGGGGGACAGAACATGTGACAGAACAATACCAATACAATGCAAAACATGAGGGGATTGAGGACCCTGCTCTTTCGAGCTTACAATCTAGAATGTGGCTAAATTGCTGTAGTTAATTTCTGGACCGGCAGAAACAGAGTTGCTAGGCTAAAGGCTTTCTGGCTAATTAAGGTTATATCAGGCATCTTGCAGTGTCTGCTCTTAGGCAGGTCATTTATACATTTTATAATGGATTATAGGTTCACGTTATGCTGATTTTTCTCTGCACACACTGTAGATACAGGAACGATGTCTCCAGGATAACTTAACCCTTAGGAAACGAGTGGAAGAGTTAAAGGTGGTTGAACAAGAGCGAGAGCAACTATTAAAGGAAATGGGGCAGATGAAAGCTGCACATCTAAGGAAGTAAGAATCTTCAGTCTTCGATTAGTTACTACATAACATTATCCTGTATCCAGCTGCAGTTTAAGTCAGCATTGTTGTAAATTTTTCAGGTTTTTTTTTTGTGTGCAATACAGTATCAGTATCACTTTTCACATTAAATGTCTTTGTTAAAAGTGCAGAATTTGGTCCAAGAAAAATCTAACGGCAGTGAACAAGAGCAGACCATATGGTGGTACAGAGTGTTTTCAGGCAACTATCAACCTATGTGAATTATTTAAGCTCCGTGCTTGTGAGATGTGTGTAATGCAACCACCATATCCACTATATCATTTGCTGCCTCACTTTCATTATGCTTAAACTCTGAATCCAATTTAAGGTTCATCTTTCTTGTACCTTTTTTTTGCTTTTCAGTGAACATCAAGAGTTGGAAAACAAAATTGAAACACTGAAAACAAACCACAGCTTGGCTCTTGGGCGTCAGAAAGGATTTGAGGATGAAATCTTGCGGTTTAAGAAAGAGCTTCGGGAACCCCAATACAAAGATGCTGAAGAGAAACACAGGGAGATGATGATTGTTATGAGAACTACAGAGCTGGCCAACAAAGACCTGGACATTTATTACAAGACACTGGACCAGTAAGTATTTTTTTTTCTTGCTTCACCAAGTTACTTGCAGAGGACTTGCAGGATTTAAGAGCTGCAGGTGTGCAGATTATTCCTTACCTACATAACTACTTTTCGCTGAAGAAGTGAAGCAAAATCTGGACCTAACAATCAAACACATTCAGAGCCTGGGATGGTTGATAAACTTAGAAAAATCCCACCTACAGCCTTTCCAAAAAGCTTTCTTGGGCTATTTGATCGATTTCATAGAGACCAAGATGTTCCTCACAGAGGAAAAGATTCAGAACCTGATTTTGGCAAATGCTGATTTTTGTCTAAATTCTCAAGCTTCCAAAGGATTCAATCCAAAGAAGAAAAATCTTATGAGGGCATTGGGTCTGATGACTGCGGCCATCCCGGGAGTTCAGTGGGCCCAGTGTCATATGCGTTCCCTTCAAAACTTCATGCTGTTTAATTGGAATGGTCAGAAAGAATCTCTAGCAATGGTAGTGAATGTTCCACAGTCAATGAAGCAGTCAGTTAACTGATGGGTCAATCCAGAGAATCTGCCAAAGGGCCATCTCTGGTCTCAGAGCCTACACACAATAAATCGGCCCAGGGAGCATGGTACCTTCAGTGGTCCAAGAACTCGTCCAATGCAAGAGAGCTGAGAGCAGTTCTAAAAGCCCTGGTCTCGTTCAGTGCTACACATACAGGTTTTTTTCAGACAACATAACTGGTTTGTTAAATCAAAAAACAAGGTGGTACAAGGGCCATGGGTCTAATGGAAATTGCAGAAGATCTTTTGAAAACCTAGCGTCATTATCAGCGGTGCATCTGAAGGGAGAAATTAACAGCTTGGCAGATTGTCTGAGCAGGAGGCAAATCATTAGACATAGTGTAGCCTGAATCAGACGATTTTAGAAACATATTTCACAAAAATGGGGAAAGCCGACAATTGATCAATTTGGTACAAGAGAAAACAGGAAGGTGGAACTGTTCTTTTCCCTAAGAAGAGACTCTCTCAGTTTAGGCCTGGACATCTGTAAAAGGTATTCTAATAGCCCCTACTGGCTTGAGAGGGCGCGGTTCACCGGGTTGCTGAAACTGAGTGTTGCAGACCCCTGGAGACTGTCTTGCGCCCCAGACCTCCTCCATCAAGGTGCGGCTGTGGACCAACTTTCACTGCCGACCTTAAGACTGCTTAAGAGTAAAGGACTGTCTAAGAAAGTTATCCTCCTCCATCCTCGGGAGCAAATAAGTGTGGAAATTTTAAAGATAATAGGGTATTTGTTCCTGTTATTCCAATGGTTTTAGACTTTCTACAAGACAAGGTAGATCTCAGTATGGCCCTCAACAAACTCAAAGTATGTTTTGCGGCCCTTTCAAATTATCTGGCAGAAGACCCTCTAATTAAGAGGATTTTAATAGCTGTAGATGGCAAATCAAAACTCAGGCATTCTAGATTTCCGTCATGGGACCTTTCAGTCGTCCTGAGGAGCTTCGGGAAGGAAGCCACTGGAGAAGTGCACAACTAGATTCTTAACCCTGAAAACCGTGCTTTTGGTGGCTCTTGTTTCTGCTAGGAGACTCGGCGAAATCCAGACTCTCTTGATTGTGAAGCCTTATTGCATTATTCTTCCAGATAACATTTTTCTGAATTTAGATCCTACATTCATACCTAGTTGAATCGGATGTTCATGCTTGGAGGAGATTATAATCTCTTCCTTCTGCAGTGGACCAATGCATGAAAAAATAAGGTAGACGTAAAGAGGTGTCTGCCTACATTGAGTGTACAAAGGATTGGCGTACCATCTCTAGTTTGATTGTGCTATCCTCAGGACCTAACAAAGGTAAGAGTGCCTCAAAGAACACTATTGCAAGGTGGATGAAGTTGGCCATCTCAGATGCTTACCGGGCATCTTCAATAGCATCGCCTTTGAACCTCAAAGCTCATTCAGCAAGAGTAGTGGCTACATCATGGATTGAAAGGGCAGGGGCTTCTCCTATCGCTACCTGGTCCAGCTTCCAAACCTTTGTAAAGCATTGGCGTTTGGACCTGCTCCAGTCTGGAACAGGCCTTCAAGAGGAAGGTCCTGCAAGCTGTGGCCCTGCCCTAATCAGGTAGTTCTTGTTGGTCCTCTCTCGTAAGCTGTCCTGGAAGATGACTTGGGAAAACATGGTCATTACCTGTTAATGCACTTTCCAGGAATCTTCCAGAACGCTGCCAATTTCCGCCCCATGGTTTTCTTTTATGGAGTAAGAATATGGTTTATCTGATTCTGTATATTTGCCATGCCTACGGTTATTTATGACTGAGAGTATGCTGTGGTGCATGCTTTTTATAATGTGGATCATGTATTTCCTGTGCTAGTTGGGATGAGCCTCTCTCTCTTAAGCCGTCCTAGAAAATTCCTGCAAAGTGATCTAACAGGTAATAACTCTGTTTTCTTAATTGCACCAAATTAGAGGACCAATGCTCACTGGAGGAAATAGCCTGAGTGGGGAATTTTGTCTTTTTTTTTTTTTTGGTCCAATGTTCATTCACCTAAAGGTGGCAGCATAACCCAAATAGTATCCACCTATACGCCCAGAGGGATTCAGGTTTCCGCTCCAGCTCATACCGAGGTACATGTCAGTGAAGAAAGGTTTGGATGACCGAACTCCAATACAAGCTACCTTTTATTGTACTGTGAATAAAACAAGGTGAAGTGGTAAAACACAGACCGCTAACACCTTTTGCGCTTGCTAGTGCTTAATCATAGTGTGTTCAGTTTAAATTACCAAGGCTTGTAACAGAGAGAGCTAAAGCTGCAGTTTTAATGTGTTATTTGTTTACAATAATTAAGTCGTCTTGTGTGGTTCTTTTGTTTTTTTAACAAAATGATTTGCTTTTTGTTATTGTAAAACCCTTATAGTTCACATTGTTTTCACTAAAAATGTATTTTACAATGATGCATGATCAGGATCTTATCAAGATGTTTTATGTCTTGTTTTGCTAGAGCCATAATGAAGTTCCATAGTATGAAAATGGAAGAGATTAATAAGATCATTCGTGATCTCTGGCGCAGCACTTATAGAGGACAAGGTACTTGAATTTTGTTGGTTATCAGTAAAACAAACACAAATACATAGGTTTTGCTTAAACACTGAAATGTGTTAGCAATTTCTCTTTATAAAAAATGTGTATCCCACACCACCTAAAAGTGAAATATGCAATTAAATAAACCACTTTATAAATAATGAAAAACAAAATATAAATGTTGCTCCTCCCTGTGATCATGTAATCTGTGCACCAAATCTCATCATCAAATAAATAATATCCTCATTTTCGGCAATTCCGCAAACTTCCTTAAAACAGAAACCACATATCATATAGTGTCCACAGTCCATACATTGTGTGTATCTTCCTTCATGAAATGTGCTGCTTTACTCTCTTCTGTGATAAACGTGCACCACCTCCTAAATAGTTGTGAACAAGCACACCGTGTATCCACCACTGTTCAAATGCTGCGCTCACATCCACTTTTTGACCTTTCCTCTTACAAGAGGACAAGAGTACTAAGTCATACAACACTGCCCAGTGTTTTTTTTTGCTATTTGTAGGCAAAAAAACCTACGAGTTGTGAGCAAGTGTTGTCCATAACATGAAACGCGTTTACCATTTTCTGTTTTCGCACTGTGATGACGTTGTGATTTTATGAAGTTTGAAGTATGAGTGTACCACATGTGTGTGACTTTTTCACATCCTAACTGTCTAGAGGGGTCCAGAATCCAAGGAGCACCTTCAGGCCTTCAAGGAGCATAAATTATGCTTCAAATTTCCTGACTAATTATCACATTTTTGGAGGCCTTGGAGCACTAGAACAGGGGAAATACCCATAAAATGACAACATTTTGGAAAGTGAACACCTCATCATATTTTCTAAGAGACATAATTAGTCTTTCAGAAATATCATTTTATTGCCATGAGTTTTTAAAAAATGCAGAAAGAAAATGAAAAATTTTTTTTCCCATTTTCTTTTTACACTAAGTTATTAGTTACACCTTGCTAGTACCGCGTTGGGCCCCATTTTCCCCATTTGAAGATGACTTCAGCAAGTCATCTTCACTACGTCTAGATGCCTAAATGCATTGAATTGATGCCATGTGACTGTCTGGTTAGCAATTTGTGTTACCAAGCAAATTAAAAAACAGGTGTACCTAATAAAGTGGCTGGTGAATGTATATATTACTAATTTGTTTGGTAAAATATAAAAGCTGTTACCCCAAGTAAGTAGATACCAGTACAGGCAGCTGAATAAACGAACAGTTTCTGTTATTCCGGGAGTCCAGTTTTCAATAGGGGATGGCTGGGACAGGTGTCTCAGGCATGCAGAGACATAATCAATAAAGAGGCAAAGAATCATTCCATACAGCAGGCAGAAGTGTAATTAAAAAAAAAAAAGGCCAGGGTCAGTACAAGCATCGATCGCAGGCAACGCTACACTGGTATGGTTGTCATCAGGAATGCTGTCACATTGGGAGCAGCAGTTGAGTCCTTGCAGCTGATATGTGCCAATAGACATCGATGGGACTATGCATGGTGATGATCAGAACATCTGTGCATTCCCGTAAAGATAAACATAGCCCTCACATGGGGTAAACATTTATACGCCCCTTGTGAATGAGGCCTTATGATGACACTGGGTCTGGTTTGGCAGCATTCAGGGACACTGTGACTGCACTGGTGTGGTGAGTGTGTAATGGCTCCTTTACACTTTCAGTGTGGGGGAAGTAAGTTCTGCAGTTGAGCCACATTCATTTTTACTGAACCCCCCCCAAATGCTCCTTCTTTAGCGGGGAGTGTATGACACAAATGCTCCTGCGCTTGGGGGTGAAGTCGATACATTTATGGATCCATTGTGGAAACCCTGGATGGTGCACGCCTTGCTGCCCTCAAGGGACTGGGGAAGTTCAAAACACTGGATGCAAAGAAAACAAAGAGAGGGAGCACCAGCCTAGTGCATTACCTTTAAATAACATTTATTGATAAAAATGATAGGTAATATACTCACAAAAGACAAACGTATATAAGCTCATTGTAAGGAACAGCACTGTCCAGTCCTCGTTTTGAGGACTTGCCTCTTCCTCAGTGGCTCTGAGGAAGAGGCAAGTCCTCAAAATGCATTAGCCTGTTGGAGGTCCAGTGCTTCTATGCAGATAGCCATACCATGCGGACTGGACAGTACTGTTCTTTATGATGAGCTTATATACGTTTGTCTTTTGTGAGTATATTACCTAGCATTTTTATAAATAAATGTTATTTAAGGTTATGCACTAGGCCGGTGCGCCTTCTCTTTGTTTACTTTGTATCCAGCTGGGAGTGTATGCATGTCATGGCAGGAATTATACCCTCCTTTCATGCTCTGTAAGTACTACTGCCCTTCGATCATGACTCGGGCAATGCACATCACACATCGCACGTGGTTGAGATGCATTTACCTGGCAAAATTGTTTCATGCTCCCAGAAGAGCGAAATGAACGTTTATCACTTTTTAGAAAGCATTGCAAGTTTGAATAAGCCTTTAGTTTATATATATATTTAATTTTTTTTTTTAATTTTTACAACTTTATTCTTTTTTTCTTTTTCTTTTTTTCATTTAAACATTGTCACTAGGGATTGTACTGCTCTGGCCAATGATCAGAGACACTGCTGCAATGGTATACTGTGTCTCTGATCACTACCCAGAGCAGTACAATGTCACCATAGTGACTCTCACAGCTCTAGTGACAGTGATCAGTGACAGATGCCTTTTCCCTTTTTTTTAATCTTTAGTTTTTTTACTTTTTCAGTGTTTCGTACAGAACCCAGCACTGTACTACACACACTCTATCTCTTTGATAGGAGACACTTCACAGGTTGCAGGATCGCAGCCTGTGTTTACATGTGTGTAGCTCTGTGCTTGGTCACAGTGATCACATAGTACAAGGTCAAATGGCCATGGACACTGATCTGTGTTCCGCTGTGTCTGATGGACATATCAATCACAGATTGTGCTGCTGCGCACCAGAACAAGGAAGCTCCCGCTGTGTATGTATAGAGGCCAGGTGGGAAGTGATTAAAGATTGCATATACAATAGTTCTGCTGATATGTAAAAGGGCATCATCTTGTATGACCTAGTTTGACAGCATCTGTTAACTCAATAATATCCTAGTGTATTTTTTCTGTAGTCAGTACATTGTACTGTACTCACTACAGACAAAAATTGAAAGCTGTTTTCTAAAGTATCTGTTTAAATGAGCTAAAAATATTCCAGATGTGACAAATCAAAAGGCTTGTATACACTTGTTGTCAGGAGGCTGTAAAAATAGGCAGTTGAGCCACAGTTTTATTGCACTCTTAAGCTGCAAAGGCAGCTGGATGGGGTTGTACACATGCCATGGCAAAAATTTTACCCCCTGTTGTGTTCAACCAGCAGTATTACGATGGCAAGCAGCCCATGAATTCACAAGGGACCACAGTGCATGCAGTTCAGGCACGGTGGTGCAAGTTTTTAAAGGGTTAAAACAGGTGCTAAGGAGGTGCCATATTAAGTTAGGCCTTTAAAGGATGAAACAGTTGACCACAGAATAATAAAAACAGTGGACTCTTCTTGCTTTATAAGGCAGTATTTATTATTTGTAATGCTTAGCATAAAATCGAAGCATTTTTTTTTCCGAGCAAATGTATTTGTTGCAATTTAGAAAGCCTGGCCATAATTCTTTTAGTTTTAGTAATAAACAGTTTTGAATATTTCATGTGGTTTCAGATATAGAGTACATCGAGATCAGATCTGATGCTGATGAAAGTGTCTCAGCTTCTGATAAGAGAAGGACATACAACTACAGAGTTGTGATGATCAAAGGAGATACTGCACTTGATATGAGAGGACGGTGTAGTGCTGGGCAAAAGGTACATGGCTTCCATTTTCTTGTATTGGTCATGAAGTTTTATTTTTGTTTAAATGTATACAGAACTGTAAGGAATGAAATGAAGTATAAAGCTACTCCCCACCCCTTTTTAACTTTTTTTCGTATCGAGAATATGCAAATATGCGGCCTTGGCTGGTGGGCCTTGATGCTGACAGGCCACATACTTGCGTACCAAAATGTAAACAAATCTGTGCTAAGAGCGTGCACCCTGCATGCTCCTGGCATAGATACCGGTGCCTAACAAAAAGCTCCTGATCGCTACTTGCGATCAGGAGTTTTCTGATCATGTCTGCTTTGACAGCCAATCACAGCAGTCACATGATCAGAAACCCCTTAAAAGGCTGCGAGGCCACAGCATTAAGGGCTAACTAATCGCTGGCATAGAACATAGAAAACAAAAACACTCTCCTCCCCTGGCACCAACTTAAACTAATCACTGGCATAGAAGATTAAAGTAAAATGTACATAAATGCCCTTATCTTATTCATACAGTACAGGACACAGGCAACTTATTCATACACCATAGGTTATGGACTCATTCCTTAGGTGATTAGACACTGGCAAGCTTTTGAGAATAAGCCCCCTGGGGCACCTTCCATATAACCCTACCCTACTCCATTAATATGTGAGAGCAGCTTCACAACTTGGTTATTTTCTTTTAATATTTTTTTAAAGAATTCTTCAGTCAACCTCTTGTCTAAAAAGTAGTGTATCTGGATTGGTGCAACCTCGATAAAACCTTGGGAGCCATACCTGGAACCCACGCTGTGGAGGGAGGCCTGTACTCTCATTTCTCAATTATAGCTTGAGCTCATGCTTGAAAACAGAGATTCAGTGAGATTTGCCATGAGAGTTCTGGGCTTAATGGGTGCCTCCTTCAAGGCAGTACCTTTTGCCCAATTCCATTAAAGAACTCTCCAGTCAAATTTTTTTCCAGAATGGAAAAAGCAAGAGGCTCTTTAACTGAATCTACCCATGTTTGTCACTCCAAACAAGATATTCCTTATCCTGGTGAATTACCACTTTAACTCTGACAGTGGAAAAATCCTTTCTCCCCTGCAATTGGAGGGTTTTTACAACAGGTGCATGCTTATCAGATTGGGGAGGAGTCTTCAATCTGTTAAGGTTCAGGGGACATGGTCAAAGGAGGAGGCCAGACTCCTCAACAACATCTTGGAGCTCAGAGCTATCAAGCTGGCCCTCCAGTACAGGACGCCCTTCTTAAGGGAACACCTCGAGTGCAGTTAGAAAATGCCACTACAGTTGCATATATCAACCATCCAGGGGGCACGAAGAGCCACATTCCAGGAGTGGACAATTGGCAGGCGGATTGTCTGTCAACACCACTTGGACCAAGGTGAATGGTCTCGTTATCCAGCTGTTTTCAGTTGGGTATGCCAAAAATGGGAGACTTCGGATGTGGACATCCTAGCCCCCAGATACAACATGCTGTTTGTATCCAGCACCAGGGATCCCCTAGCTCTGGCCTCCAGATATTCTAGTTATCCCTTGGTCTCAGTTCCATCTAGTTTATACCTTTCCTCCACTGAGCTTTTTATCCCACCAGCTCCAAAAAATAGAGTGATAGGGAAAGACAATGATTCTTCTGGCACCAAACTGGTCCAGAAGATTCTAGTACACAGACATACTCAGACTTCTTGCAGAAGACCCCTGCCCTCTTCCCAACAGACTGGATCTGCTATCTCAAGCCCTCTATTCCACCATGATGCAGTCTCTGGCTTTAATGGCATGGCCATTGAAACCCAGGCCCTAAAGGATAGAGAGGTCTCTAAGTTTGTCATTACTGCCTTGCTGTAGAGAAAAAACCCCATCCAGGAAGATTTATTTCCATACCTGGAAATCTTACTTTGCCTGGTGTGAGTGCATTCAATTCAATCCCATAGATTTTGATGTACACTGTGTTGCGGGTTTCCTACAAAAAGGTTCTAACCAGAATCTAGCTCTCAGCACTATACAAGGGCAAGTTTCAGTCTTGTCCATCCTTTTCCAGGCATCTAGCTTTACGTTTGCACTTAAAAATCATTATTCAAGGTTTCTCATATTAGGCCCCCTTGCAGCGCCTTGTGTTCCCCTGAGACTCTAACTTGGTTCTTTCTGCTTTACAAAAACCACCATTTTAACCCACCAGGGTTATTTCCTTGGCATCTATTACCAGAAAAGTAGCCTTTCTGGTGGCCATCACATCTGCTAGATGTATCTTAGAAACAGCAGCTCTTTCCTGCAAAGAGCCCTTTCTCATACTTCAGAATGACAAGTCCATACTATGCCCTAGATTGTCATTCTTTACAAAGGTGGTTTTAACATCCCATTTCAATGAGGATATTGTTCTTCCATTCTTGTTCCTAACGATCAACAGGGAGCCTCTGCAGATAGCCTGAATGTTGTCAGAGCCATTAGAGTATACAGTGCCTTGAAATAGTATTCAGACCCCTAGAAATTTTCCACATTATCATGTTACCACCAAAAACGTAAATGTATTTTATTGGGATTTTATGTGATAGACCAACACAAAGTGGCACATAAATGTGAAGTGGAAGGAAAATGATAAATGGTTTTCAAAATTTTTTACAAATATCTGAAAATTGTGCCATGCATTTGTATTCAGCCCCCTATACTCTGTAACCCATAACTAAAATCTTGCCTTCAGAAGTCACCTAATTATTAAATAGAGTCTATCTGTGTGTAATTTTTAATCTCAGTATAAATACAGCTGTTCAGTGAAGAGGTTTGTTAGAGAACATTAGTGAACAAACCACATCAATGAAGGCCAAGGAACACACCAGACAGGACAGTGATAAAGTTGTGGAGAAGTTAAAAGCAGGGTTAGGTTATAAAAAAAAAAATATTCCAAACTTTGAACATCTCATGGAGCACTTTTCAATTCATCATCCAAAAATAGAGTATGGCACAACTGCAAACCTACCAAGACATGGCCGTCCACCTAAACTGACGGGGGGCAAGGAGAGCATTAATCGGAGAAGTAGCCAAGAGGTCCATAGTAACTATGGAGGAGCTGCAGAGATCCACAGCTCAGGTTGGAAAATCTGTCCACAAGACAACTATTAGTCGTGCACTCCACAAATCTGGCCTTTATGAAGAGTGGCAAGAAGAAAGTAATTGTTGAAAGAAAGCCATAAGACGTCCCGTTTGCAGTTTGCGAGAAGCCATGTGGGGGACACAGCAAACGTGGTAGAAGGTGCTCTGGTCAGATGAGACCAATATTGAACTTTTTGCCTAAAAGCAAAACGCTATGTGCGACGGAAAACTAACACTGCACATCACCCTAAACACACCATCCCCCCTGTGAAACATGGTGATGGCAGCCTCATGTTATGTTGATACTTTTCTTCAGCAGTGACAGGGAAGCTGGGCAGAGTTGATGGGAAGATGAAGGAGCTACATACAGGGCAATCTTAGAAGAAAACCTGTTAGAGTCTGCAAAAGACTTGAGACTGGGGCCTCCGTTCACCTTCCACCAGGAAAAGACCCTAAACATATAGCCAGAGCTATAATGGAATGGTTTAGATCAAAGCATATATATGTGTTAGAATGGCCCAGTCATTAAGTCCAGACCTAAATCCAATTGAGAATCTGTGGCAGGACTTGAAATGTGCTGTTCACAGACAATCTCCATCCAATCTGACAGAGCTTGAGCTATTTTACAAAGAAGAATGGGCAAAAATGTCAATGTCAAATATGTGTCACTTTGTGTTGGTCTATCACATGAACCCCAATAAAATACATTTACATTTTTGGTTGTAACATGACAAAATGTGGAAAATTTACTTTTTCAAGGCACTGTAGCTAAATGCTACAGCTTCCATTAGACCAGTGTTTCTCAACTCCAGTCCTCATGGACCCCCAACAGGTCATGTTTTCAGGATTTCCCTCAGATGAAACAGCTGTGGTAATTACTAAGGCAGTGAAACTGATCAAATCACCTGTGCAAAATAATGGAAATCCTGAAAACATGACCTGTTGGGGGTCCATGAGGACTGGAATGGAGAAACACTGCATTAGACAAACATTCCCTATTTGTCCTCTCAAGTGGCACCCCGCTTCAAAATCCATAACTGCTAGGTGGATAAGAAATTTGATTGCTAAAGCGTGTTCTCTAAAACAAACGCCGCCTCCTGCACTCTTAAGTGCACATTCCAGCAAATATGTTACAACATCCTATGCCTTTAGGCACCAAGCCTCTGTCACCCTAAAAGCCGCCACCTGGTCTTCTGTTCATACTTTTTCTTTTTTTTTTTTTTTTTACCAGGAGCATTCTTTTGCTGATGCAGCTTTCAGTGGCATCATTCTTACAGTGGCACTCTGAACCTGGGTTTTTATCTTTTTTTTTTTTTAACCCATTAGCACAGTTCTGTGCCTAGTTGTTGCCTCCCCTTATAACTATTGCTTTGGAATGTCCTGTATGATTAAGATAAGACAAATTTTGACTTGCCTGTAAATTCCATTTCTTGGAATATAGTACAAGCTACAGGTCACCCTCCTTAACTTTCCTCGATACTTTACATTGCTTGCTACAAAACTAAGGAGTCACAGAGTGGACTAGAGTTATAGAGGAGGCACTTCAGGGGGTCATGTCCTTGAAAGCTTCGCAGTGTCCAATCATTCAATGGTACTAGTCTATAACCCATGCAGTATGAATAAATTAAGTAAAAAATCCCAGCGCCAATCAAAGAAAGTATACAATTATGCAGCTGTGCACCAGTGAAAACCACCAATAATGAATAACACAAAAAACAGCGCAAAAATTAAATAAAAATAATCACAAATAAATGTCCGTGCAAAAAAAAAAATATATATATATATATATATATATATATAATATTTCAAACATAAGTCCTTATTTTCCCAAAAGGATTTTCAAGACAATGTTCCAAAATGTGCTTCCACCTAATTACCACGTGAAAAATAATATTGACCGCACTCACCAGATGGAGGTGAGTAATAAGCCTCATAGGATATAAGGGATCCTATAGCCCCTCAGGAGGAACTCAAATCGCCTTCACCCTGCTTAGATACAGCAATCGACTCCACTCTACTTCTCCATGAAATCCTCAATAATGTACAAGGAAAGAAAGGCTACATAGTGTAATACTGCCACTCAATACCATATAAATCCATAGAATAAGGACACTCACATGCTTCAATAAAATAACAGGCCTTGTTTAATAGCCTCAAAGGCTTCAAAGGAACAAGTTTCCAAATTGTAAATATAGGGATCTCACGCTTTAAGAATCACTGTAGAAGATGACCAGCTTTCCACCTCTAAAATGGCCGCTTGAACCGCAAAAGTCGGCGTGCATTCCAAATACCGGAAGTGATGTAGGCCAAGATGACGGCAGACCGGAAGTGCGTCAATGCGTTTCGCCCCACCCACAGGGCGTTCTCAAGACACCACCTTCAGTCTCCAGCCACCTTTTATACTCCTTAGGGAGAGCTCTCATCCATCTCCTATGCAAAATAATAGGAATTTGGAATGCACGGCGACTTTTGCGGTTCAAGCGGCCATTTTAGAGGTGGAAAGCTGGTCATCTTCTACAGTGATTCTTAAAGCGTGAGATCCCCATATTTACAATTTGGAAACATATATATATATATATATATATATATATATATATATATATATAAATTTTTTTTTTTTTTTTTGCACGTACATTTATTTATTTGTGATTATTTTTATTTAATTTTTTTTATGTTATTCAGTTTTTGTGTTATTCAGTATGAATTAATTGCCTGTGTCCTGCACTGTATTCCAATTTACAGGGGAGTAAAAATTCCTCTTTACTTAACTAAACACTCTGTCCAGCCACATGGTCCTCTTAGCATCCAGAAAATAACCTACAGTAATGACATCTATATAAATGGACCAACTGCAGAGCTGGATTACTAGTACCCTGCACCTGGAAATGACTTTGGCGAGGGACACTGAAGACAAACTTAGGTGAGTATACTGCAAAAAGCAGTGCTAATATATACCAAATATAACAATAACCATATAAATAGTGTAAATTAATAGTGTGCATAAATAAAAGGTGCATATACTGTATATTGTGTATATGCATGAATTTCATGTAGTCCATATATCATGGACCCTAGAAGAAAAAGTGCATGAAAATGCAGTTCATCACAATAAATGTGAAAAAAATCATTCCATAAATGTATTGTGGTCCCTAAAATTCAACAGCACATGTGCCCAGCTGCCAGACGCCACTTGCCAGAAAGGATGGACCATAAAATTATAATGAATGGTCAAACGCGCCTTTTTGACTCCATCCGCTGGCTCCAGTAATGCAGTAGAAAACACAAACACAGCAGGATCTCATTCGTAACAAGGGAGAAAAAAAAATACACTTCCATGGTGAAGTAAGAAAAGAAAAAAAAAGTCTTCCCACCATTTATTGCTCTTTCAAAAAGATTCCCATACAGCATTAAAGACTCGCATTGCACGGGATCACCAGATATATAAAGCCGACAACAATTAATAGTTAAAATAGCAGGCTGATGGCTCGCAATGTGGAAAAATTTGCTAGCAACTCTAATGTTGCATACAGGTGGTGTGGGCTGTAGAATACTGCAGGTAGGTAATGCACTAAAATGTAAATTAGTGTTTATTATCTGCTTTTCTGGGAAATTTGATGTGCTTGAATGTATTGCAGTGGCTGAGAAAAACTATGATCTGACTAGGTGTTGGCAGCATGCTTGGGAGGGACATTTAAATTTTAATAGTACGGGCTGCACTAGTGTGCCGCAAAGGTAGTACCTGGCTGAGCATTGTTTGGGAAGCACTGCTGTATAAGAAGAAATGTACTTTATTCTGTAAGCAAAATTAAATCAAGTTGAATGTTGGTTTTGCAGGTTCTGGCATCTCTTATTATTCGTCTGGCTCTAGCAGAAACATTTTGTCTGAATTGTGGAATACTTGCCCTGGATGAACCTACAACAAATCTGGATCGTGAAAACATTGAATCTCTTGCACATGCATTAGTTGAGTGAGTACCAAAAAAATATTTTTCTGCTAATTTTAAGAGCCAGTGCAGGCAAGAGCTGAGCTACATAAGGTACCTTTCATTGCCTGGCACTTTCACGTACAACAGTGCTTCTTTAATAGCCTCCCATATTCATTCACATAGTGCACCTTAGAGCTGCAGTGAAGGTGCATTTGTGCAGCCATTGTCCTTGTTTTGAGCTGCACTTTGCAATAGTGATCAATACCCTCATGCTTCCCGCTGGCCCAAAATGTACTGCGGACGGGGCAGTAGCTGCAGGCAAAGTGACGTACCCGTACATCGCTCTGCTCTTCCGGGTTTAGAGTGCGCATGACCCCACTGTCATTCTCTGTAGGAGGTGTATGTCAGCAGGTTTCGGCCAGTGATTTTGGCCGGGACTCTGCTGATCTACAGCAAATGGAGGTGCAGAGCTGTGCCTGTATTTGTAAATACAGGCACAGGATCTAGCTGGTTCTTCCCTCCCTGGAACCATTTTGTTCCACAGAGAGAAGAAAGACATTACACGTGAGTAAAAGCAGCACACTGCACCCACACACATTAGATAGAGACATTCTAACCCCTTGATTGCCACATTTAACCCTTTGATTGCCCTCTGTCAGTGCCATTAGTACAGTGTCAGAGTCCACCGCAGTGTTCGCAGAATCAGGCCTGATCTCTGCCAGCATTAGCAGGTGAATTTTAAAGGTAGCGGTTCAAGCAGTCCCTGACAGCCATGCACTCTTTTTCCCGTGAGTTGCACTAGTACCTATAAATTTAGATCCCGTAACATGACAGGCTCTACAAAATCTGACCTCTTCTAAACCGCCTCACTGGGAAATTTGTAGATTTGTATACGCCCCAGCAAATCTGTGTGAATGAGTCCCTCATTCACATTACCGTCTGCTTTGCATTCAAACTGTACATCCCCAGAAAGCGTGCCAGATATGGGTCAAATTGTATAAGCGCTGTGAGAGGGCCACAGGCTATACGTTCAAATTTAGGGTTTATGAGGGAAGAGGCAGCGAAGTCGAGCCCCCCCCGACTGCCCAGACTACATGGAGAGCAGTGGCAAGATAGTTTGGGACTTTGTGTTGTGTTTGTTCCGTAAGGGGTACCACTTAGACATGGACAATTTTGTATACAAGCGTGCCACTATTTAGACATTTGTGCAATCTTGGAATTGGCTCATGTGGCACCGTGCAACCAAATCGCTAGGCCTTTCCCTAACGGCTTTAAATACCCAACTTAGAAAGGGGGAGAAAGCCTGCTTGAGGGATGATGAATTGCTCGCAGTAAAGTGGAAGGACAAATGGGATATTTTTGTCCTGTCTTACATTCACGCAGACGCGACAGTCCAAATTAACACGATATCTGGCGTTGTTGAGAAACCCCTCTGTGTTCATGACTATAACCTTAACACGAGAGGGGTTGACTTCAACGACCAAATGATGAATCCGTACCTAGTTTCCTGGAAAGCTCGACACTGGTACACTTTTGCAATTTACAAAGCAACTGGACGAAGTGGATCCTTCCTACTGAGAAACGTCCATGGCATCCAAAAAGCGTCCCTTTATGTCAAAAGCGGTTTTAGACCAACTAGAGAACAGCGTTAGTAAATTGGAACCACTTGCAGAATTGAGTGATGATTTGTGGGGAAATCCAATAAGCACCTTCAGGCTTTTAAAGGTCTTTATTTCCTCATTACACTTCCTTGGTAGCTATCACAGTTTCGGATGCCCTGAAATGCCAGGATAGTACCAAACCCCCCCAATTTGACCCCTTTTTGAAAAGTAGACACCCCAAGGAATTTGATAAGCATGGTGAGTATTTTGCAGTTCTCGTTTGTTGCCACATGTTTTTGGAAAATGAAGAAAGAAAACAAAAACATATTTGTTCTTTTCGTTTTTTATATTTCAAAACCTTATGAGAAAAAATTAGATCTTCAAAACACTCACCATGCCTTTTTTAAATTCTTTGCGGTGTCTACTTTCCAAAAAGGGAGCATTTGGGGGGGTTTGGTGCTATCCTGGCATTTCAGGGCCTCTGTGATAGGTAGTGAGGAAGTGAAATGAGGAAGTTAAGCACCTTCAGGCTTTCAAAGTGGTCATTGGATTTCAGACTCCTGTATGTTGCTAGGCTCCCAAAAAGTCTCATGCATGTGGTATCCCCATACTCGGTAAAAGTAGCAGAATGTATTTTAAGGTGTAATTCCACATATACCCATGGCTTATGTGAGCAATATATCAATTAATGACAACTTTGCGTAAAAAAAATAAAAAATGTTTTTGTTTTCCAAAGACTTGTGGAAAAAAAATAAATCTTCCATGGACTCAATATGCCTCTCAGCATATAGCTTAGGGTGTCTACTTTCCAAAAAGGGGTCATTTGGGGGTGTTTGTACTGTCCTGGTATTTTAGCACCTCAAGAAATGTGATAAGCAGTCAAAGTAAAATCTGTAAATTCCATTATCTATGCCATAGTTTGTAAAGGCTATAACTTTCACACAAAGCAATCAATATACACTTATTGGGATATTTTTTTTCCAGAAACATGTAGCAGAATACATTTTGGCCTAAATTTATGGTGAACTTTGAGTTTTTTGGATATTTTTTATGACAAATGAGAAAATATTGGTTTTTTAAAAAAAATTTCATTCTGTTTTTGTTTATAGCGTGAAAAATAAAAAGTGCACAGGTGATCAAATACCACCAAAAGAAAGCTTTATTTGGAATTTTTTTTTACCAAAAACATGTAGCAGAATATATTTTGGCCTAAATTTTTGTCTAACTTTGAGTTCACTATATATTTTTTATAGCCGAAAGTAAAAAAAAAAAAAAAAAACTTTTTTTCCCCCAAAATTTTCAGTCTTTTTTTGTTTATAGCGCAAAAAATAAAAGCGCAGAGGTGATCAAGTACCACCGAAAGAAAGATCTATTTGTGTGAAAAAAAGGACATAAATTTTGTTTGGGTACAGCTTTGCCTGACCGCGCAATTATCAGTTGAAATAGTGCAGTGCTGTATAGCAAAACGAGGCCTGGTCAGGAAGGGGTGTAAATCCTCAAGAGGGCAAGTGGTTAACCGTTTCAATACCGTGCAATTTTACACCTTCCTGCCCAGGCCATTTTTCAGGTTTCAGCGCTCTCACACTTTGAATGACAATTGCGCGGTCATACAACATTGTACCCAAACTAAACTTTTATCATTTTCTTCTCACAACTAGAGCTTTTTTTTGGTGGTATTTAATCACCGCTGGGGTTTTTATTTTTTGCTAAATTAACAAAAAAAGACCAAAAACACATTTTTCTTTGTTTTTGTTATAAAAGTTTACAAATAAATAATTGTTCTTCATAAATTTAGGCCGAGATGTATTCTGCTACATGTCTTTGGTGAAAATAACCCAAATTAAGATGTATTTTTTAGTTTGTATTAAAGTTATAGAGTTCACAAACTATGGTATAGATCTGAATATTGATCAATCCTGAAGTACTGACAGCCAATCTAATATCTTGAGGTCCAAGAATGTCAGAACAGTACAGATATCCCACAAATGACCCCTTTTTGCAGAGTAGACAGTCCGATGTACTTCATAAGAGGCATGGCGAGTTTTTTGAAGTTGTATTTTTTTGTCATAATTTTTCGGAAAATGAAAAAATTAAAAAAATTATTTTCACTATTTTTTTTTTTACATACTGTCACCAGTGCAGTACAGCGTCATCATATAACTGGCATGGCGGTGAACAGCGACACTGATTATATATTTTTTTTTTAATTTTTTTTTATTTTATTTAATTTTTTATTACATTTTTTTTTATTTTTTTTAAGATTTTTTTTCATATTTTACTATGACCAAAATAGTACAATGTTACCATAGTAACATTGTACTACTTTGGGAAAGTGATCAGTATTTTTTTTTTTTTTACACAATTTGCTTATAGCAAAGAATTACTTTGCTATAAGCAAGCATTTACCTGAATGAAATCGATTCATTCAGCTTTTTTTTTTTTTTTTTTTTTTTTTTTGTGCTTAGCTGTGATTTGGTCACAGCTAATCACATGACATGTGCATGTGATTAGCTGTGACCATTCACAGCTAGGCACTAGTATACAATGGATGGCATCATGAATGAAGCCATCCATTGTATACAACTGTCATGTGACCTGCTGTGATTGGTCACAGCAGGTCACATGGTACCGGCAACGGGAGCCGGTACTCGGATCTGTCATCGGCCGTGTCCGTGGTGCACGGGCGGTGACAGATCGCACTGCTGCGTCGCTCTGCAACCGCGCAAACCGCGCATGTGCGGGAGCACGCCAAATGGCGTGCACCCGGAATACAGGAGCACATTTGAAGCCGCCAAACGGCCATTCGTCGGGCGGCTAATGGTTAAGGAGCAACTGCCTGCAAACGTTTTCCCATTTAGGCCCCTTTCACACAAGCAGTCTGGTTGGGTCCGCCTGTCCGTTTTTCAAGTGGACCCAACGGAAACTTCAATTCTCCTTTATGGGTAGCTGGATGTAAAAGGACTAAACGGATGTAAAGTGTCCGTTTATACCCGGCTACCTCCAATCTGATCTGGTAAAAGCAAACCGAAGGGGCATCTGTTCCCTTTGGAGTTTCATCCTTTCTCTTCCCAGGGACCAGTAGTAAGGGATACATTTCTCAATAATAACACTTTTACAATGTTGACTTTCTGAGCTGGGATTTCTCCTTACTTTGAGGTGGTATAGAAAGTATGGGGACCTTTCCCTGTTGGGAGCATAATTAGCAATAAGAACCTGACAGAGGTCATAAATGTCCTTTACTGTATTTGAAACTGGGAAAAAACATTTTAGCTGCAATTCCTTTGTAAGTTTCTGGCTTTTTATTTTGCATTCTCATAATTCATTTCCATTAAATATGATCCAAATAAGGAATATAAACTACACTGTTGATATTTGTGGGGGAAAAAAATTATATTGATATATTCTAATTACCGTTGATCATTCTTTTTTTATGATACAGTATATATAGAAGACACTGAAAAAATGCTTAATTTGTGTCATTATATTTATAGGATCATCAAAAGTCGGTCAAGTCAGCGAAATTTTCAGCTGCTTGTGATTACACATGATGAAGACTTTGTAGAACTTCTGGGGCGTTCAGAATACGTGGAACATTTCTACCGGATTAAAAAGAACATGGACCAATGTTCTGAGATTGCGAAGTGTGGTGTGAACTCCTTGGGATCTTATATGCATTAGAAGAAGTTTGCAGGACTTATCCCAAATATAAAACAGTAAATGCTGCTGATAGTGTTTACAACTACTGCTGTTGTTATGGATTTATATGTAAGGCTACTTTCACACCGATATGTTTTTCTTCCGCTTTTGTGTTAAAAAAGGCGGAAGTTAAGCGTGTGAGCATGTATTCCTGTGAAACTCTTCACACTGATCCATTGCTGATCCGGTGCGTTTTTCAAAGTTTTGCTTGGTTCAGTTTTGGTGCAATTAAAAAAAACGCACCTCCCCATTGAAATCAATGCAAAACGTGGCTGAAAACGCACCTGGATGCAGTTTTTGAGTCACATGTTCTTTAAATAAACGAGTCGCAAATGCTGCAAAATCGCATATCTGTTTTTGCAATGGATTAGTGTGAAAGTAGCCTAAAGCTTATTTTGACCCAGTTGCAGCTTAATTGTTAAGACACTCTTCTATATATGTCAGTGACCCACTTTTACTTCCATGTTGAATGCAAGCTGTTATGTATACAGTGTGAGTTAATGCTGTTGCATGTTATAGCAGGCCTAAAACAAAGTACTTGCCTGGTGTAATTGGCCAAAAGCTCTGACCATGCTGTAAGTTAATAAGATGATCATGCATTTACTTTATGCACATCTGTAATCTTACATTTTCAAAAATGTACATATGAACCTGGGTGCAAAGACTCATTAAAATAATGCGTTAAGCAGAAATATTGCTTTGTCCATCTTTCACACAGACAGCAATAAAGAACAGAGGTTCTAACCCCTCCCCACTCTGTTTAAAACTTCTACTGTTCCACTTTAGGTTCTGTTCATATCTATGTGCTTGAAAACTGTAGGTAAAACCTGACCTGCAACTTCCCAACGTGCTTTGATGAAAAACATCCTAAAATGTAATAGCGTATGCTTCAGCAGGACAGTCAAACTGCAGCACCATTGACACTAATGTGCTGCAATTAATGTACATGGTCCTATGCAGTCAAGCCTAAGAGAGAAATCACAATTTAAACAGTCCATTAATGTGTTATGTTGTGATTTGTGTTGTATAGCAAGAAGTACTACTAAATGTAGATGGCACTTAGAAGGCAAACACAGGTGAACAAAAAGTGGGACACTGCAGGTTTTTTATTACAAAAAGTAATGTAAGGGTTGTTCGACTACCACACCCTAAAAACAGCCAAATACATTCTCTCTCAATATGTACAAAAATGTAGCAAGGATCACAGTGTCTTCTCAAGACACCACAACATGTATGAATGTATAGCTTGCTGTAGGGTAGGAAAACAATTTGCTCCCACTGGAAAGGATTTTGGTGAAACGACTACTAAAAGTTTCAATTTAGGAGGCAGAATATATTTCATTGTCACAGTTCTTGGAGAAAAAGCCATCCCTTCTATTATATCACTTACAAATAACCTAAAGTTTAAAAAGGAATAAAAAGAGTTTTTTTGCAATGTGTCATTAAGAACTTTATGCTGATCCTTGTGGTTATACAAATAAAGTTTTTTTCTTCAGCTTGACTTTATTTTATATTTCAAACATGCACCCTGACAGATAAAGAAAAAACATAAAGGTGATTCCAGATGTGCCCCACTTAATGTATTTAAGCCCCCAAACAACCACCCCTTCGTACACCCCTGGTCACTACTGCAAACAGCACAGGTCAGCAGCAGAAAATAAAGTACATTCAGTGGTTGTAAAGGTTTTGTTTTTTTTTCTACCCTAATGCATTCTCTGCATTAAGGTAAAAACCTTCTGTTCAGTTTGGAGGCAGTGCCAGTTGCCCTTGGCTCCTGCTGCTGTCAATCACAGCCTGTGAGGAGAGAGTGGAAGTGCATCTGAGCTACACTGTTTGTCAATAGGCACACATAGTCCAGCTTGGGATTGAACCCACATGAATGCTTCCATAGCAAGCAAAAGGAGCCAAGGATGAATGTGGTAGCACATAAACAAGAGAGTTCACTAAAAAGGATATATATAACCCCATATCAAAACAAACATATTGTAAAGGGTGATAGTTATCACCACTTACCCTGGTAAACTACCAGCAGGTATGCACAGTTACAGAATCATCGGATATAGAAAATGTTCTTGGTCTCAAACTACAGCTACAAATAATGCGTTGCTTAGATGGCTTGCCTGTATATGAAAAACATACCTTACAATAGAATATACACAGCCCAGCTAAGTATGCAAAATACACAATCATGAAGTATGTTTCACCTGGTAAGAGCCAGGGGTGCAGAAAACTTCTAGCTAGGCAAGGATATCCACCCAGTCTTCCAGAACATATCCTATTGATGACAGTTACATCCTTACAAAGACACACAAGGAAGCATGTGGCTTGCTCAAAGGTGAACGACGAGTTGAACAGCACTGTACCAACGCACTAAGGAAGTAAACATGAAAAACTATAGATAACTTGAACAAAGAAGCCACATTCAACTATAAACTGCTTAAAAACCTGTGTAAGGCATTCTTTAGCCATAATAAGCAAACGTATATTCCCCAGTAGGGCTCCTGGGATCAACACATCTCCGTTTGCTACCAATACCTAATCCCCCTCTATAAGTAGCTGCAACTAAAGACTAGCAGGTTGGAGGCTGAACACGCCAGGCTTGAGTGCTGTCGTGTAAAAGGGGGGTGGCTTCACCACCTTGTGTATGTTCTGATACCATCTAATGCATAACATAAAGAGGATTTGATGCCAGGCTCCAACAGATGAATAGAGCAGTAGGGGACTACAGTAAAGAGTTTAAGAGGATTGGGGATGGGCTAGCAAAAGACTGCCTAAGTGGGTAAAGTGGCAGCTTCTTTAATAGTTAAAAATCATCCTATTAAAAAAAAAGAATCTACAATACTTTGTGTACAAAATGTTAATAATGTGTGTATGATTGTCACTTCCATTTATTAACCGGTTCCCGCCCGGCCTATGGGCGAATGGCGGCTGGCAAAAACCCTCATCCCTCCTGGTGGATGCCATATGGCGTCCTTTCAGGCATGCGCAGTTTGCATGCCGGCAGAGCCGCACAACGGCGCGAGCTGTCACCGGCCATGTACTTCGGACACGGCTGATGACAGATCTGTGTACTGGCCCCGTTGCCAGTACCATGTGACATGTTGTGACCAATCACAGCAGATCACATGAAAGTTGTATACAATGGATGGCTTCCTATCATGCCATCCATTGTATACAAGTGTGGCTAGTTGTGAATGGTCACAGCGATCACATGCACAAGCTGGGCCAATCACAGCCCAGAGGTGTCGTGATTAGCTGTGGCCAAATATGAAAACAAAATATAAAAAAAAAATCTTAAAAAGAAAAAAAAGGGTTTTTTTTGCATACTGTCACCAGTCAGTGTCCCTGATCACCGCCATGCCAGTTATATGATGACACTGTACTGCACTGGTGACAATATGTAAAAAAAAAAATAGTGAAAATAATTTTTTTATTCATTTCCGAAAAATTATGACAAAATTACAACTTCAAAAAACTAGCCATGCATGTTATGAAATACATCGGACTGTCTACTTTGCAAAAAGGGGTCATTTGGGGGATATCTGTACTGTTCTGACATTCTTGGACCTCAAGAAATTAGATTGGCTGTCAGAACTTCAGGTTATTTTCACCAAAGACATGTAGTAGAATACATTTTGTTCTAAATTTATGAAGAACAATTATTTATTTGCAAACTTTTATAACAGAAACCAAGAAAAACGTGTTTGTTTTTTTTTTCCAAATTTTTGGTCTTTTTTTGTTTAGCAAAAAATAAAAACCCCAGCAGTGATTAAATACCACCAAAAGAAAGCTCTATTTGTGAGAAAAAAACGATAAAATTTTAGTTTGGGTACAGTGTTGTATGACCGTGCAATTGTCATTCAAATTGTGAGAGCGCTGAAACCTGAAAATTGGCCTGGGCAGGAAGGGAGTAAAAGTGCCCTGTATGGAAGTGGTTACAATTTGATACTGGAGATGGAAAAACCCATTCAAAAAGATTTTTTCCAAACACGTGGGCATGCTGGATGCATTTCCAGTCCCTGACCACATATGGCAATATCACCAATACTATACTGTGAGAGAGCAGAAACCTGTTGTCTGCTACCTGAGAGCCAAAGATGACCTCCTGAAGTTAGTGCCCATAATCTTTTGACTATTTTGTAGTACGATTAGGTCGTCAGCACAGCCCTGGAGTTACTACTTACCCATCAGAACCACTTATCCTTTTAGTACACTTTACCATAGTCTATGGTTGTTCATTTGTTTTATCTTGTTCTCCCTTGTTAAGTTTCTCCCATTTGTCAACTAACCTTTTCAGTTGAACCTACGTCACTTGCTAGTGAACCACCAACATTACTTGGTCTTCTGTTCTTCTAACACGTGAACTGCAGTTCTGGGTTCTGTGGTACATCTATGCTCAGTTTGTACATTTGTGAAGTTTCAATAAGTGCTTATGGAATAAATGTCATAACAAAAAGTCTAAACATTAAGTAGAAAAAAAAATGTATACAGTTTTTTTATATATTGTGTATATATAAAAAAATATAAGAATCTGCTAACAGAATATCCAAAAATAAAATCACAAATCTTTCATGGAAGTACATTTTAAGTTGAATATATTAATTTGCAAATCCATAAACTTCATATAGCCAAGCAGAGTTCATCAAATACACAGTTTGTAAGAAAAAGTAAATACTCCTAATGGACATTGTTTTCTTTTTCAACATATTTAAGGTAGCAAACATTAGCTCTTCATGAAAACAGAGCCTGCAGTTAAAGATGATATGCTTGATTAAAAGTCATGGATGTCGGTATGTCAGTAGCTTTTTTAATAATATACAATTTCAATTCATCGCCACTTCTCCATGCAGAATTATTTCAGTTGTAAGATGCTTGTAGGTTTCCTTGCAATAACTTTCTGTTTAAAATACTCCTACAACATTTTAATGAGATTCAAGTCAAAGCTTTGACTAGGTCAGTTCGTAACATCAGATTTCCCTCTGTGAGAACAACGGAAACATTCTTCTGCCTTCCCCTAAGGGTGTTCAATAGAGGCTGCAATTTAGTTAAATGTGTTTAATGTGGTAAAATCTGTTTTTGAATTTGCATACTTGTTTTTACCAAACTCCAGTAAGACCTTTCTGGCATTTTTCTCTTTTTACTTTATACTTGGGTATGTTGTATACGCAGCTCTGGGGCACATCTATTCTTTGCCTATTGTCAACGTCCCTGTAACTTAGAATAGGTATTTAGAGAGGTAATTAATGCTCTTATGGAAGTTTTATTAATATTCCTACAGAATACAATATTGTATGAGTTTCCTGTCTTTTACAGTTAGGTCCATATATATTTGTACACAGGCACAATTTTAGGTTTTTCTTTTTTCCAAGTATTTACCAAAACATATTCAAGCTATAGTTATATCATGGATATGGGCTGAAAGTGCACACTCTCAGGTTTAATTTGAGGCTGTGTACATCCAAATTGGAGGAAGGGTTTAGGAGGTACAGCTCTTAAAGTGTAGCCATCTCCCCTTTTTCAAGGGACCAAAGGTAATTGGACAGTTGAATCAAAGCTGTTTCATGACCAGGTGTAGGCTACTCCTTTGTTATTTTGTTGTCAGTTAAGCAGGTAAAAGGTCGAGTTGATCTAAGTGTGGTATTTGCATTTGGAATCTATTTCTGTGAACCTACATTATGTGTTCAAAGGAGCTGTCCATGCAAGTGAAACAGGCCATTGATGGATTTATTTTTGTATCCTTACAGAGAGATATCAGCAATATTAGGAGTGTTCAAATCAACAGTTTGGTACATTCTGAGGAAAGAAGAATGCACTGGTGAGCTCAGCAACATAAAAAGGCATGGACGTCCACTGAACACAACAGTGATAGATGATTGCAGGATCCTCTTTATGGTAAAGAAAACCCATTCACAACATCCAGACAAGTGAAGGACACTCTCCAGGAGCTGGGCGTATCATTGACAAAGTTCACAATCAAGAGAAGACTTCACAAGAGCAAATACAGAGGGCTCACCACAAGGTGCAAACCATTCATAAGCCTAAAGAATAGAACAGCCAAATTAATCTTTGCCAAAAAAAAATCTAAAAAAGCCAGAACAGTTCTGGAAAAGCATTCTTTGGACGGATGAAACTAAGATTAATCTGTAGCAGAATGATGGGTAGAAAAAAGTGTGGAGAAGGCTTGGAACAGCTCATGATCCAAAGCACACAACATCATCTGTAAAACATGGTGGAGGCAGTGTGATCACATGAGCATGCATGGCTTCCACTGGCACTGGGTCATTGGTGTTTATTGATGATGTGACAGAAGCAGCCGGATGAATTCTGCAGTGTTTAGAGATATACTGTCAGCCCAGATTCAGCCAAATGCAGCAAAGTTGATTGGACTGCGCTTCACAGTACATCAAAATACACTGCAACCCAGGAGCTTTTGAAGGAAAATAAGTGGAATAATTTGCAAAGGCCGAGTCAATCTCCTGATCTCAACCCCATTGAGCGTGCATTTCACTTGCTGAAGGCAAAACTAAAGGCAGAAAGACCCACAAACAAAGAACAACTGAAGAAAGCTACAGTTAGAGCCTGGCAAAGCATCAGAAAGGAGGAAACCCAGTATTTAATGTCCATGGGTTCCAGACTTCAGGAAGTCATTGCCAGTAAAGGATTCTCAACAAAATATTACAAATTAACATTTTATTTATGATTATATTCGATTGTCCAGTTACTTTGGTCCCTTGAAAAAGGGGGGTCTGGCTACTCTTAAGAGCTGTAATTCCTAAACCCTTCCTCCAATTTGGATGTACATACCCTCAAATTAAACCTGAGTGTGCACTTTCATCCCATATCTATTATATAACTATAGCTTTAATATGTTTTGGTAAATACCTGAAAAAAAAACTAAAATTGTGCCTGTGTCCATTTATATATAGACCTAACTGTATATTTCGAATTTCAGAGGGTGGCCTGTAAATGTGTGCTGCAGATCAAACCTGGTCCCTGCTCCTGCTCCATGTATGTCTTGGTCACCCAAGTGTAGGTGTGGGTCCCCCCAGGGCAATTTTTGAACTACTAGATCGCATTAATGGTCTTTTTACTTCAGCGATAATTGTAAGCTGCTTTGATACATTGTTCTCATGGTGTCTGTTATGACTCTGTGAAGTTTTGGTTGTTTAATACTTGCATGTACTTTTCTGTTTATATATGCAAGTCTTTCTCTAGTTTCCCTGATGAAGACTTTTTTATAGTCGAAACGCGTTGGAAAGCTTTATTGGGGAAAGTCATGTTGCACTGTAATTTCTATGCTGTTTCTTTGAATTTATAAGTGCTATGTAAATGATATAAAATAGATGATATATTAAAATGGCACATTGAAGAAGCTGTATATAATATCTTAGTCATGTAGACAAAGACCACAGTCCTTTGTTTTTAATCACAAAAAGGTTTTCAATGGAAATATAATAAAATCTGTTTTTTGACATTTTGGACATATATTTTTTTTTCCATATTTTTTTTCTGTTGCATAAAAGCCCCAGGGCAGATCTCTTTGTCTTTTGGATCCATTACTTGGTGGATTTAATAGTATACTTCAGATCATAATTGTGTAGCAAGATCAGTTTATGATTTAGCTTCAGATTTCAAACTGATAGCTTCACATTCTTGTTAAAGTGATTGTAAGTCTTCCTTTTTTTTAAATAACAAACATGTTATATTTACCTGCTCTGTGCAATGGTTTTGCACAGAACAACCCCACTCCTTCACCTCTGGGGTCCCCCACCAGTGCTCCTGGCTCCTCCTCTTCAGCGAGGGCCTACATAGCCAATTCCTATGAGGGCACTCATGCGGGCTCCATGCTGAGGCATGCTGCCTGCATCTATGGACATAGCATGGCTCGGCCCCACCCCCTGCTTCCTCATCACAGGATTTGATTGACAGCAGCAGTGGCTCCCGCTGCTACTAATCAGAGTGAGAGAGATGCTGCTCTTGGGCAGAGTGCTGGATTGATTCGGTCTTAGACAAGTATAAAGTGGACTGGGTGGGATCCTGTGGCACAAAAGGTTTTTTTTTTTTTTTTTAAGCAGAAAATGCATTATGGTAAAAACCTTAAGCCCTTATAGCCACAAGCACACTTGATATGATGCAGAATTCAAAGATGACTCAATGATTACCAGCTGCCCAAGCCCAAAGCAGCAAAGAATCCTCAAACCATAATGTAAGGAAGGACAGATTCACCCCAGTATAAGGAAACCAGTGTGCACTTATATGCACATGCGCACACTGCTGCGAATAGCTTGGTGTATAGGGAAACTGTCGAACATGCATTAATGAGTAGGAACACACACAAAAAAAAATTGGTGTGCACACTCAGCACTGGTATTAGTGACCAACATCATATAAAAACAAGAGCTTTGTAGAAAGAAGTTGCTGAGTTGTCTTTAGCTAGTTTCTAATTAAGTGCAACCTGACCTCCTGTTTCTGATTTTCCATCTATAACCCGACTTGCCTCCCGGCGTGGGCTTTTCTTCTTCTTTGTGACCTTAGGCTGCCTTCTGGACTCTGCTTACTGCTTTCTGATTTGTATTTTGTTTGGCTGTTACTGATTTGGCCTATAACCTGGACTCTTTTCCATTCCTGTTCTGGTTTTATGCTGCCTGGCTGTTCCTGACCTCTGTTTGTCCTCTGTCTCCTGATTTGCAACCCTGCTGCCTGGCAGCCTGCATGTCAGATCTCAGTCCCCACCTGTGGCCACGCTACTGTAAGAGGGCCTAATAGCATTAATGCTACAGATGCCACTGAGGAAGAATAAATGCTCAGGGCTATTCCCCTGCAGCAGAGCCAGGTCCTATACTGACACAACTCCCCTCATCTAAATCTATCTCCCTCTTGGGTGTGCAACAAGCAGCCTATCTGACAGATCAGTTTTAACTGCAACTATGTCTAATTTCTTTGGAAAACTCTCTACCAATACTTCCTATTGGAAACTCACTTTTTGATGTGGTGCATACTAGTCTATGCCTAACAGCACTGGAGTCTCCTCGGCTCCTAATGGCACTAAATGGCTAGAAAAATCCAGAAAGAACTTTCCCTTGCACACTCAAATGAATTCTGATTTGTATGAGGATTGCAAGTAGAAAATGCCCTGTCATTGGTGTGAGTAGATAATGACATTGGTTTGGTGGTCAGGGGGAGTACAAAAAAATTACATCAGTGGTGTCAGTGGGAGGAATAGTGACCCATCACTGGTGTCTGTGGGTGAATTAGTTCCCCATCTCTGGTGTCAGTGGGAGGAATAATACCCCATTATTGGTGTCAGTTGGATGAATAATGCCCCATCTATGGTATCAGTGGATGAAATAGTGCCCCAAGGGCTGGATAAAGGCAAGCAAAGGGCCACATCTGACCCGCAGGATGCAGTTTGGAGACCCCTGCCCTTCAGAATGTAATTCGTCAGGTCTGTTGGATGAAACTGTCTGTGAATTTGTACAGAATGCTGTGGTTAAAATTTTGCTCTACTGAGCCTGATTGCAAAAGGCATATTTTACATGTGTCTTTCAATGGTGAACACCTGTCTGGTGAATCCCTTGATAAATTTATCAAGAAATTTAGGGTAGTACTTTAACCACAAAAAACATCTTAGGTCTACTACTTCTAATTGAAAGTGTGCTTTTTCTCCACCCAGGTGTCCATGTCGAACTCAAAGGAGGGTCCAACCTTTTGTCGCAGACGTTGAACCCCAAAACCCTCCATGCCTACCCAGAAGCTCTGTTCAAAATGAAGGCGTGCCCTCACACTCCAAAGTGGGGGGGGGAGGGGTGAGACATCTACTGGCATTTGTGCTAGTCTAGATTAAAGACATCCTGGACACAGGCTGAATATTCATAGACCCTGGGTTAAAGGCTGCTACCTTCAGGTAATTGGACACTGGCAAATGTTTTGCTGGGTACATCCCTTAGGCATACTGCTATAACTCCACCACACTCTGTGAGTCCTCTGTTTTTTGCTAGTGGACCTCTACTCTGCTGTGGAGAGGCTTTCTATCCTTAACCAGATTCTTTTCTAGAGACCTTAGGCTTCTCTCATCAGGACCTTTATACAAGGAATTGCTCCTGTTAATACCACACTGTCTCCCTATGATCTGAATCTGGTACTTCCGTTTTTTCAAAAACCTTCCTTTGAACCAGTTCAGGATATGCCTTTGACAGATTTCATGGGTAAGGGGACCTTCTTGGTGGTCATTACCTCCAGCAAACATTTCTCTTAGTTTTTGGCTCTTCTTGACTTATATAGGGACAAGGCGGTCCCAAAATTCAGACTTTCCTTTTTCCATAAAGATCATCTGTTCCTTTCACCTCAATGAGGACATTGCTCTCCCTTAACTATGTCATGCTCTGAAATGCACCAAGGAGGTCTTACTCCACAGCTTGATGGGGTCAGAGCAGTTAAGGTCTACCTAGCCACAATATGGTCCTTCAGAAAAACTGCATTATTTTTTTTTTTCATCCTGAAGCCCCAAGAAGGGACATCCTGCTTCTTCTTCCACCATTGCTAGGTGATTCAGGCTGCTAATTTCCAGGGTTTAAGCCAAAAAGGAACAGGTTCCTCCAATTCCACCAGATTTGTAGGTGTTTCTTGGGCTTTTCAGCAAGCATCCATTTAGCATGTTTACAATGCCCCCAGTTGGTATTCTGTTCAAAGCCTTTCAAAAATTTACTGGGTGAATGTTCAGGACTCTGTTGATGTGAGCTTTGCAAGGTGCTTCAGACTATTATCCAAGTACTTGGGGTCCATTGGCCCTTTCTTTGTGGGCTTGTTCTTCCCTGCTTGCAGTGTTGTTGCCCACCCCTCTGTTTATTGCTTGGGGACATCCCATTGTCTATGAAATGTCCTGTATAATTTTGCTATTACTTGCCAGCAAATTCTCTATCTTGGAGTGCAGGACACATACCCTTCCCCTCTTTCCTTTGTTTCTCGTTATTGCTTGCAAAAAAATCAGATTCCCATGAAGTGGGTGGTGTTATATGAAGATGGGGGCGTTCCCAGCAAAGCTTACGTTAACCTGCACTCTAGGACTTTCTGTCTCGTACTGCACTCAAAGATATGGAATTTGCTGGTAAGTAAAAATTACTATTTTTCCCGGCACATGTCCTATATAGATTGAATTGGTGCAATCCTAAATGTGTCCAATCTGTTGCTTCTGCAATTAAATTTTATGGTTCTTGGAAACTTCTAGAATTAAACAGTAAGCTCTTGCTAAACCTGTATAAATTAAAAAAATTTTTGAGACCTGCACCAATTGTAGATCATTTTCCTTATATTCCTTAAAATGAAATGATTGATTTAAAATCATTGAGGGGTCTTTTTTTAATCATTTGCTTATTATTTATAGACACCACCAACTTTGTTTAGGCCTAAGAGAGCTTTTTTAATCTTGACATAATGATACTGCACACAGCAGTGAAAAGCAGACCCTAGATATCTGAGGTTTAAATAAGACCAGTTCCACCTGCATACTCCCTAAGCAGGTGCTAATCATTGGAATTTGGAACACCTGTTTTTATTTTAATGGATTTGAAATGATGGTAAGTATAGGTTTGTAGTTGTGTTCATTTAATTAGTATTTGTTAATTAGTACAAATGTATCATTTTGGAACATCTGATGCATGTATTTGAAGGTGTGCTAAATGTAAGGTTGTACTTATATTTTCAACATCCCAAAACTGTATTTTCATTCAATTAGATTATGAGAATTAATACACCAGGTTAATTTTCTGTTTTATTTGTTTAATTAGATCACGTTCACTGTGTCATCTAATGCTTGCTTTTTTCAAAAAGTCAGTAATTTTTAGGGGATGTACTTACTCTCTCACTGGACTGTAAGAATCTACTGTTTTCATAGCGGTTCAGACAATTGGCTTTGAAATTGCTGTTGATCAATATGCTTCTCTTCTGCAGAAGATGCATTAATATTAGCCACCAGTATTATTTATAATATGGGACATCTACCCATCTTTAAAAGCATACACTGCTCATAAATACAAGCTCTAAGCACAGCCTACCCCATAATCACTGTACCCTTGAGACATTTACACAATCCAAGAATATTGACTACATAATTCAGCACGTAGTCTATATCTCTTCCCATTAGCACACCTAAGGGGTTATGGTATGCCAAAATATCTTATAAATGCTGTACATTTGCAAATCATCTTTAGATGAAAACCTTTAGGGCCCATTCACATAGTACTGTGTTAAGGAGCTTGTGTACATTTTCAAAGGTCTGCCAAAACAACATGCAAAACATACAAAACCCAATATTTTCTAATGTACCACAAAAAATGGCATGTGCATTGGGGCGTACGTCAGTGTTGATGTATTGCCCACTACTGTGTGTACATAGACATGACTTTGGCGTGTGTTGTGGTAACTTGCAGTAAAACATTCCTTTTACCATATACTACCACAGCACATAAATCTGAAGAGGCTGATGAATTTTAAAATGTTGTTCGCTAATTGTCTACTGATGCAAAAGTGTCTTCAAACTTTTATTATAGCGGAAATTCCTGAATTCAGACTTTTGATACTTAGAGCATAATTGTACCAAAATATTTTCAATAGTTTAGATAGATTGGGAACAGAACCTCTTTCATCTTTTTATTGCTGTCTGTATCCATGTTCAGATTTCCTTTCACATCCTCTGCCCGAGAACATTGTCAAGAAGGTAAGAAGTGAGGGGGACACAGCAATAAAAAAAAAAAACCTGACAGATTCTATAGTTTCACTTTACAAAGCAAAATTAAAAACATAATGTGGTGTTCCACTTAAATGACATTAAGCAATTTAATGGTGACAATATAAATAATATAAAAACTACAGTTTAAATAATACAATTTCAAAATACAGTTTATATACAGTTTTGCCCATCTACATGTCTTAACTCTGTTAGTGTCACACATTCATCCCTGGAGCTGCAATGTTCAATAATTTTCTTTACCTTCCAATCGCTGTTGATAACTACTGTATAATTTGGTGCAGTTTCTATGCAGCCTAGGGGCTGATCACTGCAAAAAGGCACCAAGTTTGCCAATTTGTTTACCACTGATTGCTGTTTAAAAAGGGCAATGTCTTTTTGCTGTAGACTGTACTTGTACTGTAGTGATTCTTTCATAAGGCTGATTCACTTCTGGGTGCAAAAAATATACTGCCACAAATAACCTTATAACGCCACATCTGGGTTAAACCCCCCTTTGTGAACTCTGGCACCATATGTAGAATTTCAGAACAGATTTCACTATTCAAATACTGTCTTTACATTTACCAATCTGATTGTTCCATATTATAAATAAATATCAGTTATTGAGGTCACAAGGTTAGATCTTTATTGATGCAAGCAAAATTCTTTGTACACTGAGATAAACATGACAGAGTGTGTTGGCCATGATGGCACAACATTACTTACCCCTTACTTTGATCCCCGAGATCAAAACTTTCATGGGTAAATCCATCACCTTTCAGAGTGGCATCTTAGAGGAATTTAGGCTTCACTATAGTAACTGGTACACCTCCACTCTCCCCTCAGACTTTGATCCAGAAGGACTGCTCTCCTTTTTAGACTCCTTTGCCCTTGGCTGGCTTTTGGATGCTGAGAGGTTCACTTTAGTACACTCGATCTCCCCAGCGGAAGTTCTCACAGCCATCCAGTCTCTTCCAGCTGGAAGGTTCCAGGCCTAGATGGCCTCCCTATAGAATTTTATAGAACTCACTGAGAACTTCTCAACCCAAAATTTGCCTCCTTATGCACAAAATGTTTAGCCGAGGATGTGTTTCTTTCATCCATTAGTGATGCCCATATAGTCCTAATCTACAAACCACCCTCCTATAGGAACATTGGACTGCTTAATAACTGTCTCAAGTTTCTGTCCAAGCTTCTCAGATTGTATACCAGAGGTAGGCAATCCCTGGCATGGGTGCCACAAGTGGCTCTCAAAGCCTCTTCTGCCGGCACGCGCCTCCCTCCCCATCAGCAGAGCAGTGCAGGGAAGTGTCAGTGAGTGTTGTTGCAATTGTCAGCTCTTGTGCTGGGAAAGAGATTGGGTGCAGTTGTGCTAGGGGGGCAGTCTCTGTTCCCAGGAGTAGGAGGACTGTAATTGGCCACTGCTAAAGTTAATCACAGTCCCGCTAGCCCCGATCACCATCTGGAGGAAGATAACTCACTTTGTTGGCACTACCAATCTCAGAAAGAAGGGATTTCACTGTGATTGAGAGAACCATAATCAGGTGACCGTTTGTGGAATTACTGCTGAGCCTCTGGGAACTAGAGGCGCTATTGACATTACATTTTCGTTATGTCATAAACAACTAGGGATGTGCTGATACTCCTGATACCTTAACTGGTACTTTGCAGTGCAAATTGCTTTAATGGATGCAAATTGCACCGCAAAGATTATCATGCGATTTGAATAGGAATGTGATTCCTGTGAAATAGCATGCAGTTTCCCCACTGCTCCTGTGTGAACCCAGGCTCGTCATAGCTCGAGTTCACACAGAAGCAGTGCGGGAAACCTCCCTGTAGATATCCCATGCTGAGTGTCAGTGGCAAAAGAGGAGAGAAAGTGGCGGGGATTTGAAATCCCTGCCGCTTTCTTTCCTCTCCTTGCAGCGATGACAGTTCAGGCTAGAGGGTATCTGATTGGTCTAAATATTGTGCAGAAAACTTTAAACAAGCTTCAACATGCTTTTTCTTCAGCAATGGAGTCTTGCGTGGTGAGCTTGTATACAGGCCATGGCGGTTGAGTTAATTATTTATTGTTTTCTTTGAAACAATTGTACCTGCTAATTCCAGGTCTTTCTGAAGCTCTCCAGAAGTGGTCCTTGGCTGTTGGACAACTCTTCTGATTCTTTTCTCTCGTCTTTCAGAAATCTTGTCAAGAGCACCTGGCAGTGGCCGGTTTATGATGAAGAAATGTTCTTTCCACTTCTGAAATATGGCCCTAACAGTGCTCATTGTAACATTCAGAAGTTTAGAAATCCTTCTGTAAACCAATGCCATCAGTGTGCTTTGCAACATGAAGGTTGTGAAGGTCTTGAGGGAGCCCTTTGCTTCTACCCATCATGAAGTGTTTCTTGTGTGACACCTTGGTAATGAAACACCTTTTTATAGGCCATCTGTTGAGACTGAACCAGCTGATATAAATTTGTACTGACAAGGGGAAGGATTGCTTTCTAATTACTGATAGATTTCAGCTGGTGTCTTGGCTTTCCATGCCTTTTTGCACCTCCCTTTCTTCATGTGTTCAATACTTTTATCCCTGTGTCATTCTATTTTATTACACATAACTTAATTTCTGAACTTATTTGTTTTTGTTTCTTTGTATGTATGGATTACATGGGTTGTTACCGACATGTGGTAAGAATTTCATGTCAATAGCACATTTAGAAATATATTTACCTAGAAAAATGGTGACATGTTCAATACTTATTTTACTGACCTCTGCATCAGTTATTCCTGAGCATTTGCATCACTTTCTCTTGACCCCTGAACCTTTGTGTCACTTATTCCTAACCACTGAACTCTACCTCACTTACTCCTGAACATTTGCATCATATACTGAACCCCTGCACTCCGTGTCCCTTTAAGCCACAGCCAGTATTCAGTGCAATGAAAATCATGCCCAGTTTTTGCTGCAGTGTGCACTTTTTTTTGCAGCTGGGCAGGCCCAGTTTATGATTTTGCACACAGGACCCTGCTTTTAGAAAATACCCCTGCCCTATTTCTCATCTCTGCTTCTTTGCATCGCTCTTCCTATCATGCATATTATAGATGAGAAGAGGATACAGCGCTGGGGCAGATAAGCAGGGGGGTACAGCGGTGGGAGAGATAATCAGGGGGGTACAGTGATCTAAAGTGTGAAGTTTCAGGAATTGGGACTGATCTAAGGTGTAAAAGTGCAGGATGTTAATTTCTCAATATTACTCATGTACAGTTGTGTCCAAAATTATTCAACCCCCAATGCTGTAAAGGGGTTTAGGGACTATAGTGTACATTTGGAATTGTATTCAGAATCAAATCCTACAAGGACGTTGTAACTACCCAAATGCAACTAAAATGACATCAATTGTTTATGTAATACAGTAGTAAATGGTTCTTATGTGGTTTCTTCATTGCCACAATTATTCAACCCCTTAAAGACTACCACTCTGAAGAACAGAGGTTCATACAGGTGCTTTCCATCAGGTATTGAAAACACCTGTGGATGTCACCGAGCAGCAATCAAGCATAATAAGCACCAATTAGGCAGCTTTAAAATGACTGTGATACTCAGCTCCTTCTAGACATTTACTGGTGTGGTTACAAACATGGTGAAGGCAAGAGAATGGTCCAGGAAGACAAGAGAAGAGGTGATTTCTCTTCACAGGAAGGGCAATGGCTATAAGAAGATTGCAAAGATGTTAAACATACCAAGAGACACCTTAGGAAGCATCATTCGCAAATTCAAGGCAAAGGGCACTGTTGAAACGCTACCTGGTCGTGGCAGAAAGAAGATGCTGACTTCGACTGCTGTGCGCTACCTGAAGCGTAGAGTGGAGAGAAGTCCCCGTGTGACTGCTGAGGAACTGAGAAAAGATTTGTCAGATGTGGGTACAGAAGTTTCAGCCCAGACAATAAGACGCACACTGCGTAATGAAGGCCTCCGTGCCAGAACTCCCAGGCGTACCCCCTTGCTGTCTCCAAAGAATAAGAAGAGTCGACTGCAGTATGCCAAAAGCCATGTGGACAAACCACAAAAGTTGTGGGATAGTGTTCTGTGGACTGATGAAACAAAATTAGAACTGTTTGGGCCCATGGATCAACGCTATGTTTGGAGGAGGAAGAACAAGGCCTATGATGAAAAGAACACCTTGCCTACTGTGAAGCATGGTGGAGGGTCAATCATGCTTTGGGGCTGTTTTGCTTCTGCAGGTACAGGGAAGCTTCAGCGTGTGCAAGGTACCATGAATTCTCTTCAGTACCAGGAGATATTGGATGGAAACGTGATGCAGTCCGTCACACACCTGAGGCTTGGGAGACGTTGGACCTTTCAACAGGACAATGATCCCAAGCATACCTCCAAGTCCACTAGAGCATGGTTGCAGAGGAAAGGCTGGAACATTTTGGAGTGGCCATCGCAGTCACCAGACTTAAATCCGATTGAGAACCTCTGGTGGGACTTAAAGAAAGCAGTTGCAGTGCGCAAGCCTAAGAATGTGACTGAACTGGAGGCCTTTGCCCATGAAGAATGGGCGAAGATACCCGTAGATCGCTGCAAGACACTTGTGTCAAGCTATGCTTCACGTTTAAAAGCTGTTATAACTGTAAAAGGATGCTGTACTAAGTACTAAGATTGAATGTCACTTGGGGGTTGAATAAAACTGATAATGCTGTGAGCACAGAAAAGACATTTGTGGTTATTTCATTATAACTGTTATGTTATATTTGTCTGACCTACAAGTGCCTCTTTAATGTAAATGTAAGCAAGATGACTGAATGATCAAAAGCAATGTCAAACTGGCCAAAACACTCAATTTCAGTGGGGGTTGAATAATTTTGGACACAACTGTAGTTTACAGCATATACTTTATAAAAAAATTCCATTTCATGATTGAGTGTGGAGTTGGCTTTTTTTTTTTTAATAAAACCAGCACTCTCCATTTCTTTGAAAACATTTTTCGGCACACTGTATTTAAGAGGTTGCCTACCTTTGTTGTGTACGAATATCGATGCCCAACACTGCAACATAGGCTGCAGGGTGGTTGCCTCTGTTTACATTGAGAAGGTATTTGATACAGTTGAGTGGCCTTATCTGTTGGAGATTCTGCACAGACTGAGCTTCCCATTGTTTTTACATGTTGTTTACACACGATATATTGTCACCCAAAAGACTGCCATCAGATTGGGCGGTAGTTTGTTCTCCCCATTTATGCTACATAGGGGAAGCCAGCATTGCCTGGCTGAAGGAGAGGGTAGCTTTGTTATTCTTCTGTTATCTTTATTGGGTTGCATCAATTTAATAAAAATTAAATTTCTTCCAAAATTCAATTATCTTTTTTGTAATTCCCCACAGTGGATCCCAAAGTCCTTTTTCAAACACCTAAACCAACTATTCTCTTTATTTTTATGCGACCATCACTCCCCAAGGTACAAATTAGCCAACTTAATGAGCGCTGCCTCTGTAAATGGCTTGATCCTTTCAGACTGCCATAAATATTTGGTAGCATCTCATTTGGTCACATCCTATTGGTGATTAAATCCAGATACTGTATGTCCAACCCCTCCGTGGTTCTGGAGGTAGCGGTGGTGCATTCCCTAGAAGCCCCACAATTTCTCTAATATAGAAGCCCCAAGGCCTCCTTACCCCTTGACTCCCTCTGCTTACAACACTCAGGACCTGGAGGGTGTGTCTGATGTGTGAAGGTTACCCCTAGTCAGCAGTATCTCCTAATGCTTCATTATGGCTTAATCTTAATCCACCCCATTTTTACATGCTGCCTGAATTGGGGGCCCGGGCTAAACACTGGACTAAGATTAAAGTCATGTCACACATAGTAGAGAACTGCAATCCTTTGTCTAGGTTTCCTCAGACTGCAATGTTCTCGCTTAATTTTTTAAATACTTGAATGTCCCATTCTTTCAAAAGCCTGTTTCCACACAAATCTCTGACAGTGCAGCAGTCTGATTTAGAACATCTGCTCTGAAAAATGTACTTCCTAACTCATTATTCACCTCCTCTCAGTGTCCTTACTGGATTTGACTTTGCTTTGGCAACTGTGGTGCCAGGACATCCTGGATTTGGATAGACCTGAGAAGACCTGTGGGATCTCCTCTTCATTAACTTATGAACTATACTTGTGTCATCTCCATCAGATCATCCCCTGCAACTATTACCTTTTGTACCACTTCCCCCTCCCTTTAGATTATAAGCTCCATGGGCAGGGCCCTCCTATTTTTTCTGTATTAAACTGTATATTGTACTATACCGCTTTATATTGTAAAGCACTGCATAAACTGTTGGCACTATATAAATCCTGTATAATAATTATATTTTGGTTTCCCTAAGGGATCAGCTTAATTCAAATAATATAGCTCTCAGAACTTACTTCACCCCCTATAGACTTCACAAAATGGATGCTTCACATTCTTGGGAGTACTGGAGGTGTGATCATATTCCTGGGCTTTTTTTCCACATCTTTTGGACATGTGCTGCAATCACCTACTACTGGGAATAGGTGATGGGAGCAATTGATACAGTTGCACTCACCTCTTGTACATCTGTGACAATTTGCCTGTTAGGCCTAGTGGAAAACCTGGTCCCCATGGTGGCAGAAAGAACCATGATTGGTATTTTGTTTTATGCCTGAAGGGCTAGCACCATGACCTGGAAGAAGCCCGCTCCTCCATCCCTTTTTCTTTGGAAGCAATTAATTAATGCTAATCTACCGTTGTATAAAGATACTTACATTAATCTGGGCTGCCTGAGAACATATGAAAGAGTCTAAGTGGTTGTGGAACCTGCCACAGCTCGTGTAATGGATGAGTCTTGAGACCTGTCAACGTCCCTCATTATCAGTACCTATTTAGCCTTCCTTAGGAAGGCCTTAACTATCTGGGGTCGCCTATCTGATATGGGTGAATCTATCATTTTTTTTATATTCTCTCTAATAGTAAGAGCCACACCTTTTGTGGTCTAACTGCTGTTTTAGTCTCTGGTCTTTTTGTACAAAATGCCAAATAAGCAATATATATATATATCAGTTATCAATTGGTCTTCACTACCAGCATAATCACTTTTAAATAACTTTGGAGAATCAAATGAAAGCAACTGGATAGGTTGGGAAATTAAGATAGATGACCTCTTTCTATTTTTTAGGAAGGCCTTAACTATCTGGGGTCGCCTATCTGATATGGGTGAATCTATCTTTTTTTTATATTCTCAATGATAGTAAGAGCCACACCTTTGTGGTCTAACTGTTGACATTGCTTGTTTATTCCTCTCCCTATGGTTGGCATGCAGCCCCTGCGAGGGCTAGTTGATTGTGGTCTTGTTATGTTTTAGTCTCTGATTGATCTTTCTGTACAAAATGCCAAATAAGCAAAATATATATATATATATATATAGTCAGTTAGCAGTTGGTCTTCACTACCAGCATAATCAGTTGACTTTGGAGAATCAAATGAAAGCAACTGGACAGGTTGGGAAATTCAGAATTTTCAAGACACTCATAAGATGTACGGATGACCTCTTTCTATTTTTTATCTTTTCAAATGATTTTTTGAATTGCAAGTACAGATTGGTGCAAGACATTTACTCCTTATTTTACATCAAATATTTTTTTAGACATCTGACTGTTTAAAGTTTCAGATAAGATGGCTAATCACATGAAAAATTATGACAAAAACCAATGTAGGCTGATTTGCCATCTGTATTGGTATATTTTCTTTTGTGTGATTACCTACAGTTTCATACAAATCATATATGCATATTTTGCTCAGACTTTGTAGGAAGTAAAATCTATATTACGGAGCTTTTTTGTTTTTAGTGTATACACATTTATTGTAGTAAACTGTCAAAGATTATCAGATCAGTCAAAGATGCCAATTTTACATAATGTTTTACGATCTTACCAGTTTCACAGCAAAACCTTTATCTTACACTAGTATCTTAAGGGCTTATAACAAGTGGGTTTTTAGGTTTCCATTACGTACACTGCCTTCCTCTATTTGAATTCTGGTTTATAATATAAATTTGTCATTTATTTTTAATTTTTCCTAGTGATTAATAATATAAAGAGAGCCTTAAGACAAAAAGTTGTTCATATTTCTGTTTGTAGTGGGCTCAAATAGTAAACCCTCAGATGTACAATTCCAGCATATAATATCAAGCACAATGCCCCCCCCCCCCTCCCAAGCATCCCACTTATGTAAAACACATACCTTAAAATACAACCAAGGACTTACTTAAATGTGAATTAAGCACCTGGACCAGATGGCATACACTCACAAAAAGAGTTAAGTTCTGTTATTTGAGAGCTATTGTTTCTAATTTTAGGGACTCTTTGATGACTAGCATAGAACCACTGCATTGGAGTAAATCCAATGTGGTGCCTATATTTAAAAAAGAATCAAAGTCTTTACCAACTAACTACAGACCAGTTAGTTTAACTTCTGTGTTTGGGAAGATATTTGATAGTCTAATGGAAGATGAATTTTTGCTAGAAAAAAAATATTTTAAGTAATAGACTGCATGGATTGACAAGACAGAATTTGTCAAAGAAATCTGATTTTTATAAGGAAGTAAGCAAAAAAGGATTGGTTGTTGATATTATGTATTTTTATTATGCAAAAGCATTTGACACAAATTCCAACACATGACTAATGTATAAGTTAACGACTACTGGCTTAGAAAATGCATTTTTTAACCTCCCTGGCGGTATTCGCGAGTGTAGCTCGGGGTAAAGTTTCAGCACCACAAGTGGTAACCCCGAGCTACACTTGGGCTTACAATGCGGCGCTGCTCCAGGATCTGTTTTTCACTTACCTTGTCCTGCGCTCCTGCAATGTCCCCCCTGCAGTGTCCCCGGCAATGTAATCCAGCGGATGCCAGCATCTTTCATCTGGGTTCCGTCCCCTGCGACGTCGGGACGTACGGGGACGGAACGGCGGTAAATTTGCAAATGACAAAAAGTGACATTCACTAAAATCACATTAATGTATCAAACCGTTTCACATACATTTTGTCCCTACTGCTTTGTCCTGCGCCCTGCCTGCATTTTTACTGTTCTTTCTGCCTGGAAACTGAGAAATGTCCACGGCGTCTAAAAAGCGTCCCTTTAGGTCAAAAGCAGTTTTAGACCAGCTAGAGAACAGCGATAGTAAATTAGAACCACTTGCAGAATTGAGTGATAATGATTCATGGGGAAATTCGTCATCAGACACTGAAAACGATTTTGCGACTTTGCTCAGTGATGTGCAAACTTGGCGCTATATTTCAAATTTCAATGTTTTTGGTTTGATTATATTATTGAATTAAATTTATTATTATTATATTATTATTTTTTATGATTATTTATTAAATGATCATTTATGATTTCGTGTTTCAAATTGTAACATACCGAGGATGTTTACTAGACTCTTGTTTGGACAGATTTCAGTGAGTAATTCCTAAAAATTACAGGCCTACAATAAAGAAAATACATATTTCCATGCAAAAAAATGTACCGATTTGAGCACAGAAATACTGACATAATCAGACCGCTAGGGAGGTTAAATTGATGGGAAAACTGGCTAAAAGACCGTATTCAGAGAGTAGTGGTTAAAAATTCATACTCTGCATGGTCTAAGGTTTTTCGTGGTGTACCCTAAGGTTCAGTGTTGGGACTCTACTTTACTTTTAGATGCATTTATACTGTAATTGACATGGAGTTTGGGAATTAAAGTATTTCAGTATTTGTAGATGGTGGAGAAGGATCTGGGAGTTCTGGTAGATTCTAGGTACCTAATAATAGCATGCAATGCCAAGCCACAGTTTTTAAAGCAAGCAAAATACTTTCTTTTATTAAGAGGTATAGACTGGAGAGAGGGACAGAGAGACAACCAAACTGATAAGAGGCATGGAGGAGCTCAGCTATGAGGATGGAACTGAATGTATTCTCTCTTGAGAAGAGGCAATTAAGGGGGAATATGATGACCATGTATAAATACATCAGTGATCCATATAGTAAACTTGGTGCAGATTAATTCATCACAAAGGACAAGTGTGCACTCTACATCTGGAGGAAAGAAATGTAACCTTTAAATACAGAAAGGCTTCTCCACAGTAAGAGGTGTGAAAATGGAGGATAGACTCCCTCAAGAGCTCTACTGGCCAGCTCAGCAGATTGCTTTAAATAAGTCCTGGATTCTTTCCAAAATGCACACAATATATCTGGATACTTATAGTTATATATGATCCAGGGAATATCCCATTGCCTCCTAGCGAGTCCATAAGGATTTTTTTTTCCCATTGGAGCAAATTGGATAATGTTTTATTGGGTGTTTAACCTTCCTTAGGAGGTTTAACTAGATGGACTTTGTCGTGGATGTGTCTTTGTTTCACCCAGATTAACTATGTAACTATACGTATATCAATATCCCAGCTAAAATGAGTTTGCACAGCATCCATCCATACATAGACAGGGATAGACGAGCACTAGGAGCAAAAAAAAAAAAAAACTCAACCGTCCAAAGCTATAAAGATTGGTTCCTAGCTCTTCAGTTTTTGTGCCCATTCAAAGAGGCCACCCATTGGGCTCGCTTACCTATTGACATTTCCCCTTCTCAGTTGCTATATATAGAATGATGTCCACATACTGATAAGAATACAGTATATCAGTGGGGTCAACACAAGAAGCCACAAACATATATAGAGAGAGATAATCATAGTTAAAGAGGCAGATCCCCACTCAAAAAAAAAATAAAAACCCTAACATATTGTTCAGTATAGCAAAATCCCAATAACATCACCAATATAATGTCTAGATAGGTCACCCCTCAGGCAAGCAAGCCTCTTGTTGAGAATGGCAACAGAGCTCCATGTGGTCAATGCCTGCATCTAAAAATGTTCACCCACCCCTAATGGTACCTGCCCACAGCATAGCTGAATATGCTTACATCCACATTGGATGGGACAACTCCCCACATCTAAACTGCACACACCATTTCCAGAGATTACCAGAGGTGACGCATGCATTCCAGGGGCCATTCAAAGTGTGCTTTGACCCCTTCATTTAAAAGTTTGTAATATGCCTATTTGTAGGTTCTTATATTGTATTTCTATGCCTGTGTTAACATTTAGGGTCCGTTAACAACTGTGTTGCTATCTGAAGAGAGACCCACAGTAGAATGCTTTTCAGAAAGAGGTACAGTTGTGGCTGACAGGTATTCAGGAGGCAATGTTTAAACAAACACCTTCCATAAGGCGAGAAATGTCATAGCAAATGTTCACAGTGGTAAAGTGCCTGTGCTTCACAACCTTCACGATACACGCCAATGTTCTAACTCACTCCCTGGATATGACTAAGCACTTGTTACAAAATGGTCAAACAGCACAGGAATCCATGGTTCCTACAATCTTTATAACACTCATGAGAAGAAAGTCCCATTCGAGAAAGGAGAACGCTCTTATTGAGAACCATTTCTGATGACGTCCATATAGCTGAGACATGTTGGGTGTGGCTTGAGTACTGTGACATCAGGACACTAAGAGGAGGACAGTCCGCTACAGCAGAAAGTGCACTGCTGGGACGTTTATCTTACTTAGTGCTGGGCTGAGCACTTTTTTTGTGAGTACCTCTGTAACCTTTTAAGGTTCCATGCACACAAGCTTTAAAAAACGTTATTTTTCAGCATTTTTTTTTACTAGCATTTCAACGTGTTTAGCATTTGCCAGAAAACTGCACTCAAAACCGCAAAACAGAAGGTTTATTTCCTGCCTCTAAACATCCTAATGTGCATTGAGCTGCTTCTACAGACAAAACGCTAATCTCCTCTAGAAGCACTGTTTTTTTTTAAGCCAGTGTGCATGGACCCTATTAAATATCTTGCTTTTACGCTATGAGCTCTTTCTCCTTATATACTGTACTTTTTTGAATGGGACTTTATTTTCTTGAGTTTTGATGAAGATCATAGGAACCATTTGATTCCTATGCTTTTGCACAATATTACCCTGCCCTGTTTCACCAACTTGTAACAAGTGGTGATTGAAATCTGGTGATTGAGTTATACCATTGGTGTGAATTGTGAAGATTGTGAAGCACAGGGGCTTTATCGATTTCTTACCTTGTGGAAGATGTTTGTTTTAACCACTTCAGTACTGGACACTTTCACCCCCTTCATGCCCAGGCCAATTTTCAGCTTTCAGCAGACATGTGCAGCACAAAAAAATGTACAGTGGGGATCGAAAGTTTGTGCACCCCAGCTAAAAATTTGTATTAATGTACATAAGGAAGCCAAGGAAAGATGGAAAAATCTACAAAAGGCATCAAATTACAGATTAGACATTCTTATAATATGTCAACAAAAGTTAGATTTTATTTCCATCATTTACACTTTCAAAATAACAGAAAACAAAAAATGTCGTTTGCAAAAGTTTGGGCACCCTGCAGAGTTAATATCTTGTACTGCCCCCTTTGGCAAGTATCACAGCTTGTAAACGCTTTTTGTAGCCAGCCAAGAGTCTTTCAATTCTTGTTTGAGGTATCTTTGCTCCTTCTTCCTTACAAAAGTCTTCCAGTTCTTTGAGATTTCTGGGCTGTCTGTCACGCACTGCTCTTTTAAGGTCTATCCATAGATTTTCAATTATGTTGAGGTCAGGAGATTGTGAAGGCCATGGCAAAACCTTCAGTTTACGCCTCTTGATGTAATCCCCCGTGGATTTCGAGGTGTGTTTAGGGTCATTATCCATTTGTAGAAGCCATCCTCTCTTTAACTTCAGCTTTTTCACAGATGGCATCAAGTTACCATCCAAAATTTGCTGAAACTTTATTGAATCCATTTTTCCTTCTACTCGTGAGATGTTCCCTTTGCCACTGGCTGCAACACAACCCCAAAGCATGATTGATCCAACCCCATGCTTAACAGTTGGACAGAGGTTCTTTTCATTCAATTCTGTGCCCCTTCTTCTCCAAGCGTACCTTTGCTCATTCCGGCCAAAAAGTTCCATTTTAACCTCATCGGTCCACAGAACTTGTTTCCAAAATGCATCAGGCTTGTCTATATGTTCATTTGCAAAGTTCAAACGATGATTTTTGTGGTGAGGACGTAGAAGAGGTTTTCTTCTGATGACTCTTCCATGAAGACCATATTTGTACAAGTATCTCTTTATAGTGGAATAGTGTACCACAACTCCAGTGTCTGCCAGATCTTTCTGGAGGGATCGTGCATTCAAACGTGGGTTTTGAATTGTTTTTCTCACAATCCTGCAAGCTGTTCTGTCTGATATTTTTCTTGGTCTTCCAGATCTTGCTTTAACTTCCACTGTTCCTGATGACTGCCATTTCTTAATTACATTCCGAACAGAGGATATTGACATCTGAAAACGCTTTGCTATCTTCTTATAGCCTTCTCCAGCTTTGTGAGCGTCAACTATTTTCAGTTTCAGTTTTCTAGACAACTGCTTAGAAGAACCCATGGTGCTGATTGTTGGGGCAAGGTCAGATGAGTCTGGGCATTTAAAACCTTTGAGATTGACATCACCTGGTCTTCCCAGACGATGATTGAGAACAATCCATGACACTGGCAGGTCTCAGCTTTGCAAAGGGGGCAGTGCATTCTATAAATTCTGCAGGGTGCCCAAACTTTTGCAGACGCCATTTTTTTGTTTTCTGTTATTTTGAAAGTGTAAATGATGGAAATAAAATCTAACTTTTGTTGACATATTATAAGAATGTCTAATCTGTAATTTGATGCTTTTTGGAGATTTTTCCATCTTTCCTTGGCTTCTTTATGCACATTAATACAAATTTTTAGCTGGGGTGCCCAAACTTTCGATCCCCACTGTATATCATTTCATTTTGATTCATTATTTAAATTATTTAATAAATGATTTAATTTGTTTTCGTAATTTTGTTTCGTTTTCAAATATGATTCTATTCTAATTCAATTCCTTCAAACTGGCATTCAAATTCGAATTTATTCTATTCCAAATTTGAATTTCAGAAGATGGATAGATTCTATTTTATCCTTTTTTATTTTATTGTGTTTTTCTATCCTATCCTGTTCAATTTCTATTCTATTATATTCAATTCTCTTATTTTCTATTCTAATTTATTTGATTTCAAATTTATTCTATCCAAATTTAAATTTCGGAAGATGGTTCTATTCTTTCTATGTTATTCTATTCTATTTTATTGTTTTTCGATTTCTATTCTATTATATTTCATTCTCTTATTTTCTATTCTAATCTATTTGATTTCAAATTTATTCTATCCACATTTGAATTTCGGAAGACAGTTAAATTCCTTCTATTCTATTGTGTATTCTATTCTATTATTTTATTGTCTATTTATTCTTTTCTAATCTATTCTTTTCTATTCTATTATTTTCAATTCTATTCAAATTTGAATTATGCTATTCAAATTTCTGAAGACAGTTATATTTTTACTATTTTATTCTATTCTGTTGTTCTATTCCATTCTTTTCTAAATCATACAATAACCATGCCGCGCTTCTCTCAAAAATACATAGCGATATAAAAAAAATTATCAGCTTGAAAAAAATTCCAATATGAAGTGGATAATGAAAAGCAATATGCACAATAACTATGAACTAATATAGTCCATCTCCACAGAGTGATCCTTTCATCTCAAAAGACTCATGCCTTAAAAATCTTTCTTTTTTCATATATAGTGCAGCTGTGCTGAGTGTGTTTATGGATGCAGACAGCCCAGCTTGGGAGCACACCCGTACTGGTGTCCTCATAGCACACTGCTACAGAGTGGAAGAGTGGAGGGGGATTACTGACAAGGAGGGAATGGGCCACTCTAAGAGGTATTGTTGCACAGAGCAGGAAAATATAAGAAAAAAAAGTTTAATATCACTTTTTATAGTAAGGCATAACAGAAAATTACCCATTATAGGATATGGGAAGATGTCTGGCCACTTTCTGGATATGAATACATTTAATTTATTATGAATACAATTAGAGATGCACGAATCGAATTTTCCCAAAAATGGCGGCGACATGTTTGGCGACGGAGCGGGGATCTCTGGGAAGGCGCGCAGACAAGGCGCGCTGACCCATAATGCATTCATTCATGACATGTGATCACATTAGCCAATCAGCAGCCAGCCAGCCAGCACTGTGTAATGGTGGAGCTATAAATCGCGGCCATCTTAGAATTCTCCATTAGCCTCCGGTCATTCAAGAGAGACAGACCTCTGTGTATTAGGGACAGAGTTAGGGCCACAGAGACTTTAGGGCCACAGAATCGTTACTTAGGGACCCAGAATCGTTACTTAGGGACACAGAATCGTTACTCAGGGACACAGAATCGTTACTCAGGGACACAGAATTGTTACTCAGGGACACAGAATTGTTACTCAGGGACACAGAATCGTTACTCAGGGACAGACACAGAATTGTTACTCAGGGACACAGAATTGTTACTGAGGGACACAGAATCGTTACTCAGGGACACAGAATTGTTACTCAGGGACACAGAATCGTTACTCAGGGACACAGAATTGTTACTCAGGGACACAGAATTGTTACTCAGGGACAGACACAGAATTGTTACTCAGGGACACAGAATTGTTACTCAGGGACACAGAATTGTTACTGAGGGACACAGAATTGTTACTCAGGGACACAGAATTGTTACTCAGGGACACAGAATTGTTACTCAGGGACACAGAATTGTTACTCAGGGACACAGAATTGTTACTCGGACACAGAATTGTTACTCAGGGACAGACACAGAATTGTTACTCAGGGACACAGAATTGTTACTCAGGGACACAGAATCGTTACTGAGGGACACAGAATTGTTACTCAGGGACACAGAATTGTTACTCAGGGACACAGAATTGTTACTGAGGGACACAGAATTGTTACTCAGGGACACAGAATTGTTACTCAGGGACACAGAATTGTTACTCAGGGACACAGAATTGTTACTCAGGGACACAGAATTGTTACTCGGACACAGAATTGTTACTCAGGGACAGACACAGAATTGTTACTCAGGGACACAGAATTGTTACTCAGGGACACAGAATCGTTACTGAGGGACACAGAATCGTTACTCAGGGACACAGAATCGTTACTCAGGGACACAGAATCGTTACTCAGGGACACAGAATTGTTACTCAGGGACACAGAATTGTTACTCAGGGACACAGAATCGTTACTGAGGGACACAGAATCGTTACTCAGGGACACAGAATCGTTACTCAGGGACACAGAATCGTTACTCAGGGACACAGAATCGTTACTCAGGGACACAGAATTGTTACTCAGGGACACAGAATCGTTACTGAGGGACACAGAATCGTTACTCAGGGACACAGAATCGTTACTTAGGGACACAGAATCGTTACTCAGGGACACAGAATTGTTACTCAGGGACACAGAATCGTTACTCAGGGACAGACACAGAATTGTTACTCAGGGACACAGAATTGTTACTGAGGGACACAGAATCGTTACTCAGGGACACAGAATTGTTACTCAGGGACACAGAATCGTTACTCAGGGACACAAAATTGTTACTCAGGGACACAAAATTGTTACTCAGGGACACAGAATTGTTACTCAGGGACACAAATTGTTACTCGGGGACAGACACAGAATTGTTACTCAGGGACACAGAATTGTTAGGGACACAGAATTGTTACTCAGGGACACAGAATTGTTACTCAGGGACACAGAATTGTTACTCAGGGACACAGAATTGTTACTCAGGGACACAGAATTTTTACTCAAGGACAGACACAGAATTGTTACTCAGGGACACAGAATTGTTACTCAGGGACACAGAATTGTTACTCAGGGACACAGAATTGTTACTCAGGGACAGACAGAATTGTTACTCAGGGACACAGAATCGTTACTGAGCGACACAGAATCGTTACTGAGCGACACAGAATCGTTACTCAGGGACACAGAATCGTTACTCAGGGACACAGAATCGTTACTCAGGGACACAGAATCGTTACTCAGGGACAGACACAGAATCGTTACTCAGGGACACAGAATCGTTACTCAGGGACACAGAATCGTTACTCAGGGACACAGAATCGTTACTCAGGGACACAGAATCGTTACTCAGGGACACAGAATCGTTACTCAGGGACACAGAATCGTTACTCAGGGACACAGAATTGTTACTCAGGGACACAGAATTGTTACTCAGGGACACAGAATTGTTACTCAGGGACACAGAATCGTTACTGAGGGACACAGAATCGTTACTCAGGGACACAGAATCGTTACTCAGGGACACAGAATCGTTACTCAGGGACAGACACAGAATTGTTACTCAGGGACACAGAATCGTTACTGAGCGACACAGAATTGTTACTCAGGGACAAAGAATCGTTACTCAGGGACACAGAATCGTTAGTGAGGGACACAGAATCGTTACTCGGACACAGAATCGTTACTCAGGGACACAGAATCGTTACTGAGGGACACAGAATCGTTACTGAGGGACACAGAATCGTTACTCAGGGACACAGAATCGTTACTCAGGGACACAGAATCGTTACTGAGGGACACAGAATCGTTACTCAGGGACACAGAATCGTTACTCAGGGACACAGAATCGTTACTCAGGGACAGACACAGAATCGTTACTCAGGGACACAGAATCGTTACTCAGGGACACAGAATCGTTACTCGGGGACACAGAATCGTTACTCGGGGACACAGAATCGTTACTCGGGGACACAGAATCGTTACTCGGGGACACAGAATCGTTACTCGGGGACAGAGAATCGTTACTCGGGGACACAGAATCGTTACTGAGGGACACAGAATCGTTACTCAGGGACACAGAATTGTTACTCAGGGACACAGAATCGTTACTCAGGGACACAGAATCGTTACTCAGGGACACAGAATCGTTACTCAGGGACACAGAATCGTTACTGAGGGACACAGAATCGTTACTCGGGGACACAGAATCGTTACTCAGGGACACAGAATCGTTACTCGGGGACACAGAATCGTTACTCGGGGACACAGAATCGTTACTCGGGGACACAGAATCGTTACTCGGGGACACAGAATCGTTACTCGGGGACACAGAATCGTTACTCGGGGACAGAGAATCGTTACTCGGGGACAGAGAATCGTTACTGAGGGACACAGAATCGTTACTGAGGGACACAGAATCGTTACTGAGGGACACAGAATCGTTACTCAGGGACACAGAATCGTTACTCAGGGACACAGAATCGTTACTCAGGGACACAGAATCGTTACTGAGGGACACAGAATCGTTACTGAGGGACACAGAATCGTTACTGAGGGACACAGAATCGTTACTGAGGGACACAGAATCGTTACTCAGGGACACAGAATCGTTACTCAGGGACACAGAATCGTTACTCAGGGACACAGAATCGTTACTGAGTGACACAGAATCGTTACTCAGGGACACAGAATCGTTACTCAGGGACACAGAATCGTTACTCAGGGACACAGAATCGTTACTCAGGGACACAGAATCGTTACTCAGGGACACAGAATCGTTACTGAGTGACACAGAATCGTTACTGAGTGACACAGAATCGTTACTCAGGGACACAGAATCGTTACTCAGGGACACAGAATCGTTACTCAGAGACACAGAATCGTTACTCAGGGACACAGAATCGTTGAATTAAAGAGTATGTCAGACAACACGCAGAGGAGTGGCAGAGGAGGCAATGTTTCAGGAGCGAGCAGACGTGGCAGCAGAGGAAGGGGTCGAGGCAGCACTAGTCGCAGCCAGAGGCCAGTGCTCCCGGTGTCATCCAGCGGTCGTGTCTCCACCGACAACCCTGCCGTCATCGATTGGTTGGCTCGGTCGTCTTCCTCTTCCCAGGTCACCTCTGACACCTACAGCCAACGGTCGGTGGGTACGTCAGACACAACCGTTAGTTGGCATGGCCCGGGAGCAAGCCCACTGAAATCACGTGTCCTCTACCTGCCCCTGTCCTTTGGTGTTCCCTCACCAAGCGAAGTATCGCATGCTGTGGGCTCAGCCCCACTGTACAGTGAGGAAGAGCTAACAGAGGGCGGTCAGGAACGGGGGGAGACATCCGCCTCTTCAGCAGCCAGGCGAAGAAGTACTGGTGAGGAGAGTGGCTCGGTAGCCGGTCTAGAGACAGGTCTGTCTCCTGACCCACACGCAGCCGAGGGGGCTAGTAGTGAGGCGGAGACCCTAATTGATGATGATGAGGCTGATCGCACTTGGCAGCCTCGTCGTCATCAGGCTATTGCTTCCGCATCATCAGGAGAAGAGGGTGCCAGCTTGGCAGCGAGCAAAACAGTCGGTGGGTTGCCCAGGAGGCAGCAGGGTCGCAGCAGTGTCAGTGGAGGCAAACGGCCACGGAGTAGAGCACCAGCTCCACTGCAGCCTACCACCACGGCCAGTAGTGGTGCCGGTGTGCACGGAGGAAGTAGCAGTCAGCCAGTGAGGAGTAGCGGGGGCAAAGTTTCCTACTCGGCGGTGTGGCAATTTTTCGTCAAGCCGCCCGAGGAAGTAAACGTAGCCGTATGTCGACTATGTGGCCAGAAAGTCAAGCGTGGCCAGGGGGCCCATGTTGGGACTACAGCGTTGCGTCAGCATATGCAGCGTCGCCATTTGGTGGCCTGGGAAAACCGTGATAAAGATACGGCGGTTCTGCCTGCCCCAGCCAACGCTCCATCACCCGCTCCGTTACTTGCTCCGTCACCCGACGTCAATCGCCCTATATCAGCCAGTCAAGGCTCCAACACCTCTGCTGAGGGGAGTTGTCGCTCGTTAGCATCTTCCGCTCGTTCAGATGCTCCTTCTCCTGCTACTCCTCTTCACGGATTCCGTCAGCAGTCTTTCTTGGAATCCGTTTCCAAGAGACAACAGTTTGCGAGCACGCACCCGACGGTGCAGAAACTGAACGTCCTCCTGTCCAAGTTGCTGGTGCTGCAGTCCCTCCCTTTCCAAGTGGTGGACTCAGCACCTTTCCGAGAAATGATGGCTTGTGCCGAGCCGCGGTGGAGAGTGCCAAGCCGTCATTTCTTCGCCAAAAAGGCAGTGCCAGCCCTGCATTCACATGTAGAAGAGATGGTGGGCCAGTCTTTGAGCATGTCGGTCTCTGCCAAAGTGCACGGCAGCGCCGACGTGTGGAGCTGTAACTACGGCCAGGGACAGTACATGTCCTTTACGGCCCACTGGGTGAACGCCGCTTTTGCCTCCACGTTTGCACGTCCTTGGTCCAGCAAAGATGTCCGCCTCTACCACCTCTTCTTCCGCCGTGTCCTCAGCCGCCACCCCCGTGCCAAGTCCCATTACCCGACCGGCATATCACATGTGCAGGGCGCAACGGTGTCACGCTGTGCTGCACCTGGTATGCCTTGGCGAACGTAGTCACACAGGGGAGGAACTTCTGAGTGTAATGAACAGAGAAATCGACAGATGGCTGTCTCCGCGCAAACTGAAAATCGGAACCATGTTGACCGACAATGGAAAGAACATGGTGTCTGCTCTGCGTCAAGGAAGGTTGTGCCATGCGCCATGCATGGCTCACGTGTTCAATCTGGTTGTCAAGCGGTTCCTAAAATCCACCATCCCACTGCAAGACATCCTTAAAATGTCACGTAAACTTTGCATGCATTTCAGCCATTCCTACACCGCAAAGCACACCCTCCTTGAGCTGCAGCGGCAGAACGGAATTCCACAGCATCGCCTGATCTGCGACGTTGCAACAAGGTGGAATTCAACCCTACATATGTTAGACCGCCTTTACGAACAGCGAAAGGCCATCACCGATTTCCTGATGTTACAAGCGGATAAAGGTACTCCCCTGTGTAACTTAGATGTCAGCCATTGGCAGCTCATGCGTGACACCTGCCGCTTGCTCAGGCCCTTTGAGGAGGCCACGCTATTCGTGAGTCGGCAGTACTATGGGATGAACGACGTCATTCCTCTGTTGCACGTCCTGGAACAAATGCTGTTAACAATGGCTGGTCAGGGTGCGGTAGACGTGGCGCACAGATCTCAACGCCACATGACCCCTGTGGGGGCAGGACAGGAAGAAGAGGAGGAGGTAGAGGAGGACATTGGTGCTCAGGAATTATTGAGTGAAATGGGTGGTTTTTCCACTCAGCGGACAGGAGTGGAGGAGCAGGAGCATCTGGTAGAGGAGGAGGAGGAGACAGAGGACCCAGATGCACCGTGGCAGTATGCTGTGGAGATGGAGGCAGGGAGTCCCTCGCATTCCTTGGCACAAATGGCCCATAGCATGCTCGGTTGCTTGCGTAGCGACAGCCGAATAATAACCATCAGACAGAGGGATGACTTTTGGCTGTCCACCTTGTTGGACCCTCGCTACCGTTCAAAAATGGTGGCCTTTTCCACACCTGCTAAGAGGGAGGCCAAAATAACGTACTATAAAAACCACCTATGTAGTCAGTTGGTCTCTGCCTTTCTGCACCAACGTCCATCCTCAGACACTGTGGGCCCTGTGCGCTCGCGTTCCGCTGCCATGGCAGCAGGGGAGGGGTGGGGTGGTAGGAGCAGTGGCAGCTCCACCAGCAGCGGCTGCCTCAGTCTGCAGTCGATGATGAGTAGCTTTCTTCACCAGCGCAGTGAGGAAACTACTAACCAGCCGCAGCAGCATCAGGTGGACCTGGAGCAGGACCTCAAACAACAGGCTTGGGCCTACTTGGACAGCACCCTGCCAACCGAGGTAGACAATCCCCTTGACTACCGGGCAACGAAACTTGACCTTTGGCCCCAACTAGCTGAATTTGCCCTTGAAAGGCTGTCATGCCCGGCCAGTAGCGTAGCATCGGAGCGCGTGTTTAGTGCGGCAGGAGGTATTGTAACTCCGCGGAGGACACAACTGTCCACCCAAAGTGTGGAGAGACTCACGTTTGTGAAAATGAATCAGGCGTGGATTGGTCTGGATTTCAAACCACCAGTTCCTGACACAACTGACTAAATCCGCCATGAATCATGCCCCAAACATGTTATTATTTTTAACATAGGCCTCTGTATGGCCTTCAATTTAAGCTGCTTACGCTTCGCCACTCTGCCATGGGCCCCTGTACCGCCTCCTCTTGCTGCTGCCAGGTCCAGAGTGTGTCATGGGTCCCTGTACGGCCTCCCATTGCTGCTGTCTCCATCGCCACACTCTGCCATGTGCCACTTTCAGGTCTCCTCACACTGCTGGTGGGTTCCATTTTGTCATAGGGTGCTGGCAGATTACGGGCCTCCCATTGCTGCTGCCAGGCCCGTAATCTGCCATGGGCCCCTGTACCGCCTCCTCATGCTGCTGCCAGGTCCAGAGTGTCTAATGGGTCCCTGTACGGCCTCCCATTGCTGCTGTCTCCATCGCCACACTCTGCCATGTGCCACTTTCAGGTCTCCTCACACTGCTGGTGGGTTCCATTTTGTCATAGGGTGCTAGCAGATTACGGGCCTCCCATTGCTGCTGCCAGGCCCGTAATCTGCCATGGGCCCCCGTACCGACTCCTCATGCTGCTGCCAGGCCCGTAATCTGTCATGGGCCCCTGTACCGCCTCCTCATGCTGCTGCCAGGTCCAGAGTGTGTCATGGGTCCCTGTACGGCCTCCCATTGCTGCTGTCTCCATCGCCACACTCTGCCATGTGCCACTTTCAGGTCTCCTCACACTGCTGGTGGGTTCCATTTTGTCATAGGGTGCTGGCAGATTATGGGCCTCCCATTGCTGCTGCCAGGCCCGTAATCTGCCATGGGCCCCCGTACCGACTCCTCATGCTGCTGCCAGGCCCGTAATCTGTCATGGGCCCCCGTACCGACTCCTCATGCTGCTGCCAGGCCCGTAATCTGTCATGGGCCCCTGTACCGCCTCCTCATGTTGCTGCCAGGTCCAGAGTGTGTCATGGGTCCCTGTACGGCCTCCCATTGCTGCTGTCTCCATCGCCACACTCTGCCATGTGCCACTTTCAGGTCTCCTCACACTGCTGGTGGGTTCCATTTTGTCATAGGGTGCTGGCAGATTACGGGCCTCCCATTGCTGCTGCCAGGCCCGTAATCTGCCATGGGCCCCCGTACCGACTCCTCATGCTGCTGCCAGGCCCGTAATCTGTCATGGGCCCCTGTACCGCCTCCTCATACTGCTGCCAGGTCCAGAGTGTGTCATGGGTCCCTGTACGGCCTCCCATTGCTGCTGTCTCCATCGCCACACTCTGCCATGTGCCACTTTCAGGTCTCCTCACACTGCTGGTGGGTTCCATTTTGTCATAGGGTGCTGGCAGATTACGGGCCTCCCATTGCTGCTGCCAGGCCCGTAATCTGCCATGGGCCCCCGTACCGACTCCTCATGCTGCTGCCAGGCCCGTAATCTGTCATGGGCCCCTGTACCGCCTCCTCATGCTGCTGCCAGGTCCAGAGTGTGTCATGGGTCCCTGTACGGCCTCCCATTGCTGCTGCCAGGCCCGTAATCTGCCATGGGCCCCCGTACCGACTCCTCATGCTGCTGCCAGGCCCGTAATCTGTCATGGGCCCCTGTACCGCCTCCTCATGCTGCTGCCAGGTCCAGAGTGTGTCATGGGTCCCTGTACGGCCTCCCATTGCTGCTGTCTCCATCGCCACACTCTGCCATGTGCCACTTTCAGGTCTCCTCACACTGCTGGTGGGTTCCATTTTGTCATAGGGTGCTGTATGGCCTCCCATTGCTGATGCCAGGCCCGTAATCTGCCATGGGCCCCCGTACCGACTCCTCATGCTGCTGCCAGGCCCGTAATCTGTCATGGGCCCCTGTACCGCCTCCTCATGCTGCTGCCAGGTCCAGAGTGTGTCATGGGTCCCTGTACGGCCTCCCATTGCTGCTGTCTCCATCGCCACACTCTGCCATGTGCCACTTTCAGGTCTCCTCACACTGCTGGTGGGTTCCATTTTTTCATAGGGTGCTGTATGGCCTCCCATTGCTGCTGCCTCCACCGCCACACTGTGGCTCCACACTCTGGTTTTGGCCCCGTGACTGCCCAAATGAGTGAAGTGTGCGGTGATTCTAAGATCGACGGCACTCATCTGCATGTCATACTGACTGACAGTATTATTTCTCTTCCCCAGCAGACTCCAAGGGCATTTAAATTAAAGGTACAGTGTTCTGCACTAATATAAAGGCTCTCTGAAGCCTAGAAACACCCTTTTTATAAGTTAAATTCGCAGCGAATATATTCGACTCGAATCGAATTTATTCCGCGAATTCGGCGAATCGGCCGAATCGAATTTTTGAATACTTTGCTCATCTCTAAATACAATGAATAGTCATCGTATGGTTTTTGAAATACTGATTCCACCAGATTTCTTTAACCACTTGCCCTCCAGAGGATTTACCCCCCTTCCTGACCAGGCCATTTTTTGTGGTACGACGCTGCGTTACTTTAACTGACAATTGCGCGATCATGCAACACTGCACCCAAATTAAATTTACGTCCTTTTTTTCCCATGAATTGCGCTTTCTTTCACTGGTATTTGATCGCCTGTGTTTTTTTTTATTTTTTGCGCTAAAGAAAAAAAATGTTAATTGGCGGCGATCAGTGACTTAAAGTGGGACTGCGGCGGGCATTCTGACACTGGGGGAAACTGGGGTTCCTGGGGACTGAACATGTGCTGCGCTGAATAAGCCTTTGTTACAATACTAAAGCATTTGAACTTGTTTACCTGTCCTTGCCTTATTTACTCATATTTTAAATTGAAGCCACAAACACATGTACTTTTCTACTGACCATTGTATGCATTTTATTTTATATTGCATTTTATTTTCAATTTGAAAACTGTAAAATAGTTAAAATTTATATTGCAATTATTATTCTAAAACATAATAATGGAAAATAACACCTAGTGCTATGGCAGTTTTTTTTCCTTTGTACTGGGTTATGTTTTACAGATTTTATAGTACTCCTATCACTTTTTTTTCACAATCCAGAGAATTTTCTGCATGCTTGTATAATGAGAAAATGTAAGAGAACAATGTGCAAAATAGCACATATTTAAATTTTTCAAATTTTATTATTTTGGTTCATTATATACCGTATTTGCCGGCGTATAAGACGACTTTTCAACCCCTGAAAATCTTCTGAAAAGTCGGGGGTCGTCTTATACGCCGGTATACGGCGAGGCGGTGTTTCAGGGTGGCACTTTTTCCAGGGGCGGTGTCCTCCAACAGACACTAAGTACAGGGGTGGGCAGAGGGGCTGCTGTACCTTACCTGGCTCCGGTCCCGGTCCCACGATGATCCGGTCCAGGAAGCGCGGCTGCTCCTTCTTTCACTTCGGCCGCTCGATGGTCGCGCGGCCGCTCGGCTCTGCCTCCTCACCGGTGATTGGGCTCCAGCGCACACAGGCAACCAATCACCGGCGAGGAGGCGGAGCCGAACGGCTCTGCGAAAATCAAGCTGCCGAACTGAAAGAAGGAGCAGCCGCTCCTCTCCCCCACTGACACTAACGATGGAGCACTATTCCTCCTCCACACTGACACCAATGATGGAGCACTATTCCTCCCCCTCTGACACCAACGATGGGGCACTATTCCTCCCCCACTGACACCAACGATGGGGCACTATTCCTCCTCCACTGACACCAACGATGGGCCACTATTCCTCCCCCACTGACACCAACGATGGGGCACTATTCCTCCCCCACTGACACCAACGATGGGGCACTATTCCTCCCCCACTGACACCAACGATGGGGCACTATTCCTCCCCCACTGACACCAACGATGGGGCACTATTCCTCCCCCACTGACACCAACGATGGGGCACTATTCCTCCCCCACTGACACCAACGATGGGGCACTATTCCTCCCCCACTGACACCAACGATGGGGCACTATTCCTCCCCCACTGACACCAACGATGGGGCACTATTCCTCCCCCACTGACACCAACGATGGGGCACTATTCCTCCCCCACTGACACCAACGATGGGGCACTTTTCTCCCCACTGATACCAACGATGGGGCACTATTCTCCCCACTGACACCAATGATGGGGCACTATTCCTCCCCCACTGACACCAACCATGGGGCACTATTCCTCCTCCCCACTGACACCAACGATGGGGCACTATTCCTCCCACTGACTAATGATGGGGCGCTATTCCTCCCACTGATACCAATGATGGGGCGCTATTCCTCCCACTGACACCAATGATGGGGCATGATTCCTCCCACTGATACAAATGATGAGGCACTATTCCTCCCACTGACACTAATGATGGGGCACTATTTCATCCACTGACACCAATGATGGGGCACTATTCCTCCCACTGACACTAATGATGGGACTCTATTCCTCACACACTGACACTACTGATGGGGCACCATTAGTGTCAGTGGGAGGAGTAGTGCCTCATCATTGGTATCAGTGGGAGGAATCATGCCCCATCATTGGTGTCAGTGGGAGGAATAGCACCCCATCATTGGAATACCATACTGAAATACCATACCATATTGAAATCAAATCTGATGTTTTTTCATTTTTATTTGGTGTGCGTTGGAAGAGGGGTAGTCTTATATGGTGAGTATAGCTCAAACCCTATATTTTAACAGGAAAAATAGGGGGTCGTCTTATACGCCCAGTCGTCTTATACGCCGGCAAATACGGTAGTCTGTTTATTTTGTAGCATTCATTGAAATCTGAGTATTTGGCTAAGTACATAAGGTGAAGCTGAGTTCACTTCAACTATTCCATCATACACACCTACAGTGGTTCATATTATGATGCGGTGAGGAATTCGCTCAGAAACTGGTGTGATCTCGCACCTTATCAGTGTGAAATTAGGCTTAATACTTTTTTGCATTGTCTTTTTTATTGAGTGTTTGATTTGTTGTTATAAGCAGCAAGGTCAACTGACTTGCTTTTAGTTTATGCATTTATTTATAAATAGTTTTTCAATATTTTAGTAAATAATCTCTTATCCAATACACTAATTTGTTTTTTATTTGAAGGATTCCTGTGTAAAATACGTTCCTGACATATTTTATGAACAGGTATGTTTTGTGTATGTTTTTATTTAACCACTCCAAAGGATTTACACCCCTTCCTGACCATTTTTGCATTACGGTGCTGCGTTACTTTAACCTCCCTGACGGTATTCCCGAGTGTAGCTCGGGGTAACATTTCAGTACCAAAAGCGGTAACCCCGAGCTACACTCGGGCTTACCCTGAGGCACTGCTCCGGCAAGTGTTCTTCACTTACCTTACCCTGCGCTCCCACGATGTGTCCCCTGCAGCGTCCCCGGCCATCTCCTCCGGCCGATGCCGGCATCCGGCTTCTGTGTCCTGTCCCTGTGACGTCGGGACGTACGGGCGCCGCCGCCGGCGGGAAATTTAAAAATTTTAAAAAATGTCATTTTTTTTTTTTTACATTTTACACAGTAAAACATTGCTGTTTCAACCTATTTCACATACATATTGTCCCTAGTGCTTTGTCCTGCGCCCTGCCTGCATTTTGTCTGTTCTTTCTGTCTGGAAACTGAGAAATGTCCATGGCGTCCAAAAAGTGTCCCTTTAGGTCAAAAGCGGTTTAGATCAGCTAGAGAACAGCGATAGTAAATCAGAACCACTTGCAGAATTGAGTGATAATGATTCGTGGGGGAAATTCGTCATCAGAAACTGAAAACGATTTTGTGACTGAGCTCAGCAATGTGCGAACTTGGCGCTCTATTTCACATTTCAGTGTTTTTGGTTTGATTACATTATTGAATTAAATTTTTTATTATTTTTATATTATTTTTATGATTATTTATTAAATTATAATTTATGATTTTGTGTTTCAAATTTTATCATACCCGGGATGTTTACTAGACTCTTGTTCGGACAGATTTCAGTGTGTTTTTCCTAAAAATTACAGCCTACAATAAAAAAAATACATATTTCCATGCAAAAAAATGGTACCGCTTTCAGCACCAAAAATCTGAAATAATCATACCGCCAGGGAGGTTAAGTGACAATTGTGCAGTCATACAATGCTGCACCCAAATGAAATTTACGTCCTTTTTTCCCACAAAAAGAGCTTTCTTTTGGTAGTATTTGATCACCTGTGTATTTTTTAATTTTTGCGCTATAAAAAAAAAACCCCGACAATTTTGTCATAAATTTAGTCCAAAATGTCTTTGCTAAAAAAAATCCCAATACGTGTAAATTAATTGGTTTACGTGAAAGTTATAGCATTTAAAAATGGCAGTATATATCCTGGGATATTTTTTTTCTACTAGTAATGGTGGCGATCAGCGACATATAGCCGGACTGCGGCGGGCATTCAAACACTGGGGGAAACTGACTTGGTGTCAGTGACATCCCCAGTGACACCAATACAGTGATCAGTGATGAAAAAAAGCACTGACACTGTACTAATGGCACTGGGCAGGAAGAGATTAACATGAGGGGTGATCAAAGGGTTAACTGTGTGCTGTTATACATAGTGCTGTGTCCAAACAGTTCTCCTCTCCATTGGAAATGCTCGGCAATCTCCGGGCGCTGGCGTGTAATCACCAGCCAGGACCCGGTGATTGAGAGCCATGGCTGCTAATGCAGCTCTACCCGGAAATGCAACAAAGCAGTACTGCAGGACTGCAGAACGCATTCTGACACTGGGGGGAACTGACTTGGTGTCACTGACATCCCCAGTGACACCAGTACAGTGATCAGTGCTAATAAAAAGCACTGCCACTGCACTAATGGCACTGGGCATGAAGGGGTTAACATGTGGGGTAATCAAAAGGTTAACTGTGTTCTTTTATTTGAAGGATTCCTTTGTACCTTTGTAAAATACATTCCTGACATTTTTTCTCTGCAAAACCTTTTTTTTTCAATTATCAGGACATTAATATTAAGAATCTCTGATTTAGATGGGTTAGTTTTTTATATATTTTAAAGAACTTTGATAACGAGCCATTGACCTTTATTGTGACTGATGGTTGGCTGTAAAGTTTTCCGATCCAGTCTCTCATTTTGGGATGAATTCCCAAAACCCCCAATGTATCCATCATAAATCCCCAATCTACCCTATCAAAAGCCTTCTCAGCATCTATCGATAAGATCAATACAGGAGATTTTTCTCTCTTACTTTTTTCTATAAGGAATAATGGCTTCTGTAAAACTTCATGTAACCATGCTGGAAGGCATTGATCAAATATCATTGATCGTTGTATATAAACGGCCGGACGGTGGCACTGCAGGGTCGGGTGGCCGTCTATATATAGGGAGCGCGCAGCACCGCGATCCGGTGCCCGCTGTGTCCTCCGGACACAGTGAAACACTGATCGTCGGACGGGACCTCTGTACGAGGTCCCGATCATGTGATCACTGATTGACCAATCAGTGATCACATGCAAAGTAGTAAGCAAGATGTCGATTCTGACATCATTGCTTACTACGTGTGAAATCTGTGAATGATCACAAAGGTCACATGGTACAAGGCTATTCACAAAGGCCTTGTACCATGTGACAAGCTGTGACCAATCACAGCTCACTCAGTACTTCTCAATGAGTGCAAGAATGCACACAGAGAGAAAGAGAAATGATTGCTTTTACATCCTATATGGGTGTAAAAGCAATCAGTGTAAAAAAAAAAAAAAAAAAAAAAAAAATCTTCATCACCTCCCACAAGTAGTACAGTGTCACCATGGTGACACTGTACTGCTAGGGTGACAGTATGTAAAAATAAAAATAAATAATTATAAAAAAATAAAATAAAAATGTAAAAAAAAATGTTTAAAAATTATAATTTTTGCTTATAAACTAATTTGGATTTGTTTTTTTTTTACTAAAAAGATAACGGAATAAATTTTGGCTAAGATTTATGATGAAATATTATTTATTTGCAAAATTTTATTTAAAAAAACACTTTTTTTCAAAATTTTTGGATATTTCATTTACATCGCAAAAAAAATACAAATCCCAGTGGTGAATAAATACCACCAAAATAAAGCTTTATCTGTCTCAAAACAATGGTAAAAAATTCATTTGGGTACAGTGTTGCATGACCGCGCAATTGTCATTCAAAGTGTGATAGCGCTAAAAGCTGAAAATTGCCCTGGACAGGAAAGGGGTAAAAGTGTCCGGTCTAGAAGTGGTTAAAAAGCATAAAGTTAGATTTTTTTTTTTTTAAATATACATAATTATGGAAGACCTTTTTTTGACAAGTGTGTGTGTCTATATATATATATATATATATATATATATATATATATATATACAGTATAAATTGTCATCTGTATGCCTGACATTTCTTTTTTTTTTTTTTCTTAATAAGGTACTATCTTTAAACTAGGATTGCACAGATGAAGATGGACTTCGACAAAATTTGCCCTTACTTTTCCTGGATTTGCTTAAGAAGTTTGCACACTAAAGCATCAGATGAAAATCTACCTTTCAAAATGTGTCTTTTCAACAGTGTTTGTTAATCTAATACAATATTTAAAATATTTTTTACTTTATAACGGTTTATGCTTTAGAATGATGTTATTTAAAAATAAAGTGCAATGTATGAAATCTTCTGTTTTTTTTCTGTTTAAGTTTTTATTTTAAGAAAAATTATTTACAAAATGGTTTTATACCGTTATTAAAGTATATGTATAATATAATTATGCCATTGCTCTCTTCAAGCAGAAGTCATTCATATTTATATACAGTACTTTCATTCAAAGGCAAAATGTGGTTTTATGCCTTAGAAAATTGTAATATGTATTGATTACAACTTGAATTTTTCCATACAGATTTTTCTTTTTCATTACAGAATTAGTCATTCATCAGTTATTGATAAAAATATTGGAATCTCTTTCCCTTCATAGCTTAAATAGGGAGTACAATTTGGTACCTTTTCTAAAAGTTTGTAATTTGCTTATTTTCAGGATTTTACATGGTTTTTGTTCAGTTGTAAAATGGTGAATGGTCTAGAGAATGAAGGCAGGTGTATCTCACCAAGAATGCTATCATATGCTTTCCGGAATTCTGCAGAAATGGAATTTGTTTCAGTCGGTCTAGAACCAGTTTGGTCCATGTTCAGGCTAAGAGTGTTCATTGGACAAGTTGGTTTCATCCTGTGTCTTGCTAATCCAGTGTAGGGTTTACCCCTGAAGGAGCGGATGGAATATTGCCCAGGTTCTTTCTCAAGTAGGACAGAGGCACCCAGGTACACAGCAACATTCTTTCCAATTGGCTCAATGAACAGGCTATTGGAATCTTTTTGTGGTTTTATTTTTATTAGTTTTACTCCAGAACTATAAAAATAGGAGGACACTTTTCACTACAGCTGAGCTTCAGAAACAAATATCTGCTGCCAGACTGAGAAAAAAATCCACTGTGAACTATTAAAAGTTCTCCCACAATGACACTGAAAAGAGTGGACTGTATGAATCTCTCCAAAGAGAAACTACTTCGCACATTACAAGTACTTAGCACTGAGTTAGGTCCTGGAAGCATAGAAAAGCGGGGCCCATACCCAGCTGTCCTGACATGGAGCTTGTCATACAAGGAAAATTACACTAATGCAGGCCATAGACTTTTCGTGTTTCGGCCGATTTTTCGTCCGAAAAACGAAACTTCGTTCTGTAAACCGATGTTGCCACCAATGATTGCGAAAATCGGCCGTTTTTCACGGATTTTCCAGCATGACCGATAAACGAAATGAGGAGGAACCACGAAAATCGGCCAATGCCATTGCCCCACTAAAAGTGCAAAAATCGGCCAATTATTCTTTCAGATGCAAAATCGGCCGATAAACAAACTGTCTATGGCCTGCATAAGTATCTGTTATTCAATTTTCCGTATTTGGTACTTCATAAACCTGAAGAAACGCCTTAAAGGATGAGGCGCAGTCAAAGATATTAGTTATTTACATGATCACGTGAATGATTTTTTTTTTTTTTTAATAAAGGACTTGTTAAAAGCTGTTATATTTTTATTCACTTTTTACACTTTATTTGGTGAATGAGTAGGGGTACAACCCAATACTAATTCACATGATGTGGGCAGGATCTGGAGACCCCCTTATTAAAGATTCTGAAAAGTCATCTCCCGCAGACCCCACAACCACAGCCCAAGGTTGTAGGGTAGAGACCCTTTTCTTCATCAACATGGGGGAGAATTTTTTGGGGGGATGCCCCCCAGCCCCAAAGCACCCCCCCATGTTGAGGGCATGCGGCCTGGTATGGTTCAGGTGGGAGGATGCTCAGTCATCCCTCCCCCTTTCCTGACCTGTCATTCTGAATGCTCAGATAAGGGTCTGCTATAGATTTGGAGGTAGGGGGTCCACGCTGGTTTTTTTTTTTTTTTGTCGTGGAATTCCTCTGAAAATCCATATCAGACCCGAAGGATTTCAGTGCGATTCTGCAAATCGAGAAATGCACTGAAATCTGCATAAGTGTGAACCTAGCCTAAAATGTTTGTTTTGCTTTTTTCTCAGTTTTTTGTAACTTTTTAACCACTTCCCAAATGTGCTATAGCCCCCAGCAGTGCGCATCTGGTGCCGCCAATGATCGCTGTGTCCTCCGCTGATCATGTGATACGGGGTTTTTGAAATGCATGGGTTTTTTTGTGTGTTTTTCATGCGTTCGTGAATGCACAAATGCAAATACTGCCTAAATGGCAATGCATGCATTTGCTGTATGTTTCTGAAACGTGTGTTGCTGTGTGTTTGGAAACAGATGTGAATTCAGGCTAACAGTTAATGATACCCCAATCTTGATTAACAGATGAGTGTTTTGCTGCCAAAATGTGCAACTCTCCACGACCGGAAAGGTTCTTAGGAGTGTTTGTTGCGCGAAGGGTAGCCCATTCAAAATATGCGATACATGAAAAGAAAAAACCTCAAGAGGGATCGAGCATTTCCACTACACTCAGGTGTGATTGGGATGTGCTTGGAAGGAAGTTTTTAGGCAGCAAGGCTTTCCAGGCAGGAGAGGTGAGGGTTAAAAAATACACTGCCTCAAAAGTCTCTGCAATTAATATAAATATACAACTTGCTGGCAATTTTACATTGAAGTCTATGGGAGCCATGCAGCTCAAGAATTGCCCATAAGTAGTACACAGTCATTTTTTTTGTTACAAAATAACAAAATTAAACCACGCAAATTGCATTACACAATAAACAAAGCAGCAAGGAGTATATCTTTTCTCATCAATATACGTGAAAGTAACTGGTGTTGTCGATCACAGTGACATAAATAACCAAAATGAAATGACAAGTGTAAATTATCAAATAAATTCATCAAGTTAACATAAATTAACAATAAAAATATTCAATAACTCCTATATATACAAACATGCACAATAAATAATAAAGTGTAAATAAGTTGCTCTAATGTAAACCCTAATAATAAAAATATTGTGCAGAAATCCCTTACAGGGGATGAAGGCAGTCCCGCTTCATAATAAGTGACCACAATTCTTCATTCCAGCTTGTGTGAACACTCATGTGACTGAACACCACCATGACTGTAAATTGGAAGCATTCCAGATCATTTGACCTCTTGATCATAGGAGGTCAGCATGCGCTTTGTTAGTAAAGTTCAAACCCAGACTACATGGATCTTCGGCCATTACACAGACCGTCCCGATCAGACAGTATAATAAAATTCATGGATATATAAAAAGAGTGCTGCTCATAGTACAGATTATTCACAAACCATTTATTAAAACTAAGAAATGCACTTACAATTGGATAAAAACTGATCAGCATTCAGTAAAAACATCAAACAGCAAATTCAGTCTCAACAGCTAATCTTATGCGTTGTGATCACAGGGGAGGCTTTTTTGTTGCAGCAACTCAAGTCATGCTAGTTAAGACAGCAGCACCATTAAAATCTGTGTTCCCACATGGAAGAAAAATATATTTGAAATATATTTTAAAAATATTCTTCCCAAATATATTGACATATATTTGAAATGCTTTTTAAATATATTCTTCAGATTTTTTTTAACATATAAAAAAGACAATTTAACATATATTTTTACACATATTTGTAAATGCATTCCAAAAATGTAGATATGTATTTTTAAAGACATACAGTATATTTGAAATGTATTTTTAAAAATATTTTTCATATATTTTGTAATAAAAATGCATTTCAACATACAGTATATATATATATATATATATATATATATATATATATATATATATATTGAATATGGCCAAAATTGGAGCATTTCAAACATATGTCAATACATTTGGGAAGAATATTTGTAAAATATATTTTAAATATATTTTTCTTTCATAAGGGTTACCACTTCACCTGAGATTTTGCATGTCGTCAGAATGTCGTAAGTCGCTAGAAAATCATGCTACTGTAAACCAGGGCTTAGTCTCTGTTTTGTCTTTTTGAACAGAACGCCAAATAAACTGAATTTTAAAAAAAATCAGTTATTGATTGGTCCTTGCTGACTTTGGAGGATCAAATGAAAGCAACTGAATAGGTTGAGAAATTCTAATTTTACAAGACGCTCATATGATGTATGGATTCGTTCTAAAATGACCTCTTTCTATTTTTTACTTTTTCAAATAATTTTTTTAATTGAAAGTACAGACTGATTCAGGACATGTACTCTTTATTTTACATTAAATATTTTTTTAAACATCTGACTGATTACAATTATTAGATCAGATGGCTAATCACATGAAAAATGATGACAATAAAACAATGTAGGTTGATTAGCCATCTGTATTGGTATTGGTACATTTTCTTTTGGGTGATTACCTACAATTTTTGTACCTTGTGTTTTTTAATATGAGATATGCATATCTTGTTCAGACTTTGTAGGAAGTATTATCAATATTGCAGTGCTGTTTTCTTCTTTTTTTTAATGGAAACACATTTATTGTAGTAAACTGCCAAAGATTATCAGAACCAGCCAATTTTACACAATATTGTACTATCTGACCAGTTTCACAGCAAAAAGTTTATCTTACACTAGTATCTTAAGGGCTTATAACAAGTGGGCTTTTAGTGGGTTTTTCTTAGTGGTTTTTTAGGTTTCCATTACGTAAACTGCCTGCTTCTATTTGAATTGTGGTTTATAACATAAATGTATCATTTCTTATTCATTTTCCTAGTGAATAATAATATAAAGGGAGCTTTAAGACAAAAAAGTTGTTAAAATTTCTATTTGTGGTGGCCTCAAATAGTAAAGGTACTATAATATCAATATATAGGTGTATAAAATCAAGCAAAATGCACCCTCAAACATCCCACATATGTAAAAACATACCTTAAAATACAACCAAGGACTTGCATATAAAGGTGAACAAAGCACCTGGGCCAGATGGCATACACCCATTAAAAGAGTAGAGCTATTTGAAAGCCATTGTTTTGCATTTTGGTATAGTACCACTGAAGTGGAGTAAGGCCAATGTGGTTTCTATATTTAAAATGGGATCAAAGTCTTTACTAAGTAACTACAGGCCTGTTGATTAAACTTCTATAGTTGGGAAGATACTGAAGAGCTTAATAAAAGAACACATACAGTATACAAATTTTTGCTAGAAAAAAGATTTGAAGAAATAGACAGCATGGATTGACAAAAGACAGAATTTGTCTCAAACAAATCTGATTTCTTTTTATTAGGAAGTAAGCAAAAAAAAAAAAACGGTTGGTTGTTGATATAGTTTACTTGGATTTTGGAAAATAATTTGACACAATTTCCCACACACAGCTGACGTGTCAGTAAACTTGGAAAATTGAGTCTTTAAATTGATGGGAAAACTGGGTAAAAGATTGTATTCAGAGAGTAGTGGTTAATGATTCATACTCTGGTCTAAGGTTATTAGTGGTGTACCCCAAGGTTCAGTGTTGAGACACTTATGATTAAATACATTTATAAATGATATAGGGTCTGGCATTAAAAGTGCGATTTCAGTATTTGTAGATGGTTGAGAAGGATCTGGGTGTTCTGGTAGATTCTACGTACCTACTAATAGCATGCCAAGCCACAGTTTCCAAAGCAAGCACAATACTTTCTTTTATTAAAAGAGGCATAGACGAGAGAGAGAGTGTCATCATTTTACCCCTGTACAAATTAATAAAACGCCACATCTAGAATATGCAGTTCAGTTTTGGGCACCAGTTCACAAAAAGAATATCAGAGAACTGCAGAAAGTGCAGAGAAGGGCAACCAAACTGATGAGAGGCATGAAGGAGCTCAGCTATGAGGAAAGATTAAAGGAACTGAATTTATTCTCTCTTGAAAAGAGGAGCTTAAGGGGGAATATGATCAACGTGTAAATACTGAAGTGGTTAATTTAGTGAAGTTGGTGAAGATTAACTCATCACAAAGGACAAGGGGGCACTCCTTACGTCTGGAGGAAAAGAAATTTAACCAAAGTAACCAACATGGTAAAGGGCTGATATGATTGGTCTTTTACCCCAATCAGGGGCGTGCAAGGGGTGGGGTTCTGGGAGGACATCCATTGACACCCTCCCAGAATTAGACAACCGCGCTGTAGCCATCTTTCAGCTTTAGCGTGGTTGGCAAGCAATTACACATCGCATGGTTTAAAAGATAACTTCCCTTTTCTGAGCACATTACATGATACACCCATAATTTTGGTGTAACATGCTCCAGATCTGCATCCCCGATTCCCTCCTTCGCCATGACAGTGGGCAGGAGATCTACATTATACACCCATAATTTTGCTGTAACATGCTCCAGATCTGCATCCCCGATTCCCTCCTTCGCCATGACAGCGGGCAGGGGATCTACTCCCTGCACCCACTGTTAGGCCTGGTTCACAGCTATACAGGTTCCAGTCGATGCAGTTTCTCATTGCGTTTTGCATTTTTGAGAGGTGTCTATTATCATACTGGAGAAAACCAGCAGAAACGCATCAAAAATGCAAGCTCTGTGTTTTTTATGCATTTCCATTGAATTCTATGGAACCAAAAAATGCAATCGGCTGCGGGGAAAAAAAGTTCCTGACCTTTTCCAAATAATGTAGAAGTGTGACCCATAGGAAAAAATGTTAAATAGTATGTTTCTGCAAAACTGAAAACTCACTGAAAAACGCTTAGGTCTTACATTTTGAAAATAGCGTAGCTCTGCAGGGCACCACCTACACAGACACGTCATTCATTCACAGTGACCTGTGAATGAGAGAATAGCCGTTGTGGTTGACAGCTTGTACTTCTCAATGAACTGCAAGGGTGCTGATGAGTGCCCTCGTAGTTCATTCACAAGCCCTGCAGCTTGTAAATATATTGGAGGTACGGGCTGAAAGCTGCAGGGCTTGTCTGCAGGAGCCTGATATTGCACCCCTGATCCACTGATCACGAGTGCAATGCTTTTCAGGCTCCTTAGGGAAAATATAATAAATGCACATATTTATAAAAATATGTAAATTTATATTTTCCCTAAAAGGTGATTCTTGCCTATAATGGACACTGCTGCCTGCAACCAGGGCTGACCACTCACAGGTGATTGCTGCATGAGTGATTATATACAGGATGCTGATATTAGCTGTGGGAGCTGCCAGCCTCCTAGTGCTTTCAATGGGGCTGCCTCTTGCAGTTAATCGCAGGAATCCTCGCTGGGGTTCTCGCATCTAATCAGAGTGCAGGTACATTTGCAGGTGTGAATGCACCTTTTTCCTCAATTCAGCAGATGACATCAAAGTGTGTAAAAGAAATCTGGATTCAAGAAAAAAAAAATCTACACTGTGGCTGCAGGTAAAGAGTTATACATTTGTTAGGGTTCTTTACACTGATGCCTGGTGTTAGAATTCAGTGTAATAGGTTTAGGGTAATGGTGTGTTAGGGTTGATGGGTTAGGGTTTGTTTAAAGCTGAACTCCAGGCAGTTATAATAACAAAAATTAATGTATCTCTTAATTCAGTAATACATCATAAAATGTATTTTTCTAAAAACAAGCAGTACTCAAATTTGACTTGGTACTAGTCTTTGGTAATGCTCTGTACAGCAGAGCTTAGAGAGGGAAAAGCAACACATGGAACCAGTCAGTCCATGTGCTGACAAGGAAAAACAAAATGACAGATAAGTTAATCGATGTGCTACTTCTCCTTCACTGTCTATTTACAGACTAGGGACAGAAATTCAAAACCTTTGGTAGGTAAAATAGCTGAATTATATATATTATTTCATCTGCCTATTTAGCTGATTGACTGGAGCCCAGGTTTAAAAGAAAGTCTAACTAGCGATGTGGAATTCATTTTTGGAGGAATTGGATAATGCTCCAAATTTTAATATTTGTTCTAATATGTATAATCACATTTAAAACCAGGATAGAATTCAGAAATGCCATTTCTTAACCACTGTTAAGCTGAGCAGGGTGTCTCAAGAGAGGGTTTCCCCATTCGTACCATTCACAAACAAAACTGATGCACCATGTGTTGTCACCCTCCTATTCCCTGATTTATAAGCCTATCAGGGAGTTTGTTGAAATGGAAGCGAGACATAAATAGGACCTTGACTCCAGCACAGAGAGACAGAGTCCTCTACTTTGCCCATAGATCTTCACTCTGCAGTAGGTACCAAGAAGCAGAATATAAGTTACTGACACACTGGAAAGGGACCCCTGAACTTTTTCACTAGTTCTACGCCTTGGTGTCCTCGATCTGCTGGCAGTATCATCAAGAATGTGGCACAAAGCTACATATTTTTTTGACCCTGTTCTCACGTACTTTCTGGGAAGACATTAGGTAATTAACCATCTCACAGATACAGGTGAAACTCGAAAAATTAGAATATCATGCAACAGTTCATTTATTTCAGTAATGCAACTTAAAAGGTGAAACTAATATATGAGATAGACTCATTACATGCAAAGCAAGATAGTTCAAACCGTGATTTCTCATAATTGTGATGATTATGGCTTACAGCTCATGAAAACCCCAAATCCACAATCTCAGAAATTTAGAATATTACATGCAATCAATAAAACAAGGATTGTACATAGAACAATATCGGACCTCTGAAAAGTATAAGCATGCATATGTACTCAGTACTTGGTTTGGGCCCCTTTTGCAGCAATTACTGATTCAATGCGGCGTGGCATGGAAGCTATCAGCCTGTGGCACTGCTGAGGTGTTATGGAAGACCAGGATGCTTCAATAGGGGCCTTCAGCTCTTCTGCTTTGTTCAGTCTCATGTCCTTCATCTTTCTCTTGGCAATGCCCCATAGATTCTCTATGGGGTTCAGGTCAGGCGAGTTTGCTGGCCAATCAAGCACAGTAATCCCACGGTCATTAAACTAGATTTTGGTGCTTTTGGCAGTGTGGGCAGGTGCCAAGTCCTGCTGGAAAATGAAGTCTGCATCCACATAAAGCTCATCAGTGGAAGGAAGCATGAAGTGCTCCAAAATCTGCTGGTAGACGGCTGCGTTGACCCTGGACTTAATGAAGCGCAGTGGACCAACACCAGCAGATGACATGGCTCCCCAAATCAACACAGACTGTGGAAAACTCACACTGGACTTCAAGCATCTTGCAGTGTGTGCCTCTCCATTCTTCCTCCATACTCTGGGTCCTTGGTTTCCAAATGAGATGAGAAAGTTGCTCTCATCAGAAAAGAGGACTTTGGACCACTTAGCAACAGACCAGGTCTGTTTTTCTTTAGCCCAGGTAAGACGCTTCTGACGTTGTTTGTTGTTCAGGGGCAGCTTGACAACAGGAATACGACATTTGAATCCCATGTCCAGGATCTGTCTGTTTGAGGTGACTCTTGATGCACTGACTCCAGCCTCAGTCCACTCCTTGTGAAAGTCCCCAACACTTTTGAATGGCCTTTTCCTGACAATCCTCTCCAGGCTGCGGTCATACCTGCTGCTTGTGCACTTTTTTCTTCCACACTTGTCCCTTCCACATAACTTTCTATTAATGTGCTTTGATACAGCACTTTGGGAACATCCAACTTCTTTTGCAATTACCTTTTGAGGCTTTCCCTCCTTATGGAGGGTGTCAATGATGGTTTTCTGCACAACTGTCAGGTCAGCAGTCTTTCCCATGATTGTGATTCCTACTGAACCAGACTGAGAGACCATTTAAAGGCTCAGGAACCCTTTGCAGGTGTTATGGCTTAATTAGCTGATTAGAGTGGGACACTTTGAGCCGAGAATATTGCAACTTTTCACAATATTCTAATTTTCTGAGATTGTGGATTTGGGGTTTTCATGAGCTGTAAGCCATAATCATCACCATTATGACAAATCACGGCTTGAACTATCTTGCTTTGTATGTATTGAGTCTATCTCATATATTAGTTTCACCTTTTAAGTTGCATTACTGAAATAAATGAACTTTTGCACGATATTCCAATTTTTTGAGTTTCACCTGTATACACTATATTGCCAAAAGTATTGGGACACCCCTCCAAATCATTGCATTCAGATGTTCCAATCACCTCCATGGCCACAGGTATATAAAATCAAGCATCTAGGCATGCAGACTGCTTCTACAAATATTTTTGAAAGAATGGGTCGCTCTCAGGAGCTTGGTGAATTCAAGCGTTGTACCGTGATAGGTTGCTACCTGTGCAATAAGTCCATCCGTGAAATTTCTTTGCTACTAAATATTCAACTGTTATTGGTATTATAACAAACTGGAAGCAACTGGGAACAACAGCACCTTAGCCACAAAGTGTTAGGCCACGTAAAATGACAGAACAGGTTCAGCACATGCTGAAGCACACAGAGAGCAGAAGTTGCTAACTGTCTGCAGTCAATAGCTAAAAGAGATCCAAACTTTATGTGGCCTTCAGATTAGCACAACAATAGAGTATACAGAGCTTCATGGAATGGGTGTCCATGAAGTAGCAGCTGCATCCATGCCTTACATCACCAAGTGCAAAGTGTTGGATGCAGTGGTGTAAAGCATACCACCACTGGACTCTAGAGCAGTGGAGACATGTTCTCTGGAGTGTAGAATCACGCTTCTCTGTCTGGCAATCCAATGGACATGTCTGGGTTTGGCAGTTGCCAAGAGAACGGTACTTGCCTGACTGCATTTTGCCAAGTATAAAGTTTGGTGGAGGGGGGATTATGGTGTGGGGTTGTTTTTCAGGGGTTGGGCTTGGCCCCTTAGTTCCAGTGAAGAGAACTCTTAAGGTGTCAGCATACCAAGACATTTTGGACAATTTCATGCTCCCAACTTTGTGGGAACAGTTTGGGGATGGCCCCTTTCTGTTCCAACATGGCTGCACACCAGTACACAAAGCAAGGTCCATAAAGACATGGATAAATGAGTTTGGGGTGGAGGAATTTAACTGGCCTGCACAGAGTCCTGACCTCAACCCGACAGAACACCTTTGCGATTAATTAGAGTGGAGACTGCGAGCCAGGCCTCATCTGACACTATTGCTTGACCTCACAAATGTGCTTCTGGAAGAATGATCAAACATTCCTATAGACCAGGGGCGGACTTACAACTCATGGGGCCCCCGGGCAATAGGGGATCATGGGGCCCCTGTATCCTTGCCCAAACTCAAAAAAGCCTATGAAAAAGATACCAGGGGCATCTCATGGGGCCCCCTACTGTCCCCGGGCCCTCGGGCAGTGCCCGAGTTTGCAAATGGTCAGTCCGCCCCTGCTATAGACACACTCCTAAACCTTGTGGACAGCCTTCCCAGAAGAGCTGAAGTTATTATAGCTGCAAAGGGTGGGGAAAGCTCAATATTGAACCCTACGGACTAAGACTGGGATGCCATTAAAGTTCATGTGCGTGTAAAGGCCAGGCGTCCTAATACTTTTCACAATATCATGTATTTCTGAAGATGTTCCTTTTGCACATTACCCCACTCTCGAGATGCAGGTACGAAAAACTCTCCTGATTCATTTGCTCACAGCCACCAAGGTTTGCATTGCTCTGAAATGGAAAAGTACAGACCCTCCATAAGTTTTGTCAATGAATAGCAATAGTGAATGAGATAAATGACATGGAAAGGCTTACAGCAGTTGTGAAATGAAAAGAAGTTCAATTGGCACAATTTCCATTACTCGCGGGATTATGCTTTCTACATATCTCCTTTGATAGCTCAGGCTCCACCTCAGTAAAGCTTGTATTATATATCATTTTTGCATGCACCAGTCAGTCTTTGTCCCTTTCTTCTTCTTCCCTTCTCTCTCCTCCCTATCCCTTCCTTCCCTCGCCCCTCTCTTTTTTTTCTCTGTTTCTTCCTCCTGCTCTTTCTATCCCTCTCTTCCTACCCATTTTGTGTGTATGTACAGTGTGTGTATATATATGTATATATATATATATATATATATATATATGTGTGTGTGTGTGTGTATTTTGAAGTTTTGAAGGCACGCTTCTTTTTTTTCATAATGAGTTCTGTGTATGTTTCTTTGGCTGTTACAATGGCTGTGTTGGGGTTTTTTTGTGTGCTTTGCTTAAGAGTATAAATAAAAAAAAGACATGTAAATTAAAAAAAACTGAAGCTGAAACAAGCAAAAGTCACTTAGATATGGAAGTATGCAGCAAAACTAACTATGCACTAAAGTGTGTAGAGGAGTGCCTCTGCTGTAGTGGACAGAGCTCTCGGTTATAGACATGAATTGGAGAGCTGTCTACCTGTGTTAAGCATTTTGACAGGGCACATAAATATTCTGTAACAAACTGAGTGGATGGTTTATTGTTCCATTTTATCCAATGAAAATAAAGTTTTCATTGAGCCTACACTGGTAACATCCCCAAGTCAAGAAGGATAATAAAGTGGTTCTGAACTAAAAAAATTTTTTTCATCTTATTGCATTCTCTGTGCATACACCTGGAAAACTGAAACCGATTTAGCATATCTAAAGCAAAAAAAATCTAAAAAATAAAAAAAAAAACCATCATCATATTGCACAAACGAGTCCTTAGATAGGATTTCTACATTATTATTTTTCCCTTTATTTTAACTCGGTGATCCTACTAATAAGACATTTTGTGTCCCAGGGTGGAAATTCACTGTACTGTATCAATGGAGGAGCAGTACTCTTACTCTAGGATTGTCTCCTAATTTGGACTACAAAAAAATTCATCCTATGCTCATCTTCATAACACAGGTAGGGTGATAGGAGATATCAGTTGGGTGCAGAAAAAGAACAACTGATTTTTTTGCCAGGATAAGAAGATATTTTTCTTTACTTGCAGAAAATGTACTTTATTGCAATTACCCCATTTAAGGGCTGGTACTCTGCAGTGTATTACATTTTTGTTTTTTCTTCCTAAACTCATCTATTTTTAACATGATACCAGCTAAATTTCCAAAGGAATTTAAAAGCTTCCTGATATTTTTTATAACTTAATTTATAGATATTAAACATAAGCTACCCAAATGCATTCTTTATGCATCCAATTCACATAGTGGACTAGAAGTTCCAGACACTAAAACATATTATTTAGCACTTTTCTTATGGTATCTGGCCTTCTGGTCCACCTTCTAACAGATGGACAGAGACTGGAAAATTGACCAAATTACTGTAGGTTTGACAGGCTAACCTCTATATAAAACGTTTCTCATTTTCAAGTTCGGTGAGTTAGCTAATCAGCTAAATAGAAGGCTCCTCACCTTCTCCCACTTAAAGGGAAGATGTGACATTTCAAATAAAGCCTGTCATAGTTTCTTCAAAATGACCATTGCTTCTCATTGTTAACGAAAGTTCTTACGTTCTGTGGGCTTATCCCTTTTGAAAATGTTTGCAAAGATATATCTTCAGAAAAAGATCTAATATTGTGTATGTATGTTGCATGCTTCCTCTGGAATTCTCTTCCTCAATTTATCAGACTATCGCCTACTCTGCTCACTTTTAGGTGATCTCTGGAAACCTATCTCTTCAGAGAAGCCTATCCTGCCCTCAGCTAATAATGGAATATTCTACTCCTCCTACTAGTCCATCTCCCACAGTTACTACCTTTTGTACCACTAGCCCCTCCCTCTTAGATTGTAAGCTCCAAGGAGCAGGGCCCTCCTAACTCTCTTGTATTGAACTGTATTGTTGCTGTATTGTCTCCCGTTATATTGTAAAGTGCTGAGCAAACTGTTGGCGCTATATAAATCCTGCATAATATTAATAATAATAATGCTTGTTCCTCTGCCCTGAGTTCGTTTCCCTACAGAACACAGTAGTGAACAAAATCAAAATTGTGCTGGTTCCTGAAAATTCTGCTGTCAGCCAAGAGAGCAACATTTGAGGATTGACAATGGAACAGTCAAGTGTTTTTTTTACATTTATAGTATTTTTGATGTGTATTTGTATTTTTGAATCCGCATCAGAGTAGCTTTGAATAATTATGCAGAATCAGATAAATTATCAGTTTAGGTATTGCTATTGTAATCTCTTTATCAGTTTCTATGCACACAAGCTAGTATGTAATAGGGTAATGCCAAACAGGTTTATGGGTATATCGAGGTTTGGTATTGTGGCTTTAACATTACCAGTGTAGAGAAAAAAGAATAAATTCCCACGAATATTGTCATTTTTACGTACTTCCTTCCGAAGGTCAAGAGCTTTTTTTACAATAGCTAGATATAAAAAGAACTAAGTTTGTAATCAAGTTAATATATCCTTGATCAGCTCATAGACACTAATAGCTAGTTATATACTTGTAATTTAATCAACATATTTAGATACAATTATGATTGCTTTCAAATATTTTGTTACTTTTTTACTTGTAACTCTTGCCAACAGTGCCACAGTTAAAGAAAGACTTTGCTTGCAAGAAATTATTCAGACTATCAAAGTTGTCTCAGCACCTCACAAGATGGTAAGTATTGTAAGATCATTTTCCACATACTGACTTAAAAAGTAAAAAGGGCTGATAGTTTTGTTTGTTTTTTTTGCAATGTTTGACACAACTGTGAACATAACAGTATATACGGAAATGTTTTAACATGACAACCCTCAGGTACCATTAGCAGTCCACATACTCCAAGTCACAACAGGTGAAACTGTTTATAACATTACAATTTTATTTATGTGCAACTACCTGGTTTTTAAAACAATCTGTTAAAGGTTCCTGGGGACTAAACATGTGCTGCGCTGAATAAGCATTTGTTACCCTACTAGAACATTTGACCTTGTTTACCTGTCCTTGCCTTATTTACTCATCTTTCAAATTGAAGCCACAAATCACAAACACATGTACTTTCTACTGACCATTGTATGCATTTTATTTTATATTGCATTTTATTTTCAATTTGAAAACTGTTAAATAGTCAAAATGTATATTGCAATAATTATTCTATAACATAATAATGGAAACTAACATCTAGTGCTATGGCAGTTTTTTTCCTTTGTACTGGGTTATGTTTTACTGATTTTATAGTACTCCTATCACTTTTTGTCTGTATACTTATATAATGAAGAAATGTAAGCGAACAATGTGCAAAGTAGCACATATTTAAAATTTCAAATAATTTTATTATTTGGCTTTATTATATTGCCTGTTTATTTTGTAGCATTCATTGAAATCTGAGTATTTGGCTAAGTACATAAGCTGAATCTGAGTTCACTTCAACTATTTCATCATGCTAGGGAACCTTTTTTTTTTTAATTACATGTGATTGGGTAGCCACCCTATTTACAATTTCTACTAGTAAATAAACCTGATTGAGTAATCACATACAGTATCTGCACTGTGATTTGTCCAACCCCCTATGTATGCATTCAAACGTCATTCACTGTGTTCACATGTAGCTATACATTGATGTACAAAATCACTGGCTTTTCTTTTTCTGAAATATTACAGTATTATTGAAATTAACAAAAATAAATATGTAGTTCACTCTAAACATACCAGAGGTGTGACAAGAATATATGTTATTGTGATTTGGACCAAGAGTGTTTTGGGTTAGTACCATAGGTTAGTGCACAGTTTCTGCCTTCTTCATGTACATTCACCACCTTTAATTACTTTTTTAGCATTGTCTTTTTTATTGAGTGTTTTGATTGTTGTATAAACGACAAGGTCAACTGACTTGTTTTTAGTTTATGCATTTATTTATGAATTGTTTTTCAATATTTTAGTAAATAATATCATCCTATCCAATACACTAATTTGTTTTTTATTTGAAGGATCCCTGTGAAAAATACGTTCCTGACATATTTTATGAACAGGTATGTTTTTGTATTTGTTTTTATATATTCTTACAATAACATAAATATATAATCTTGCAATAAAAGTGTTTAAATAAATACATCACTTTTTTTTTTCTTTAAGGGAGCTACTATCTTTTGTAAAGCAGCTAAAGTTCTTGGGAATACAGAATTCTGCCCCAACGTAAATAGACATATTGAAAAGATTAGGTTGAATATTGAGAACTTAGCAACAGAGGTCAGTAGCATTTTATGATCAAAAGTAAATATAAATATAATTAAAAGATTTTAACTAACATTCTTAATTAATAACATGTTGATCCTGTCACGTACTAGTCATTTGGGTTGATGCAAGTTATGACATTTTCTAATATATTTTTATTTGGAAGAAGAGACTCTTTTTTATCTCAGAAACATCTATCTTCAGAAACAGCTGGCTTGACACTTGGCTAAGATTCTGACTTAATGTGAATTTTAGGCTGTCATTCCTACAGATCTCTGTCCTCCATCAGTCTTACTTCCAACATACAGGTGAAACTTGAAAAATTAGAATATCGTGCAAAAGTTAATGTATTTCAGTAATGCAACTTAAAAGGTGAAACTAATATATGAGATAGACTCATTACATGCAAAGCAAGATAGTTCAAGCCGTGATTTGTCATAATTGTGATGATTATGGCTTACAGCTCATGAAAACCCCAAATCCACAATCTCAGAAAATTAGAATATTACATGCAATCAATAAAACAAGGATTGTACATAGAACAATATCGGACCTCTGAAAAGTATAAGCATGCATATGTACTCAGTACTTGGTTTGGGCCCTTTTGCAGCAATTACTGCCCCAATGCGCCGTGGCATGGAAGCTATCAGCCTGTGGCACTGCTGAGGTGTTATGGAAGACCAGGATGCTTCAATAGCGGCCTTCAGCTCTTCTGCATTGTTCGGTCTCATGTCTCTCATCTTTCTCTTGGCAATGCCCCATAGATTCTTTATGGGGTTCAGGTCAGGCGAGTTTGCTGGCCAATCAAGCACAGTAATCCCACGGTCATTGAACCAGGTTTTGGAACTTTTGGCAGTGTGGGCAGGTGCCAAGTCCTGCTGGAAAATGAAGTCAGCATCCCCATAAAGCTCGTCTGTGGAAGGAAGCATGAAGTGCTCCAAAATCTCCTGGTAGATGTCTGCGTTGACCCTGGACTTAATGAAGCACAGTGGACCAACACCAGCAGATGACATGGCTTCCCAAATCAACACAGACTGTGGAAACTTCACACTGGACTTCAAGCATCTTGCAGTGTGTACCTCTCCATTCTTCCTCCATACTCTGGGTCCTTGGTTTCCAAATGAGATACAAAAATTTCTCTTTTTGAGGCTTTCCCTCCTTATGGTGGTTGTCAATGAAAGTTTTCTGCACAACTGTCAGGTTAGCAGTCTTTCCCATGATTGTGAATCCTACTGAACCAGACTGAGAGACCATTTAAAGGCTCAGGAACCCTTTGCAGGTGTTATGACTTAATTAGCTGATTAGAGTGGGACACTTTGAGCCGAGAATATTGCACCTTTTCACAATATTCTAATTTTCTGAGATTGTGGATTTGGGGTTTTCATGACCCATAAGACATAATCATCACAATTATGACAAATCACGGCTTGAACTATCTTGCTTTGCATGTAATGAGTCTATCTCATATATTAGTTTCACCTTTTAAGTTGCATTACTGAAATAAATTAACTTTTGCACGATATTCTAATTTTTTGAGTTTCACCTGTATCTCTTACCTATTAGGTATCCACATTCTCTCTGTTGCAAAGCTTAAGCTAATGCTCAACTTCTCCACTCTTTCTTTGCTTTTCATAAATGAAAGGAATCTTGTACCAAAAAAAAAATTTATCTTGCCATAAAATTATGTTCAGTGAAGTTGGAGTGAATGCTGACCATGGAAGATTTATGCATGTTCTGTGTCAATTCATTTTCAGAAGGAGAGGTTGGCATTGAAACCCAACATATTTACGGTGGTCCAGGTCTTGATTCTCTTGTTCACTGCACCAGCGTAAGGAAAGGAGACCTGCTAAATTTATTAACCATTTCATGACCAGATGTCATTGATGCTTAGATGCCCAGGCATTCCCACATGGAAGAAAAATATATTTGAAATATATTTGAAAAATATTCTTCCCAAATATATTGAAATATATTTGAAATACTTCAATTTTGCCATGTTCAATATATTTCAAAATATATTTAAATAAATATATATATATATATATATATATATATATATATATATATATATATATACTGTATGTTGAAATGTGTTTTTAATACGAAATAAATTAAAAAATTTCAAATACACTGTATGTCTTTAAAAATACAAATCTACATTTTTCGAATGCATTTACAAATATATGTAAAAATATATGTTAAAATTACTTTTTTATATGTTAGAAAAAATCTGAAGAATATAGTTAAAAAATATATACTTTTAAAAATATTTTTCATATATTTTGTATTCTATAAAAATGCTTTTCATCATGCAGTGTGTATATATATATATATATATATATGTATATATATGATAAAATATCATTAACAGCACAACAGTGAGGTTTTTTTAAGTATCTGTCTGCCTGCCATTTTTTTTTTCTTAATAATGTACTATCTTCAAATTAGGACTGCACAGTTGAAGATGGACTTCCAAAAATTCCGCCCTTACATTTCCTGGATTTGCTAAAGAAGTTTGCACACAAAAGCATCAGATGAAAATCTACCTTTCAAAATGTGTCTTTTCAACAGTGTTTGTTAATCTAATACATACTATTTAAAATGTTTTACTTTATTTATAATGGTTTATGATTTAGAATGATGCTATTTAAAAATGAAGTGCAATGTACAAAATCTGCTGTTTGTATTTATTAAGTTTGCACACAAAATCTTCAGATGAAGATCTACCTTTAAAATGTGTCTTTTCAACAGTGTTTGTTAATCTAATACATAACATTTAAAATATATTCAACTTTATTTATAATGGATTATGCTTTAGGGTGATGTTATTTAAAAATAAAGTACAATGTATGAAATCTGCTGTTGCGCTTACTAAGTTCTTTTTTAAGAAAAATACTTTACAAAATTATTTTAAAAAGTTTATTAAACTATAAGTACAATATAAATATACCTTTGTTTTCATTCAAAGAAAACAAACAACAATTGTTTTATATCTTTGTTAAATTTAACAAGTATTGGTTACAACTTGAATTTTTCCATACAGATGTTTTTTTCACTTTAGTCATTCATTAATTATTGGTAAAAATAGAGACAACATGGATAAAAATATTGGAATCTCTTTCCCTTCATAGTGTAAATAGGGAGTATAATTTGGTACCTTTTTTAAAAGTTTGTAATTTGCTTATTTGAAGGATATTACATATCTTTTTTCTGGTATAAGATGGTGAACGGTCTGGCGGATGAAAGGAAGTATGTCACCACGAATGCTATTATATGCTTTCCGTCATTCTGCAGAAATGGAACTTGTTTGTTTCAGCTGGTCTAGAACCAGTCTGGACTGAAGTCCATGTACTGACTTAGAGCATTCCTTGGACAAGTTGGTCCCATCCTGGGTTGTGCTAATCAAGCGTAGCACTCACACCCGAAGGAGTGGCTGGAATATTGCCCAGGTTCTTTCCCAAGTAGGGCAGAGGCAGCCAGGCACACAGCAACAGTCCTTCCAATTGGTTCAATGAACAGGCTAGGGGAATCTTTTTTTGGTTTATTTTACGTAACTTGGATGGGGTGTAGGGTAATATGGAATACTCCAGAACTATGTACAAACAGGAGGACACTCTTCACTATAGCTGGACTTCGGAAACAAATATCTTCTGCCAGACTCAGAACATAATCAACTGTGAAAAATTAAAAGAATGGTTCTCCCATAATGACACTGAAAAGATATGACTGTATGAATTTCTCAGAAGAGAAACTACTTAGCAAACAGTCTTTCACAAACTAGAGGGGTTGTTTGGTATGTGCTTCTCAGGAGAGGAACTTGAGATCCCAGCAATTCCAATAGAGCACAGTCCCAAGAGCTGGAGCCAAAACAGTTAAAGTGGAGCTCCACCCAAAAGGGGAAGTTCCCCTTTAAGGACTGCTTCCCCACTCCCCATTAAGGATTGGCATCTTTGGGGGGGGGGAGCGGGTACCGAATTTGACAGGTACCTGCTCCCACTTCTGGTCCGATCGCCTAGGCAATCAGAAGCGGAAGGTGTCCTCCCTCCCTGTAGTCTTTTGGGACACGTGACAGGTCCCAGAAGACTACAGGACCATTCATGAAGCGCAGCGCTACTCACGCATGCACAGTGGGTACCCGGCTGTGAAGCCGCAAGCAGTCACAGCCGTATGCCCACACTCGGCCTCCAGGAATACAGAACGGCTGGTGAAACGGGCTGCGGGGGACACACCACGGGACTGAGGGACAGGAAAGTGGCTGTTTTTTAAAAGTCAGCAGCTACAGTTTTTGAAGCTGCTGGCTTTTATTTTTTGACAGGGTGAGTGGAACTCCGCTTTAAGCCAGGTATGAGACTCTATGAGAGCTGTCTCCACTTGGAACGACTACTGGCTTCTTTGCTAAGGAACAGTTATCTGCTAGCAGGCACAAAAGCCTAGGTCAGATCAGTACTCACAAATGTCCTTTAGGTAATTGGATGCCTTCTTATAGTACTGCAGACATATTTCAGTGAAGGGGAGGTTAACGAAACTCATAACACTCTACCGAGCTCCTCTAATGGGATGATTGAGCAGAGATCCAAGTAACTACAAAGCAGGACTGAAATATAGGCCCCCCAACTAAGGGATATACTCTCTAAGGGAATTGTCAGATGCATTTCAAGACGCAGTCTTCCTCTGGTGGTCCTTTCTGAGCATACTACACTCTTTTGGATACCTGGTTTAAAGAAGGTTTGATGACATCCTGGTAGTTGGCTCCCCCTGGTGGTCTTCTATCAGAATTTGGTCATTCAGAAGCCTGGCTGACATGCTGTGATTCCGGTCGCTGCCCGTCAGAAAACCTGGGTCCAGATGTCCATATCCAGATGATTTCATCATTCACATGCGCATAATATAGCGCTATCTGGTTAGTGCAACTCTCACACTTACCACCAGTGTCACGATTATTGTCTTTCGTCAGACACAGACTGTCACCGTTTTTCACCAATTTATCTATGAAGCATTGAATTAATGAACTACTCTCATTTATAAGATCTTATATACTTTATTTATTGCATTCTCATGTATTCAGGTATATTATTTTTATCTTAGCGCTGCATGTTATTTTTCATATTTTTTTACACAGAAGGTTTTGAGGTATTACCTTTTCATGCTAGTTGCTCTTTAAATACAGATCTAGTGCTTGTTTCCTGTACTATTATTTGCCTGGGAGAGCAGCCAAACTAGGAAGGTGGTGAAGGTAATGCTGAAAGGCCCAGACAGTTGGAGATAATTGAGGATTCTATAATCAGAAGCACTGGTAGAATATGGTTTTGCCAGGATTGCCTCAACCAAATGGTTTTCTGTCTCCCTGTTTCCAGGGTTCAGCAAGTGGGGACCAGGTTGACAAATTGCTGGAAGGGGTTGGACATGACCCAGCTGTCTTGGTTCATGTTGGGACCAATTACAGAATACATGGAAGATAAAGGATCCTTCAGGATCAATTTAAAGAGCTAGACTGCAAGTTGAAGGGAAAGACCTAAAAGGTTATATTCTCTGGAATAGTGCCTGTGCTATGCATAACATAGGATATGCAATGGGACCTTAAAAACCCAATGCTTGGTTAAATACCTGGTGTAAGAGGAAACAATTTGGGTTTCTAGAGCACTGGGCTGACTTTCACTGGGGTGCAACCAATATGTTAAAATGAAGTTTGTACCTAAATGAAAGTTGGCCAGGGGAGAGGTTCATGGGAAGGCAGAATTAGTTTTTAAACTAGGATTGAGGGGGAGGAGTAGAATATAATAGGGCAATCAAGTCATACAAGGGTCAGACACTAATGTAGGATGGAATGGGGGAAATTGGGGGTGGGGCTATGGCAGGGGGTAAGGAGATTCCAATGTTACAACCATTGACAATTACAGTACTAGTTATACTACAAAAAAAAGATATGCAAAACAAAAGTGCAAAAATGGATAACTGTGTTTGTTCATCAATGCCAGAAGTCTGCCAATCAAAATAGAAGAGTTGGAAGATTTGGTGCTTGAAGAGAACTATGATTTTATTGGTATTCTTGAATCTTGCCAAAACAGAAAGGTGGTGGTGCCTGTCTCTATGTGAGAAGTGATCTCAAAGTAAGTGTGAAAGGGGACCTGAGGCATTATGGGTGGAAATGCATATTGGAGTGCATGCTATAAAGTTAATTAGTGGAGTTTGTTACAGGCCCCCAAGTGTTAATGGAGTGGTGGACACTCAACTCCTCGCAGAGATAGAAAGGGCTGCAAGAGCTCAGACAGTTGTAATAATGGGAGATTTTAACTAACCTGAAATCGACTGAAATAATGGCCCTGCTGGGCAGAAATGTATAAACCTATTACAAGACAATTTTATAGTACAGTTTATAGAAGCCCCAACTAGAAGAGATGCTCTGCTGGACCTGGTCATTTCAAATCATGTGGCACTTATTAGTAATGTTCATATAAAATAACATCTGGGTAGCAGTGACCATAACATGATTTAATGTAATGCAAACTGGAAACAAAAAGCACATGCTGGAAAGAAAAAGAAAAACACTTAATTTTAGGGGAGCAAATTTTCCAAAGCTGAAGGTGCTCTCCAACTCTTCAGCTTTTAAAAAGCACGTGGTGCACGTCCAAAGTTTAAAAAGCATGAACAATAAGAAAAGGGTAGCACTGTTATTATGCAATGTAATATATTAATTACATTATTAACAACAAACACTAAAAGTCTGTGAGTAAAGTGCTCATATAGTTCTTGTCACAAAGTGTCTAAAAGTCCATCCACCAACTGGTAGTGATTCTACAAAACTCCAAGATTTTTAAAATTGTATGCAGTGTGCGCCATGTGTTGATCACCAAACCTCCACTCTCTCTGACACTCACCAGAATAAATGGCTTGTCTAGGTATTGATAGGGATATAAGCATATTACAGATCAATCTCCTTCCATAACCATTAACCATTTACAAAGAAATGAAGCCCACCACCCCAAGGAGCTACTGGCATATTTGTGTCCTCTGTTCATCACTAGGTCCATGACAGGATGGCGCCCCTGCTAACACCACCAAAGTACATTTGCCAGGAAGTCTCCATGCTGCCACTCAAGGGAAAATAGACACACACTATTGTAAAATAAATAACTAGGTTGTGTTAAGTTTAATGAGAAGGAATGTAGGCAATCTAACTGTTAATCTCCCTGGAGGTATTCCCAAGTGTAGCTCAGGGTAAAATTTCAGCACCACAAGCGATAACCCCGAGCTACACTCGGGAATACCCTGCAGCGCTGCTGCGGGATCCCTTCTGCACTTACCTTGTCCTTCGCTCCCGCGATGTCCTCCCTGCAGCATACCCGGTAATGTCCTCCAGCCGATGCCGGCATCTGTCTTCTGGGTTCTGTTCCCTGCAACGTCAGGACATACGGGGACAGAACGGCGGGAAATTTAAAACCGTGAAAAAGTGACATTCACTAAATTCACTAAAATCTCATAGTAAAACATTACTGTATCAAACCATTTCACATACATTTTGTCCCTAGTGCTTTGTCCTGTGCCCTGCCTGCATTTTTACTGTTCTTTCTGCCTGGAAACTGAGAAATTTCCATGGCATCCAAAAATCGTCCCTTTAGATCAAAAGTGGTTTTAGACCAGCTAGAGAACAGCGATAGTAAATTAGAACTACTTGCAGAATTGAGTGATAATGATTCGTGTGGAAATTCGCCATCAGACACTGAAAGTGATTTTGCGATTTCGCTCAGTGATGTGCAAACTTGGCGCTATATTTCAAATTTCAGTGTTTTTGGTTTGATTATATTATTGAATTAAATGTATTATTATATTATGACTTTTTATGATTATTTATTAAATTATAATTTTTGATTTCGTGTTTCAAATTTTAACATACCCGGGATGTTTACTAGATTCTTGTTCGGACAGATTTCAGTGAGTTATTCCTAAAAATTACAGGCCTACAATAAAAAAAAAAAAAACATATTTCCATGCAAAAAAATGTACCGCTTTGAGCACAGAAATATGGACATAATCAGACTGCTAGGGAGGCTACACAAAGGTTCAAAATAAATGTGGTACTACCGTCCCCGAAGGAGCTGCTTGTATGATGTCCACGAGCTCCTCTTTACTCGCCTAGCAGGCACAGTGTATTTCTTCAGCCAAATACACTTGCACACACTTCAGCTTATTGTCTTCAATGACCAGTCTAGGGAATATTTTGTTTATGGAGTTTATTGTAGAACTGGGGATAGGGATGGGGAATTGTAGTAGTTTATTCCAAATCAGAACTATTCACACAGAGGACAGCTAGCTATTTTATTAGTCTTGGCTGACAGTAGATAGCAGACGTCCTTGCAACCTATAGCAGCAAGTTGTTTTAGAAGTGAGCAAAATCCCCTTTAACCAGTTCCCGCCCGGCCAATAGCACAAAGGCGGCCGGCAAAACACCTCATCCCTCCGGGTGGACGCCAGTGCGCCTGCCCTTAGGGCCGCTCTACGGCGCGATCTGTCACCGTCCGTGTACCTTGGACACGGCCGATGACAGATCTGTGTACCGGCCCCGTTTCCAGTACCATGTGACCTGCTGTGACCAATCACAGCAGGTCACATAACAGTTGTATACAATGGATGGCTTCTTTTCATGCCATCCATTGTATAAAAGTGTGCCTAGCTGTGACTGGTCACAGCAATCACTTGCACAAGCTGGGCCAATCACAGCCCAGCTGTGTCATGTGATCACTGTGCCAAATCACAGCTAAGCACAAAAAAAACCCCTGAACGAATCGATGTCATTCAGGTAAATGCTTGCTTATAGCAAAGTAATTCTTTGCTATAAGCAAATTGTGTAAAAAAAAATAAAAAATACTGATCATTTCCCCAAAGTAGTACAATGTTACTATGGTAACATTATACTACTTTGGTCATAGTGAGATATGAAAAAAAAATCTTAAAAAAGAGAAAAAAATTTAATAAAAAATTAAAACTAATAAAAAAATAAAAACAAATTTAAAAAAAATTATAATTTTTTTTTTTGTACTGTCACCAGTCTGTGTCCCTGATCACCACCATACCAGTTATATGATGACACTGTACTGCACTGGTGACAGTATGTAAAAAGAATAGGGAACATATTTTTTTTTTATTTTTTCATTTTCCGAAAAATTATGACAAAAAAATTACAACTTCAAAAAACTCGCCATGCCTGTTATGAGATACATCGGACTGTCTACTTTGCAAAAAAAGTGGTAATTTGGGGGATATCTGTACTGTTCTGCCATTCTTGGACCTCAAGAAATTAGATTGGCTGTCAGTACTTCAGGATTGATCAATATTTAGATATATACCATAATTTAGAACTGTATAACTTTCCTACAATCTAAATAATACATCCTAATTTGGGTTATTCTCACCAAAGACATGTAGTAGAATACATCTTGGCCTAAATTTATAAAGAACAATTATTTATTTGCAAACTTTTATAACAGAAACAAAGAAAAATGTGTTTTTTTAATCAAAAGTTTTGTTCTTTTTTTGTTAATTTAGCACAAAATAAAAACCCCAGTGGTGATTAAATACCACCAAACAAAATCTCTAGTTGTGTGAAGAAAATTATATCATTTTAGTTTGGGGTAGAGTGTTGTATGACCGCACAATTGTAATTCAAAGTGTGAGAGCGCTGAAACCTGAAAAATGGGCTGGGCAGGAAGGGAGTAAAAGTGCCCTGTATGGAAGCGGTTAAGAGTATTAGTAGTTACAGGGCTGAGCTCCTCAGGCACAGAATGCGACAAAGGTAACATAGCTAGGTAAAGTCCTTTGCAGTAGCAACACTTGGACAATACTCTCCGGAACACTACCCAGTGTTCCCTTTTTCTAGACTCACGCTGACTACCAAGCACCAGGGGAGATAGCAAGCACACAGCGTCCCCAAATTCATCAATGTCAGTACTCAGGAGGCTCATGGACAGAATGGTTGCCTCCTCCTAATCGTCCAGGCAAAACCCTCCAGTAATACCAGACAGAGCTTTTGGTGGACATCTCAACCCACTCAGCTTACTGAAGAACCAGGGTCACTTCAGGCCCTCAGGTTGACCCACCTGAGGCCACATGGCAGCAATTGATAGACAAGGTAGCCTGCCTCCAGCCTGGCTGGTGCTATCCACTCCTGGGGAAGACCCCAAACCAATGTGCTCCTATAGCATAAATACCACTCCCAGCATGCAAAGGGATTGCCTTCCCCTGCAATTGGCCAGGGCTGTATCCATATTCATGCTGTTCATTTGTCTAGCCCTTTCTCATGTTCTGGGAGGCTCTCATAGCTTCAGACAAAACTCCAAAAGCACCAGAGCAGCATGGACAGACCTAACTAATCAATCACAGCACTTTGTTAAGCAGAATACCACACTTAATTTATCTGACAGCCTCTCTGGTAAGCAGAGAAACACAGCTATGCTTAATCTAACTATACACATCCTAGCACCTATCTAGGAGGGTGCTACATAAACAAGGTGATTCAGCTCAGAAACCAGGCAAAACAGTATGAATACCCTTTAAAATGTGGTCACTTATTTTGCAGGAGTGAGGGTATAAAGGATAGCCCTCCGACTGGGAGATTACTCTCCAAGTGAAACAAGTATAGGAAAACAAGGAATTTAGGCTAGCTCACTTGTAGACTCTCAGTCAGGAGAGTCTAGGTGTAGCCTCTATGAAATCTGATAAACCTGCTGCACAACAGTACTGCTAAGAAAGGTATTGCCCTAATACAGTCAAGCTGAAGGATTGATTCTTCTGCCGGCTTAGTTGGTGCCCTTATGTTGGCGCACAGTGGAAGGTACACCAAACTTTCTGTACAAAGCATGTGTATATATATATATATATATATATATATATATATCTGTGCATGCATGTGCATTAGCACACGTTTCTAACACACACATACAGTTGTGTTCAAAATAATAGCAGTTAGACATCACTAACCTGATCAATCACTGTTTTTGGTAGAAATGATATTTCTACATTGCAAATAATTTACTAGCAGGTGTAGTAGAGTAATAGAAATCCAACAGACCCAACAGTCATGACATGCATGCTGCTGATTCTGTGTAATTGAATAACTAATTGAAAGGGGCATGTTCAAAATAATAGCAGTGTGGAGTTCTATTAGTGAGGTCATTCATTCTTTGAAAAACAGGTGGCAATTATTATATACTGTGTATATATATATATATATATATATATATATATATATATATATATATATATATATATGTAAAGCACTTCATAAATTGATGGCGCTATATACTGTAACTACCTGTAATAAATAAAATAATATGAACAATTTTGAGCATCCCCACTCTTTGTCATGCACATGACTAATTAACAATTAATTCAAGTTCAATAAATAACTGCTGAGAGTAAAGAAGACATGCAATGATAGCAAATCAAGCTCCACCCTCTGAGGCAGGGGTCTCCAAACTGCAGCCCGAGGGCCAGATGTGGCCATTTAATAGCCTTTATCCAGCCAAGGGCTGGATAAAGCAGTATTCCTCCCACTGACACCAATAATGGGGCATTATTTCTTCCACTGATAACACTTCTGTGGTACTATTCCTCCCAATAATACCAATGATGGGGCACTACTTTTCCTTCTACTGACCATCATCCCTGAGGCTATGTTTATTCTCACTGATGCTGGGCCCAGAATATTTTCTACCCCCACTGGCCAGACTCCAGCCCTCTTAAAGTCTGAAGGACCAGAAACCGGCCCTTTGTTTGAAAAGTTTGGAGACCCCTGATCTAAGGGCTCATGTTTATACAATTACATTTAAACACATAACCAGTGGATGTCACAGATAACATTACAACATAGTAAATGCAGCAAACTGCAACAAAATAATCATAACCCAAAATATAATGTTACAGTTCTAATTCATGTATAATGGAAAATGTTAAATAAGAATAGACCAACTTCAAAGTTCTTCCCCACTCTGCTGTCTGCTGCTTATGGATGTTAAAATCAAAACATTTTTACATATGTAAATACAGATCATAGGCTCTGTTTAACCCTTCAGAGTGCATTGATCTTAATTAATCCACCACTATTCTTTTTTTCCTGATTCAATTATATTTATTCAATTTCAAGTAAAGATACAGAGGAAAATAAAAATTTGTTACATAAATGTGTCAAAATTCTAATCTTATCACAAGCAAAAAAGGTACTGAATTATGGGATATTTATAATGAATTAAAATATTAAAAGGTGTAAAACTAGTGGTCGTATAGTTAAGCCAAGGGCTGCAAACCTTTCTTGTCATTTAAAATAGCTGAGATTATCATTAATCATTATCCAGTAAAATTTTGGAAAAAACAATCAAAAATTAATTGACTGGAGTTCCAGGACTTGGCAATTATAATTTTAGTTGCAAGAAAAATGTAAGAAATTAGTTTACTGGAATATAAGGCATAGTGTGGTTAAAGAGAACCATAGAAGTTGATTCAGATAATGATATATTAGTAAGAGACTATATGAGTCTATTTTAATCATACATTTGCGGACTATTAGACAAGACCATCATATAGGGAAAAAAGATTCAGGATGGGTACATTGCCTAAAACACAAAGGTGATGCATTTGGCACTTACTTAGCTAATCAAGAAAGGACCATATACTATCTGAGGATGACTTTATATTTAGCTTCAATAATTGTAATATTGATAGATATTGAGTCAATGTATGCTATTCAGTTAGAAGAGGATAGGATTTAGAGGGAAAAATATGTCCGGATTATTTCTGCATAAGAATTGAGAGACAATGTAACTCCTATATCACAAGATTACCAATTTAAAGAACTAGGCTGCAAGTTGAAGGGAGGGACCTTCAAGGTTATATTCTCTGAAATATTATCTGTGCCATGCGCAATACAGGAAAGACGTGGGGAGATTGGGGAACTGAAAGCATGGCTAAAGACCTGGGGTAAGAGGGAAGGATTTGGGTTTCTAGAGCACTGGGCTGACTTTTCATTGTGGTACAACCTATATGCTAAAAATGGTTTTCGCCTAAATGGAAGAGAGTCTGCTGTGCTGGGGGAGAGGTTTATGGGGAGGCTGAAAGACTATTTAAACTAGGATTGAAGGGGAGGGAGAGATACAATATAATAGGGCACACAAGTCAGGCATGGGTCTGACAGCAATGGACAGTGGAATAGGGGAAGATGGGGGGAGAATTATGACAGGCGAGAAGAAGTATCCTATGTCACAAACAACCATTTGTAATTATAATACTGTTTGTACTGAATAGGATATGCAAAACTCACATTCAAAAATGTAACAATTAATTAAAGTGTTTGTTCACCAATGCCAGATATCTGACAAGCAAAATAGAGTTGAAAGGTGATCAGCGACTTATGGCGGGACTGTGGCGGACATTCTGACACTGGGGGGGAACTGACTTGGGGTCACTGACATCCCTAGTGACACCAATACAGTGATCAGTGCAAAAAAACACTGACACTGTACTAATGGCACTGGGGAGGAAGGGGTTAAATTTTGGAGACAATCAAAGGGTTAACTGTGTGAGGGGAGTGTTTTACTAGGGGGCGGGGGTGTGTACCTCTCTGTTACACACTGTCCCGGAAGACTGTGTCCTGCAAACCCGGAACAGTTTGCTGAAAGCTGACAGGGAGGAAAGCTCCTTTGAAAACAATGCAACCTTCCTCTCTTTCCGGGCTCCGGCGGGTAATCACCGACCGTGACCCGGTGATTGACACCCGCGGCTGCAATCGGTGCTGCGGGTAGGGCAGTCACGAGCCTCGCGCGAGCCCCCTACCCCAGAATGCAGGATCACGTTTATATATGTGATCCTGCAGACAGGGGCCGCCTTGTAGCAGTATATGTACTGCGGGCGGTCCCCTACTGGTTAAGGTGAAAAACCTTCTGTGCTGCAGGATCCTCCCCAGCCCCCCTCTATACTTACCTGAGCCTGATCTGATCCAGCGATGTCCACAAGAGAAGCTGCTCTCACCGGTATCTCTCTCCTGCCTTGGCAGATTGCTAGCAGTGGAAACCATTGGCTCCCACTGTTGTCAATCAAATGCTGTGCCAAGTCAGCAGGGGGCAGGGCCGAGCCACCCGCCTTGTGTCAAAGGATGCAGACAGTGTAGCTCAGGAGTGAGCCTGCACAAGTGTCCTCATGGAAAGCGGCTTTCCATGGGGGCACCCGCTGAAGAGGAGGAGCCTGGAGAACCGGCAGGGGACCCCAAAAGAGGAGGCTCTGGGCTGCTCTGTGCAATACCTATGCACAGAGAAGGTAAGTATACCGTATACCATGTTTGTTATTTTAGTAGAAAAAAAAATGAGGTTTATTGTCGCTGTAAGGAACACAGAACAGACATTTAACAAAATTCTTACAATCTACTGTATGCAAACACACAGCTAAATATATTACCATGTGAAATAAGACTTAAAGGCCCTGCTTCGCCCTGAGGGTGCCGCTGGAGTTGGCTTGACTATATGAGATTGTGCGCTATATCAGTGTCAGTTGAGGCACTGTTTAATGTAAGTGTTGGGGTGTGCTCTTATTGAATAAAGTCATGAATGATTTTACACTATGAGTGCCTTTTTCTCTTTTTTTGGAGTATGTGTATATGGTTGAATATTATGGAGCACCAGTATGGAAAGTTCTTGTGAGAGACCTGCTGCGCCTGGAGAAGCTGCAAATCCTGATTTTGAGATTCTTATGTGTTGTATGCTAGCTTTATACAATTAGCAGCATTTTCTCTGGTGAGTTCATTTTGGTGTATTTGGTGGTGGAGAGAACTGAAAGGTGGAATAAGGAAGAGAAATTGAACACGTTGTCTTTGAGAACTTTCTTTTATGGGGCACTTTATGCATGTAAATGACAATTGAAAACTTTATATTGGATTTGTTCTTTTTAACATTACAGTTGCAATATTGCTTTTCACTAGCAAAGTTGATATATACTGTATGTGTATATATATATATATATATATATATTATATTGTGTTTGCTGTTTATGCACGTTATCATTAGTTATATTTATGCACATTTGTACTTTATGATATATGAAAAATATTATTGCACTATAGGTATATTGAGCTTCAAATAGGAGGTAGTAGAGCTGTTCACCTTACATTAATTCATTTTTCTTGATGATTGCATCAATAGAATAGCAGGAGTACCATTAATTGTCGATTAGACTCTAATGCAAAGCAGAGAGATAAAAACCAGCATGTTCCCTAGTAAAAACAGCACACAGTAATCACAACAGAGTACACAGTTAACCTTTTGATCACCCCAGATGTTAACCTCTTCCTGCCCAGTGTCATTAGTACAGTGTCAGAGCTTTTTATTAGCACTGATCACTGTATTAGTGTCACTGGAGATGTCAGTGGCAGTTCGTCAGTTCCCACCCAGTGTCAGTTAGTGTCAGAATGCCTGCTGCAGTCCCGGAGTCCCTCTATAAGTCACTGATCGCCACCAATACTGGTATAAAGAAAATTAAGAAATAAAAATTCCAGTATATATTCTGCTATTTGTAGAATGTCAATTCTACAAATAGTTGTCAATTAACCTCTTTCCATCCGGCCTATGTCGATAAACAGCCTGAGGGGAGCGCTGCCGATGTGGGTGGATGTTTCTAAACGTCCCCCCTCCCCTGCATCCATTGCCTGTGCGCGCTCCCTGGAAGTGTGCAGCATCATGAGGTCCCGATTCATGTGATCACTGATTGGCCAATCAGTGATCACATGAACAGTAATAAACAAGATGTCACTTCCGGACATCATTGCTTACTACTTGTGAAATCTGTGAATAATCACAGAGGTCACGTGGTACAAGGCTATTCACAACAGCCTTGTACCATGTGACAAGCTGTGACCAATCACGGCTCACACAGTATTTCTCAATGGCTGCAGGAATGCAGTCAGAGAGGAGAAATGATTGCTTTTATAGCCTTTATGGGTGTAAAAGCAATCAGTGTAAAAACAGAAAAAAAAATCTTCATGACACTGTACTGCTAGGGCAGTGTTTCTCAATTCCAGTCCTCATGGACCCCCAACAGGTCATGTTTTCAGGATTTCCATTATTTTGCACAGGTGATTTGATCAGTTTCACTGCCTTAGTAATTACCACAGCTGTTTCATCTGAGGGAAATCTTGAAAACATGACCTGTTGGGGGTCCATGAGGACTGGAGTTGAGAAACACTGTGCTAGGGTGACAGTATGGCAAAAAAAATATAAAAAAAACCTAAATAATATTATAAAAAAAATAAAAATGTATAAACTAATTTGGGTTATTTTTTTTTACTAAAAAGTTAGATGAATATATTTTGGCCAATATTTATGAAGCAATATTATGTATTTGCAAACTTTTATAAGAAAAACACTTTTTTTTCAAAATGTTTGGACTTTTTCATTTATATAGCAACAATTAAAAATCCCAGTGATGAATAAACACCACTGTGTAAACAAAATGCTAAAAAATTCATATGGGTACAGTGTTGCATGACTGCGCAATTGTCATTCAAAGTGTGATAGCCCTGAAAGCTGAAAATTGGCCTGGACTGGAAGGGGTGAAAGTGTCTGAAATTGAACTGGTTAAAGTAGTGCAGCAGTGTATAGCAAAAAATGGCCTGGTCATGAAGGGGGGTAAATCTTCTGCAGGGTAAGTGGTTATAAAGGGGCATATTTTGGAGATGTTATGGAGGTGAAGTCTACAAGATTTGGACAGCGATTGGATTTGGGGCTGAAAGGACAGGTCAGAGTCCAGAATACACCTAGTACCCTGGCATGAGGGGAAGGACTGACGGTTGTATTATTGATCTTGATGGAGAAGTCAGGGGAGGGGTCAGGGGAAGGAGGGAATATTATGAGCTCTGTTTTAGAAAGACTGAGTTTGAGGAAGTGGTGTAACATCCATGCTGATATGTCAGTTAGTAAGTTAGCAATACAAGAGGAGACTGAAGGATTGAGGTGAGGAGTAGAGAGATAGACTTGTGTGTCATCAGCATAGAGATGGTACTAGAAGCCATGGGTGTTTATCAAGTGACCGACAGAGGAGATGGAGAAGAGAAGGGGTCTAAGGACAGAGCCTTGGGGGATCCCTACAAAAAGATAAAGTAGAGAGGAGCAGACACAGTTATAAGTAAGACTGAAGGGGTGCTGTGATGAGTAGGAGGAGAATCAGGAGAGAGCAAACTCTTGAAGGCCAAGATAGAGGAATTTTTTGAGGAGGAGAGGATGGTCAACAGTATCAGAGAAGTCTAGAAGTAAGAATATGGATTAGTGGTCATTTGTTTTGGCAGTTAGTAAATCATTAGTGATTTTTAGTAGGGCAGTTTCAGTGAAGAGTAGTAAGAGAAAGCTAGACTATAAGGGGTCAAGAAGTTTGTTGTCAGTGAGGTAGGAGATCAGGCAGTTGAAGACAATGTATTCTAAATGTTTAGAGGTAAACAGGAGCAAGGAGATGGGTCTTAAATTGTTCAGTCTGGTGAGGTTCGTGAGGGCTTTTTAAGTATGAGTGTGATCAACACATGTTTTAGAGGCGAGAAGAAAATGCCAGTAGAGAGGGAGAGATTGAAGATGTGAGTGAGGGAGCATAGGATAGAAGAAGAGGGTGGCCGTAGTAGTTGTGAGGGAACAGGATCCAGGGATAAGGCAGGGATAAGGCAGGCTTCTGAGAACTTTTGCAACCTCTTTGTTAGTAACAAGGTCAAAAGAGGAATGTGTTGACGGTGGATTTGTATAGGGTATGTTATTATGGATAGATATCTGTGCAGTGGAGATGCCCCATGAATTGCATCAATCTTGTTTTTGAAGTGATTGGCAATCACGTGAGCAGTAAGTGAATTACTGGGTGGAGGTGGTGGCGGAGATCGTACAGAGTTAAAAGTAGAGCAGAGACGACAAGGACTGTATGACAAGTTCTTAATAAGAGTGCTGCCTCCCTTGTGCACAGGACAGATAGGGAAATAATCCCATTCTTTTTTTAACTAAAAAAGTCTTTGCTCTTGTCATAATTCGGTACTAAAATTCTGCCTCGAACCAGCCAATCTATCTGACTGCAAATGTGGAGAGAAATAATGTGATTGAAAATGTTTGTGCTTAAAGCATTGTAAAGTATTATATTATAGTATGATATTGTATAGAAAACGGAACTCCATTTTTTGTTTTTTATTTATTTTTATTAGGTTTTAATAGTTCAAACAAGTAGCACTATAATCAGATACCAGCAATGCACTGACATGAATCAGCTTATAATGGATACATTCTGTGAGGACATATAAATATGAAAATGCACGTAGAGAAGAGCACCATTCACAGATTCAAAGTCAGGCACTGCAAAGAACATAGTAAGACCCTTAGGCACTGCATTGTCAGAGCAATGTAAATGTAAATAGAAACAAAATATCATACAGAAAAGAAAAATGTAAAGAAGGGCAATGGAAGATAATAACAATAAGAAATCAAATGTAATAAGCTATAGGATTACAGACTGTACAATCAGAACATCAATGATCATGTCAGCAAACCTTCAAAAGAATTAGTCTGGAGGTTCGCCTGTTCCAGATATACCATTAGATGTCCGCTATCTCATATGAATAGTACATCCAGCCAGCCCAGGTGTTTTTAAATTTATCATGTTAATTCTTAACATTATGGATGAAAACTTCCCCTCTATGATGTTGTTCTCCTCCCCAGGAGTGAATTTATGTTTTGTGCTGTCCTAGGCAACACAAAAAATCTGCAAGCCATCACCGATTTCTAGTCAGAATACATCTTGGGACATGGCTACCACAAATGGAGAAATGTGCCTTTCTGGTTGCAGCCCACCCAACTCCCTGGAATCTGACCTTGGAAACATTTGTACCAAATGGGAAGGAGTCCTTCCATGTCAAATCTTGTACATGGACCAACCACAGCCATTGGCTGGACAAAGTCACCCAGCCACCCTGTACACAGCATGACAGGTCTTCTGAAAGTGTGCATCATGGGCTCAGGAAACTACATTCATGGAAGGTAAGAGACGCAACAGAATAATCCATTGCTGCGTCTTTTCCTTATGTGGATGGTCCATGTATGAGGCTTGACATGGAAGGAGGCTTGGTGGAGTCCATGATATACACATGCTTGTTTTAACTTCTCTGGCTAGATGGTAAAATCCTTTTGGTTACACTTGGTGGTGAGATCACCCCGGTGTCTCCTTGGAGTTATTGATGTCGCAGCACTTCATTTCACGGAGTTTGTTTTGTTCCTAAAGGACTTTTTACTCATGGAGGATTCATATTTGGGCTTACATTAATTTTGGACTTTATTTGATTCTTTTAATTTATGTTTACTGATAATTTTATGTACACTCGATTTAGAATTTTGGCACAAGTTGGTTATAAGCGCAACAGGTTTATATATAGATATAATTTAGAACTGTGAAGTATAACTCATAGTACTGTTGCTACTGTTTACAATTTATTACGTTATATATTTTTTGGTATGTTTTCACATAAGCACAGTATTTACATTTTTATATCCTAAATGAACTTACAAGCTGCCTAAATAGCTCATAATTTATTGAGGTAAAGAGGCTATCAACATCTCAGGTTACCAGTAGGGTTCCTTGTATCACCCTCGGTTGAACATGCAACTTATCCAAAAACCAAAGATGTCTCTAATATATGATGGAGTACCTAATACCAGAAAAGCCAAGTCTTTATCTAGAAAAGTAGCTATGGGAACAAAGAAATAAAGCATGGGGATACAGGGATTTGTGGGCTAATTTTAGGGTCTGATTCAATACATCTGTCATTTTTTTCTTCACAGCCTACTGTATGTGGGTTATTCTCTAATCTGTTCATAGAAATCTACATCCGTCAACTTCCACAAAATCTCCTCCTAATGATCTCTTAATGCTCAGGTCAAACACACTCCACAACACTCAGATTGTGCCAGCAGTTTAATCAGGCTCTCAATCCCTTCCAGGTGATGTTACCAGAACATGAAATGAAACAAAGTGAAAAGTGGTTACACTTCATTGGGAATTTCCCCTGCAGTGCAAAGGACTGTCCTTGTTATTTGCATTTGAAGAGGGGTGAGGTGTTTGTCTCCACAAATAGTGGCAAAGAATACAAAAAGAAAGAGTTAATTAATTACAATACGAGATGTGATTTATGTAAAATTTGACATATGCAGTATGTGATTAGAAGGACCAGGAGGCTGCACGATCGCCTCCTCAATCACGTATATGATATACAGAAGAAACATTCCACCGATGTGGTCAATCATTTCAATGGTGTGCATGGGGGTGACCATGCAGCCTTGAGTATTCAAGGAATTGAGAGAGTTAAGAAACCCCTTAGAGGAGGGATGTATTTAAGTTGCTTTGCAAACGCAACAATATTTGGATATTTTATTTACAAACACACATACCAAAAGGTCCTAACTTTGAGTGGGATCTCACTCATTTTCATGAATGATATTTTGCGGAGGTGTACACGGTTCAAAAGATTTCCTAGATTTACTAGTCTAATCGAAGTTGTCTACTAGTGGGGTAGCTATTACATGCACTGACAATAGATATATGCATGATTAAAAAAAATAAATAAATATATATATAATTTTTTTTTGTACATGATATACAATTATAGACAGTTAATAAAGTGGATCTGTTGGAGTGCTGCCACCCGGAAGTTTTCTTTGTGTACCGATCAACTTGAAAGCTGGGTGAGCATCCAATCGGCAGATAGCAGACCCACCTGGAGCAACAGCTCTTTAGTTCTCTCTGTTGACACTGCTGCTCCACCTCCCACAATCCTACCTAGCCATGCTGCAATGGTCAGTTCCCTTTCACTGGTGCAGATTTTGACCTTGGCCAGGAGAGAAGACTGCTGTCCCTTCTGGTTAGACCAAGCCTGATAATCTTTCTGTCCCAGTGGAAAGCAACATGGGCTTAATGCTGGAAGGAGGCTATCTAGTCTTTAGGTTGGAGCAGCAAATGGAGGGAGACTGTCTGGGAATGGACTTGTTTTACTGCACATTGCAGGTAAACCTAGTTAAACAGCTTCAGCTTGTTTTGCATGAAGAGTTCCACCAATGTAATGTTCTGTTCAGTGTATTCCTTCATTGATATAACAGATTATTTTTGGAGACTTTCTTTGATTTGCTTCTGAATGTTTAGTTATATTTAGTTTCTGTATTAGTTGCACATAACAGTACTCTCTGTGTTGTGCCAACATTGGCCTGTAGTGTAGGGTGTAGGGTGACAACACTGTCCTCTGGGGCATGGTAACAACAGCGACCTCTGGTATAAAGTAACAAAACTGGTCTCTGCTGCAGGGTGACAACAATGGTCTCTGGTTCAGGGTGACAACAATGGTCTCTGGTTCAGGGTGACAGCACTGGCCTCTGGTTCCAGTGACATCAGCAATGCATGAACATTTGTTCCTCACACTGATGCTAGGGCATATCTTCCTTCACTACCAGGGGTGGACTGACCATTTGGAAACTCGGGCACTGCCCGAGGGCCCGGGGTCAGTAAGGGGCCCCATGAGATGCCCCTGGTACCTTTTTCATAGACTTTTTTGAGTTTGGGCAAGGGCACAGGGGCTCCATGATCCCCTATTGCCCAGGGGCCCCATGAGTTGTCAGTCCGCCCCTGTTCACTACTGTTAGCCCATTGTGTGTAATTTCAAGTAAGTAATGTGTGAAAAACAGTATTCATGGTCTTGCAACTTGATATGTAAAATAGGAGTTGGTTCCTGGCAGTAAAAGGTTTGGGTGAAGAGGTGAAGAAAAAGACTGATGATGTTTGAAAATAACATGGGCTCATATAAAAAAATGATGCCATCATCACAAGGAATTCTCATCATTCAGCATATTTTAACACATACATAAAGCTCATCTTTCAATTATATAAACTGTGTAATTGCAAAAGCAGGGTGGACTAGAGAGAAAGACAGTTCTAGTGTAAATACATGTAATTATTGCATAAAGTATAAACTCAGCAACCACAGAAAAACAGAAAAAGCTTGCTGTGTCATATAAGCCACAATGAGATATTTAGTGAGATATATACCAGATATATAACACATCAGTTAAAATACAGCAAAACTACTACTTACTGAGCAAGCAAATATTAGAGTATATTAAAACCATGTAAAAAGTAATAATCCACCAGAGAATAGTATATCTGAAAATGGGTAGGTGAAAAGAAACATTCTTTGCCACAGGTATCACTTGAAGGTCAAACATTTTTTCTGCTCTTATGTTTCCTTTTGTGCTTTACTTACACACTATCATTGTATAAGGGTGAGGGTGTTAAAGCTGAAATATGAGATACGCGATTATTGTCTGAATACAAGAGACATGTATTCTTCCTAGAATCTTGGTTTGTTTTGAGTATTTCTTCCAGATCAGTGCATTATTCCAGCGTGAAACCATGCATCTATGTTGGAGCTTCCTGTGATAAGGACCGTCCACTGCTGCTCTCTCTTCTTGTGCAGGATGACTGGTCTTGTCTCCACCCCCTCCTGTAGTTTTCTCCAGGTAGCCTGCAGTGGGTGGAGCTAGCTGGGTCCCTTCCACAGCTCTGCTCTCTGCACAGGCTATGTCCAGTACAGTGATAATGTCACTGCTACTTTTATCAAGATAATATCTGAGTTTCCAAAGGCATTTGGTGCACACAATGTAGACTTATATATTTTGTGGCTTTTGAGAAATATATTTAAATGATGTTTTTGTGGCCAGGGTTCATCTTTAATACATGTACAGTATATCCTAGGTAGCTTGGTGGTAGTATGTTGTGGGTGGTGGGTAGGAATACATACAGTATATGCATTGTATTTCATATACATGCTGTAAGAATTGGGGAGCTGTCTTTGTATGGGAGATTTCCGTTACTCCCAAGTTTCTTTAGCATTCAGTTGAAATCACACTGTGTACAGCTGCATGTATATCACTGTGATTCTTGTATTTCTCATTGCAAAAATATACACTTCATACAGGTCAAACTACCCCCATGTCAGTGGCTAACTATATACTGGCTTTTCGTCTAGGGCTGCCTTTCTCAACCTTTTCAACACAGAGGAACCCTTGAAATAACTTTCCAGTCTCAGGGAACCCCTGCTAAAAATGATTATATCTACAACTCATGATACATTAGTGTGATGGTCAGTGCAAAGAATGCATCTTATGATTGTGGTCATTTTTCAGGGTGGGTATATCACATAATATGAAGTGTTTAATGACCATTCTAGCACACATTACATGCTGAGATTGTAGTTCCTGATTTCTGAAAAATACAGTGTACTTTGTCTTGGTGCAGCATTTAGTCCTGCAATGTATAATATACATTGTGACAAATGTTCTTGTTGTGATCTGATGCACAGAGTAAGGTGACTTCATTCCTATTTAACAGGTACACTGCATTGTTTATTTGCCCATAGAACTTTAAAGAAGGCATGTCACCAACATACAAATTTGCTAAACATAAAATAAGTTTATTGATCTGTACATTAAAATATCAGTGAGAAATTGATTAAAAATAGGAAGTTGATTTACCATATTCTAGTATGTATCTATGTAACGTATACATTATACTTATATGTACATTACATCTAACTATTTTCACAAGTGTTTCCATACAGTCAGATCCATAAAGCAAACGCATCCCATAAATACATAAATATATAAATTCACTTCCTCAGGAGTGAATGTTACTGACAAGATATCTATAGAGTTTAAGAAAATATAAGAAAAACATGAATTAACTTCAAAACAGTTGTAGCATATCAATATAAAAGTGCAGCGCTAGACATGCGAAATAAATTAATAACTTCAATAAATTACATGAATGAATAAATAAGTAATAAGCAGTATAATAATATACTGTATGCAAAATTGCAGGTGGATATGGCGCTTTATCAAGCGCAAAATTAAATGTGATAAAAACAGTCTTATAGATAAGAAGTGTTCAGAAGTAGTGCAGGCTTGACTTGGTCAGGTCAGCAAATATGTGCTTCATTTTTCTAATTCATAAGTGCCTCTCATTAAGAAATCTGTGTGATTTTAATCTGTGCAGCAACGTATAAAATGAGCACTCACCAGATGCACATAGGTTATGCACATTAAACCAATATGACTGTGTAGGGAGCCCCTTTAAGTGGAACTGTCAGCCAGCCTGGAACAAGGATCCCTCCTCTGGACACCAGCCTCCTCTGCAGCCACGCTTCCTCTGGGGGTCTCTGTGATCTTAGCTCAGATCAGAGCCAAATGATATGAAAGCCTCATAGTGTAGTATTTAAATGAATCCTTTTATTAATAGATGATCATCCAGTAGTTAAAATTGTATCAGAAAGCGAATTCCATAAAACAGTCCAAGAGAATAAAATAGTGTATCAATATCAGCACATGTGGCTGATCAGCCACTTTCCAAAATGGCTGCCGGACCTTTGTGCGGCTCCAGCGGCGTGACATCACAATGTAAAGGCTCCTCCTTGATGCGTTTCGTGCCAGTGCACGTTATCAAAAGGGTTGTGCCTAACGTCGGACGTCCATCTCCTCTATTTATACTAGCGGTGCACCCGGGCATGCGTATTGCGTGGGCGCCATATTTAGTGTAAAGCGGCGCCATTTTATTGGAGGTGAAAATCATGAACCCTAAATGCGCATGCGCATGCACGCTCGCATAGTCCAGTCATGGACGGATTCAATGAACCTCCTATTAGCTACCATCTTCCTCTCGATATACCAAGAGGGAGCAATATACACAAAAATAGGAATAAGAAGTACTTGGGGTAATTATTCACCATTACAAATGTAGATAAATATCAATAGAACAATGGAATATGCACAGATCATCACTCATTGTGGGTTCATCTATATATATTAAGAAAAGGCATATTAAATGTTACTAATGATGCTCATTATAGTAAACAAAAAATACTTAATGTCCCTATAAAATACAAACCATAAAGGGGAAAAAAATTGGAAAAAATAAAGTTAAAAAAACCCCCTTTAAAACCATAAATAATGATTAAATACAAAAAATCAGGATAAAACCACAATGTGGGATCATACAGCAAGATATTCATAAAACCAAATGACTTAAAACGTAAACCCAACTAATCCTAGTATGTTAAAATCATAGTTATATAAATATATAATATAAATATATATATAAATTAAAAGAAAAAATATAGAATATCTATATAGAATAGGATAGGAATGAATCCAGATATACATAAAATATATAAATAAATTATTATCCCAGCATAAAAAGTCATGAGATCATATTCCATAAAACAATGAAACAGTATTACATATATGGAAAAATTGATGATATAGAATAGAACGAGAATGAATCTCAATGTATATAATATAATGTGCCGATCTGTGTGAACTTCCTATAAGGAGATTAATGGTATAAATAAACCCATACTTTCCAGATGATCAAATCTTACCTGTCAAAAAATTCACTAAATTAATGTTAGGGTGCAGATATAGAATAGAATACTCCAAAAGGTTCAAACATGGTTCAGCTAGTATCTATAAAACAGTTGACGTCTAGATCTATATTTAACACTCGTGGATTCAGGGATTGGATTTCATAGATCCACTTGGTTTCTAGCTGGGTGACTGCCCTTCGCTTGTTTTGTGCCCCTCCAGTGATGTTGGATGAGGTCAATTCCTGTGAATTTCAGACTTGAGGAATCTCTATTATGGTGATATCTATAATGCTTGGTTAGAGAGTGCTCTTTTAAATCTCTCTTAATGTTGTACACATGCTCCCTGAATCTGTCCCTCAGTCTCCTTGTGGTCCTTCCTACATAGTGCTTATGGCATGGGCATTCTAATATGTACACAACATACCGACTGTTACAGGATATGAAAGGAGAGATTTTATTCTGTTTCCCTGTAACATGGGAGACAAAGGATTCATTCGTCTTCTTCCTTACCCCATATTATTATACATTTCTGAGTTGTAGCAGATGATGGTACTGGTCTAAAGGGGCGCCAGCTTCCCAAGACTTACAAATCACAAAAAACTCTTCTTTCTGGAATCACAGGCTGCGGCCTCTTGAATGGCCGAGCTGTGATGATGTCTTTCCCGCGAGTCACAGATAAGGCACAAAGCTCTGAACGAATGCAGTTCTCTTCAGAGCCTATGAGCCAGTGATGTCACCAGCTGCTGCTCCCAAGAATATCTCCTAAACGGTCAACAATTAGTAAATATTCATTTTATCTACAGGTAAGCTTTATTATAAGCTTGCCTGTAGGTAAAATTCAAAACTGAGAGTTTACTAGCTCTTTAATGTTGTTCACCACTGGGGCATATCTCAAAACAGATATTTTCAAAATTTCCAAAATTCTGTTCTAAAGGAAGTTGTGCAGCACATCTAATATTCTACCAGCTTCAGTCATTGGACATTTTTTGTATAAATCCTTGAGACCCCAACAGGTGTGCTCTCCCATAATCAGCTTATATGTAACTATAGGGTAATTCTATTTCACTTTCTAATTACAGTACATGTGATGTACATTTTACAGCAGATTGTTCAGATTCCTCTCCCAGCTGAATGGCAATGTTAACAAACATTAGATGGGTTTACCAGCTGCCTCTGTCAAGCCTTGCCTCTAAAAGGCCTTGTTTATACTGGCGGCTGGTAAAAATAGGCAATTGAGTCACAGTTTTACTGACCTCTGACTGCCTGCGATAAGCTAACATATTAGCCAGAGGGGGTGATACACATGACATGGCTACAGCAAAAAAATACCACCACTGAATATGACCCAAGTGGGTCACATCTAAATATAATTCAAATGCACACCACTACAACAAGGTCTGGCAAGCTTTCAGTTGGAAAAACTATCCAGGAGGTGACATACCTGCCCTCTAAAAAGTGATCTACTGCATATTGCTTTTCAGAGGGCATCACAAGTGTAAACAAACCATCACCTCTGAGGGCGCACTTTCCGTGGTGTAACCTTTTACCTTCCCCTGCAGACCACCACACCCCCATCCCTTTCTAACCAATTGGTGCAGAAATATCTGAATGTACTTTCATTGCTTTCAGCAGTTTCCCTTCCCTCTCTCTCCTGTGCTGAAACAACAAGACCTGTGGCCACTGATCTTACAATTGTCATGCACAACAGCATGCAAATGTGAGAAAGAAAGAGATCCAGCTGTTTCCTTACTCTACTCTTTTTCAGCATGGAAAATATAGGACGCCTGCACTTCCCCAACTCCTTTATTCAGCTGATGATGTAAGTTTGTGAGCTAAGGAAGTAGCATTGTGATTGTCTTCCTTTATGACAGGGCCAAAGCTACACACCCCAAATACCATGTATACATTCATCTATAATCTTCATATATAAAAAGGGCACAAGTGCAGAGTCCATACCAGGGGCGGACTGACAACTCATGGGGCCCCTGTGTCCTTGCCCAAACTCAAAAAAGCCTATGAAAAAGGTACCAGGGGCATCTCATGGGACCCCCTACTGACCCTGGGCCCTCGGGCAGTGCCCGAGTTTCCAAATGGTCAGTCCGCCCCGGGCAAGCACCAGACATTTCAGTGTACTGTGGAGGAGTTTGTCTGCCTCCCATGTGGTTGCTATTCCTCTCCAGTGAACTGTTGGCTTCAATTCTTGACCCAAAATGAGCATGCAGATCAGACATTCTGTCAACCTCTGGGTCTTTGAAAATACTACCCCACAATGATTTTGCAGTACACATTTATTGCAATTTGAATTTCAAGCAATTTCAAGCTTTGTAAAAAATAACTCTGGAAGGTGACTGTAGTCCATTGTTGAGTTTGGAATGTTTTTCTAATTACTGTTCCGCTTTCTGGTTACATTATTACATTGTTTTAAGTGTAGTGTAATATATTGTGTGCGAAATGTAGATAGATAGATAGATAGATATTGAATGAACTTACGTAGCTCAATAGCAAGTCCATTTACACATTAAAAGGGAGGTCATCAAGACTGACAGAAATGGCATGCTATTCCTATGCTATTTCTAAAAATGGTAATTGGCCAAACAGACCATTGTTTACTGTACTAAGTCTGTGGGTTGAGGGATGTAAAAACTACAGAGGACCTTAACTGGTCTTTTCATCTTGATTAAAAATAAAATCAAAAGTGTTTGGGTAGCCAATCAGAAACTGCTCCAGGATCATTAACTGTTTTTTTCAGTGGTGATTTTTTTAATTTTGTATAGAGCAGGGAAGGGTTGAAACCCTGCCAGGTTATTTTATTGGCATCTCTGTACCTTTGGCTAAATCTCCCTTAACTTCCTGTCCCAAAGACTGGAAGTGATGGGAAACCATAAAGTGAGAGGAATCCCCCTATAAGACAATTGTCCCTACACAGGGGTCCCTATTGGAAGAGATCCCCTCTATGTTTGGTCTAGGGGACACTGCTAATATTTTGAATTTCCCATCATTTTCTTTCTTTGGGACAATGTTCACCAGGACAAACAGAGATGTAAAACCAGATGGAGAAGCAGAAAGCATTAAAAACTTGACAGATGGTCTAAACCCTTCTTTACTTATCCTAAACTATAGAAAGGCTTTACCTAGGGACCCTGTTTAATGTAATCACAAAGGCTTTTGTTGAAAGTATGAGAACTGGACCTTGGAAACACTCTAAAATCCCACCATGTGTTTACTACTATAATGATTCTCTACACATATCAATCAGACTAGAGCCCTCCATCAATGGAATATTTCTCCCCAAATATGATCCTTCCTCAGATTTTTTTTCCTAATAAAGGGAGGATATAGAGTAGGACATCTTACAAAATATGATTTATTGGATTATTTTTATGATGACTTAAAAACTGGGGAAATTTGTGTTTTTATGTGTATTTTTTTAAACCTGACTGTGTTTTTATAGCCTTACTATGAGCCTAATCTCCGCTACTTCTGTGATTTCCCGGCTGCCCCATGGGTACATATTGACACTAGCTGAACATCTGGCAAAATCACCTTTTACTAGTTACTGTATATACTTTATTAAAAAAACATCTTGCTTGTTCATTAGTTAACAGTCTGGTTTTCTATATGGCAAAGATGTCTTAGTCTCTTTATCCTAATATCCAATGTAAACATAACAATATACACCATGGTGCTGTAAATATTAATAGTTTGCAATAGTGCTCTACTTTGCCAAAGATATCATTATAATAGATAACATTTCTCACTTTCAATAGCTAAGATTTGTGATACAGAGAGCTACATATTGATCATTATCATGGTTAATAGGTTTATATTGGAATATTAATAATAATGGAAATATTTGTAGAATACTACACGATTATCATTACTTATGACAGTTTCATGGTGATCGCTGATTGATGTGTAGTCCACAATATTCCCTCTGCTATTAAAGAGAAAATCAAAAAGACAGTGGAAAAAGAAAAATAGATATAAGATAAGAAGGAGGGAAGGGAGTGAGCAAGGATATTGAAATGCAACATGGTATGGTAGGGGAGGGGAAAAGAGATTTAGAAAAAGAAAGAAAAGGGCCAGGGGGTTTCTGATTTACCTTCCCCTGGGATAATATTTAAAGAATATCTTAAATATCATTCAGAAGTGAGGCATGGGCATATTGGACCACACTTTGAGGAATTTTCTGTAGGTATCAATAGATATGCTTGTAACTTTCTCGTTGACAAAGAATGAATTCATGTATTGTTCAATTTCCTCTAAATATACAAATTGTTTTTTCCATACTTTGGCAATAGTTTGTTTAGCTGTTAAAAGCACATATATTATTAGCCTAAATTGAGATTTAGTGAGAGAGGGAAGTGTAAGGTGGAGAAGCACAAGCCTAGGGTTTTTAGGAAGAGAACATTTGAATAGTGTATGTAGAAGTTTAAATACCCTCATTAAAAATCTACCTAGCATGGGGGACGTCCATCTCATGTGAAGCACATCACCAGTAACATTACAGCCTTCAAAACACATATTGGAGTGATCAGGAAGTATGCCAGTCTGGTCGGTACCATGTACCATTGAGTAAAAACCTTGACACCCATTTCAGTTACAAACACAATAATGAAAAGTGTGGAAACTGTGGACCAAAGTCTTGTTACTTTTAAGGTCACTCTCCCACTGGAAATGTAGAATGTAGGGGCTGAGATTGAGCTCTGCAGTAATTTTTGTAGCAGTTGTTTTCTTATTCCGCGTCACAATCCAACGCAATATCCTTTTGTCTCTTTCAGTCAGTCAATTGCATTTATGCTTATCAGATGATGTTTTCCCAGAAACTGTATATGCCACCAAAACCTTTGATACTGTACCTCGTGACATGGCAAATAAATCGACAACTTGAGTCACAGAGGCACCAGCTAAGCGAGCACCAACAATTTGCCCTCTTTGAAGCGCAGCTATCTCTGACATGACAATGTATGACCAGCAGCACATGCAGTGAATGATGAAAGTTAGGCTTCCCACCTGTTAGCTAAATGGGACTGCACTGTAAAAGGGGACTGTAATCATTACAGTGCCCTTTTTCAGTGTAGTCCCCTTTATATCACAGTGCCCATTTACATTATAGTGTGAAGGGTCGACTCCGTGAGCACCCCTTCATCAACCGCCCCCACGAACAACCCCCCCCCCCCCCCCCACCCATCCCCGCTCATTCAAATGCCTGGGCCTATTTTTTGTCCCAATCTGGGCCTGACCACCACCAGCCTAAAGCGTTAATACAAGGCAGGAGGAGTCCACGCTTTCATGTTGTTTACGCCAAATTCTGACCCTGCCATCTCAATGTCGCAACAACCAGTCTGCATATTCTCCTCTGACCTCTGACATTAACAAGGCATTTTCGTCCACACAACTACCGCTCACAGAGATATTTTGTCATTTTATGGACCGTTCTCTGTATGGTTCTGTGTGACTTAAATCTCCTTTCTTCCCCATTCTGATGCTCAGTTTGAACTTCAGCTAGTCATCTTCACCACATCTACATGCCTAAATGCAATGAGTTCCTGCCATGTGATTGGCTGATTAGCAATTTGTATTATCAAGCAATTAAACGGGTGTACCTAATAAAGTGGCTGGTGAGTGTATACACAGTCTATACATATGTGTATATATATATATATATATGACAATTCTGCTTCTGCAATAGGTAATGTACTGGCTTTGCATGTACTATGCATTTAAGCTGATAGCTTTGAATTAACTTAGTTCTGAATCCTTTGTAGCAATTTTGCCAACATGCCTTAATTGAGAGTTGTTATTTTCTGCAATACCTTATCTGTTATTTTTTTTAAGTTGTGTGATTCTTGTGTATGGATCAGGTTTGAATTTACCACTATCATGGGTTTGTGGGAAATACTTAGTAATTACCAACTTTTGGCTGAAAACTGCAGGTTTACTACCAAGTAAGGAACAATTTATAATGCAATGCATAGCCTTTTCTCTAGTCAGGTCTGGGAAAATTTATGAATCACAAACAAAACAGATTGCAGGGACAATTTGTCAACAGATCAGATTTTCTGAAGTTTTCCCATATCTAATTTTTCTGCTTAAATGCTACATCATTGTATACACTGATACATGCTTTCCTACACAATACCCAGAATACATAAATCTGTAAGGATAAGAAATCAAACATGTCCATATAGGCTCTGCATCTTCTCACATTTCTAGTGGTTTAATAGTTTCTGGAAATAGTGTGTTTATCTAGTTTATTTAGTCTCTAGGTATTACTACAGTTTTCTAGCTAGTCTTGTATCTCAGTGCAGATTTAACCATAGATAATGTATTGTGCTTAGTAATAGTTTTCATGATTTTAGCAATCTGTAAGATGAATTTCAGGAGTACAAATTGCTTGTTTAAGTAACAATGTTTTATCTTTTTCAAATGACCACTGATGGAACTTGGGGCACCACTCACTTTCATTTTAAAAAAGTGTAATAATTTTGCCCTGACTTAATAATTTCTTTGAAGAGAAAATTAGATTTAAGTGAAAATCCTTTAGCAGCTCACATGTAAATTTGTGTATATAGGTCAAATGAGAAGGCAATATGATTGTATTTCATGCATCTAACAGGACAGAGGTGCAGGACTAGCTCTTTAAACCTTCTTTCAATATAGTGTAGCTATAGCTAAAGTTATGAAAACGTGGGTTACATTTGCACTGGCCTGATTTAACTGCTATTTAAAATTGATTTTAAGAACTTGTGATGCTTAGATTAGCAGTACAGTTCTTGGGGTTGATTGTGCATGGTAAATGTTCACTTTGCAAAGTGAATGTTCATTCAGCTTAGTAAAGAAAATGAAATTGTTTTGACTTTAAAAACCGATAGGGCTAGCAAAATTTGTTTTGTTTTATTTCCGTTGCAAATGATTAAGCATTCAACATCAACACAGAGTGAGTGATCAGTACTGATCACTCACTGCTTTCTTTCAGGAAAGGAAAGGGTGGGGCCCTTGCCCCACTCTCCATCCTGAAGATCCCCCACAGCAGCCGGCAGGAGAGGAGGGAAGCACTGGCTGAAGCCCGCTGTCGGCTGACGTCACTCAGCTGGTCCAGGCTGGGGAAAGATCCCGACTTTAAAGTCGGGATTCGTACCCAGAGTCTGGACCGGCACCTGGCTCAGCCTCTCATCAATCTACTGAGAGTCTGAGCCAGCAGATCCCTCCCCCTCCGCAGCCCACTGCTCCAGTGAATGCTGGGGGGGGGACTGACTCTTTGCTCAAAGCAGCTGTGAGAATTCAGTGATCAGTGGTCATGTGATCCCTGAGTTTTCACACTTAGAGCCATCAGGGGACGGATACAGCACTAGTTAAAGATAGGTATTTAGAGGTTGTAAAATAAATTACCATATCACCCAGTAGATGGCCTCCATTCAGTAGCCAAAAAAGACATGCAAAAAAAGGAGGGGGTTGTGAAAAGAAATTCACAGAGAAAGTGGCTACATTATGAACAGAATGTGATACTCAGAAAAATTTCCAAAAATTATGCTTTATTACATATACAAATTTGACATTTGGGCAATCGCCCTGGTTTACCATCACCTCAGTATGAGACAATACACACAGACCTAAAACCATTTAAAATGACACCAAGACCGGTCTAAATACATGTGCAACAAAGACAGTGACTACTAGAGTCTAAAGTCTTTGTAGCACTGGCGCATAGGTGAACACTTCCCACAGGAGGTGTATGCAAAAATTATACCATAGGTATACCATATACGTATCATGTTGTAAATATGTAGACATATGCTACTACCAAAATGGTTATATCCCAAGCAGGGAGTTTCAAAAAATTATACTATAGATATAAAATATCACATGTATGCAATGCAGCAAGCACAATATGCGTCAAAAAGAGAGGCATGCCTCTAGGCCTATATGAGACAAAAAATGAATGTCATATATAAAATGCAGTACATTCCTTTGCCGGCACATATGGTTGGGGCCCATTCATCTGTAATATAAGCGACTGTTTCCTAGGGCTCTTAAATGAGAATAAGCCCCATTTGTTACCAGGATGGAAGGATAGATGCAAATAGCAGAGCACTGCTTGAAATGGTTTCTTCACCACTGTATGTGGACTACACACCACTTTCTGTAAGGAGAACAAGACAAATCCCAATAGATCTTCTGCCTGTTGAGATACACGTGATATATCCTGTTTCCTATGAAAAGTACCATGATGTCCCCATCCTGTAGTGAAACAGACAATATGTGGAAAGTCACTGGAGGAGCTTTCACTCTATATGAGATGTATAGGTCATATCGATCACATAGGACCATATAACTAGTGTCCTGTAACAGTCCACTCACCACCTGCGCAATGGATAATAGGAGAGGAAAAGATGTCCTTCATAAGTACTGCCATACAAGGCCAGAGAGGCCAGGGAATCACCGCTGACATCAGCCGATATACCGCGGGTTCCGACCTCTTCTCGGCGCCTGTGCTGCTTAAGCTTGCCTCATGGCATGTGAAGATGGCTTCCTCCTTGTAGGTCAGCGTGCGTTCCACCTAGTGCGCATGACCGGAAGTGACGTATCTGACGTATGACGTCAACGCGTTTCCCCGATGGGCGTATCTCACTCAGCTTCGTCAGGACCAATGAGATTCCTGCATTCCAGTTTTCTATTTATAGTGGGTTAAGACCCACCCATTTATGCAAAAATTAACTTGCAGTTATTCCCAATGGAAGAAAAAAAGGGGGCTAAATACTTAGCACAGCTGCTGGTCATTATTAAATTCAATTAAAAGGTATTTTTTTGAAACTCCCTGCTTGGGATATAACCATTTTGGTAGTAGCATATGTCTACATATTTACAACATGATATATGGTATACCTATGGTATAATTTTTGCATACACCTCCTGTGGGAAGTGTTCACCTATGCGCCAGTGCTACAAAGACTTTAGACTCTAGTAGTCACTGTCTTTGTTGCACATGTATTTAGACCGGTCTTGGTGTCATTTTAAATGGTTTTAGGTCTGTGTGTATTGTCTCATACTGAGGTGATGGTAAACCAGGGCGATTGCCCAAATGTCAAATTTATATATGTAATAAAGCATAATTTTTGGAAATTTTTCTGAGTATCACATTCTGTTCATAATGTAGCCACTTTCCCTGTGAATTTCTTTTCACAACCCCCTCCTTTTTTTGACGGATACAGCACCCCTGCATTTCTGTCAGATAATACACCCAGAAAATTGTTGCAATTACAAATGTTTACGCACTCTCATATTTGTTTCTTTTCTTTGTATTGGTATGTCACAAAAAAGTGGAGAAGCAAAAAGCCAAATATGAACATGAACAAGAACCCAGCATCCAAATATGTATTATATCAAAACGTCCTTTATCACAGTGCATAGAAAATTCATATTATAAGTCCTTCCATTCTTCCAAGGTTCTCACCTTATAATACTTTAAATGTCCAATTCATGTGTGACAAAATCAGTGTACTCCTCTTCCTACTTTCAAAGAGTGTTGACTCCTCATGCAAAAAATATAAACCGCATATATTGCATTTTCTTTTTAAATACAATAAATAAAATATTTATTACACTCACATAAAAGTGCTATAATAGTGCCAAATCTCCACCATGTGCCATCATTCTAAATCCGTAATTCCTACTTTTACCCTCCAATCAAAAATCCTTGCTTTATTAAAGGGGGATGAATCTTGTAAACTACTTCTTTTTCATTCTTCTTCTTTCATGATAAAATGTGCTCACACTTCATCAATTTCTGTGACCACCAATCAGTGCTCAATCCTCCTTAGGTGACCCACCACCTCACGGGTCATGCACCTTACCAGATCCTCCTAAGTCTGAAGCCTGGAAACTTATAGTCAATTACTATGCTTCAAAAGATCTCCTCTACTGCCGATATTCCATTCCCGTGTTGTCACATGCAAACAAACCAAATAGGTAGACCATAGTGTAGCAGATAAAATAGACTGATTTATTCAGTTAAAAAAGCGCTTACAATGTAATAGTGTGTATAAAACGCCAACAAACAACACTTTCCTTGGACCTCAACAAAGACGGCCGCCGCTGAACTTCCAGTTAGCGTCTGACGTCACTAGCTGACGCGTTTCATCATTACAACTTTGTTAAAGGATGTACACATCAGACGTGCAGCTGGCTCTTAAGTAATAAATTTCAGCCCACACTGGGACATAGATCAAACGTCTTTCAAAAGGGATAACTGAAACTAGGTTGTATCTGGTGCTAAATCCTTATATTTACATTCCAAATATTTTAATTTTTAAAAAACATAGTCCTAAACAATAAATGGATAAATACATATAGCATACGAAGACATATAGATTATACCGATTTAGGTGGATCTGGTAAGGTGCATGAACCGTGAGGTGGTGGGTCACCTAAGGAGGATTGAGCACTGGTTGGTGGTCACAGAGATTGATGAAGTGTGAGCACATTGGCACTTACGTTGTTTGCTGTATTGAAAATACTACACTATAGTAGTATGATATGTAATTTTTTCAGAGAGCAATTTATCATGAAAGAAGAATAATGAAAAAAGTATTTTACAAGATTCATCCCCCTTTAATAAAGCAAGGATTTTTAATTGGAGGATAAGAGTAGGAATTACGGATTTAGATTGATGGCACAGTGGAACATTGGCACTATTATAGCTCTTTTATGTGAGTGTAAAGGAGGAAGAGGAGTACACTGCTTTTGTCACACGTGAACTGGACATTTAAAATATTAATGGCGAGAACCTTGGAAGAATAGAAGAACTTATAGTATGAGTTTTCTACGTACTGTGATAAATAACTTTTTGATATAATACATATTTGGATGCTGGGTTCTTGTTCATAATATAGCTTCCTAGGGGGGAAGTCATATCCTGGCAACTGAGAATTTTATTCATTTTACAATTCTATTTTAATTTGTACATTTTGTGGATATTTGGAGATTAGTGAGTGAAGTTTGTCCTGGGTGTGGATTTAGCATACAGTGTAAAAAGCCAAATCTGACACATTCTGGCACCCTCATTAATATTTAGTAGCATGCCCCTTGGAAAAAAATAACAGAAATCAATCACTTCCTGTAACCGTTAATGAGTTTCTTACACCTCACTACTGGAAGTTTGGACCACTCTTCTTTTGCCAACTGCTCCAGGTCTCTTAGATTGGAAGGATTCCTTTTCCCAACTGCTGTTTTGAGATCTCTCCACATGTGTTCTATGGGATTGAGATCTGGACTAATTTCTGTCCAGTTCAGTACTCTTCAGTGCTTTGTCTTAAACCTAGTGCTTTTTGACATGTGCTTTGGGTCATTGTCCTGCTATAAGACCCATGATCTCTGACGGAGACCCATCTTTCTGACACTGGGCCCTACATTGCTCCCCCATAATTCTTTGGTAGTCTTCAGATTTCATAATGCCATGCACACAGTCAAGACATTCAGTGCCTGAAGCAGCAAAGTAACCCCAAAACATCAGTGAACTTCCATCGTGTTTGATTGTAGGGACTGTATTCTTATTTTAAAGGCCTCATTTCTTTTTTCTAAAAATAGTAGAATGATGGGCTTTACCAAAAAGCTGTAATTTCGTTTCATCTGTCCACAGCACATTCTCCCAAAAGGATTTTGGCTTTCTTAGGTAAGTTTTTGCAAACTCCAATCTGGCTTTTTATGTTACTGTGTCAGCAGTGGGATCCTTCTGGGTCTCCTACCATAGCATCCCTTTTCATTCAGATGGTGACGTATAGTGTGAGTTGACACAGTTGTACCCTGTGCCTGAAGGTCAGCTTGAATTTGGCTGCAAGCTGATCGAGGTTCTTTGGCCACCATTTGAACAATCCTTTGTTGCAATCTTTGATAAAGTTTTTCTCTTTCGTCCATGTCCAGGGAGATTAGCTACAGTGCTATGAGCTGTAAACTTCTTGACAATTTTGAGCACAGTGGACATAGGAACACAAGGATCTGTTAATTGGTACAGGTGAGTTTATTTACAAATTACAGGATCATTATAAATTTGAAATGCAATTATTTCTTACAATTTTAAGAAGGTGCTAATAATGTTGTCCAATCCATGTTTGGGATCTTGCGTGGAATGTGGCAGATTGTGGCTTTTTGTTTCTCCAGTTTTTTGTGTCATACAAATAAAAAATAAAAGAAATAAATATGGGAATGCCAAAACATGTGTAAATGCAACAATATTCTGGGCTAAGTGTTGCATTATCTGAGAGAAATGCAGGGGTGGCAATATTTTTGGCTATGACTGTATCTGTAGCAATAACTCCCTAGGGTGCTACTGGATTGTTCTTTTGCTGCCCAGTGGTGACTCACCCTTAGTTGGATCCAAGGATCCACAGACAAAAATACTTTATTTTGCCAAGACAAGCCCTGCAAAGGAAACTTTGGTTTAAACATTTACAGAAATAACTGGGTAAACTCCATAGCAAGCACAGGAATAAACAACATTAAGACAGGATATATGACTCTCATTCCTTATCATTGTCTGTGAAAGGCCTTGCCAAGCGCACTGGGTTCTTAAACACAAAACAACCTGGCTGATTAGACTGTGATAACCCACAAAAGAAAATAACTCCAAATGAGAATAACTGGATATGTAAAACATAGTATAGCCTGTTCTTAGGCCCTACGTAAACCACTTGCTAGTGGAAGAAAAGGTATACAGTCTGCCGTTGTCAAACTCATTAAATGCTCATTGTAGTGCTCACTCTCAAATTGAGAATGTTTGTAATCCATAGAGACAGAAACAATTGAGTACTGTCCGTGATACTTTTTTTAATTGCACTAACATACAATTTTGAGGACAAGCTTTTGGGGAATGTCCCCTTCTTCAGGTCAAAGCAGTACTGATCAAAATGTTTTAGCAGAATGTTGAAAGAGATGTAGGGGATGGGAAAAAAAAAAGATAACAGAGATCAGATACAGCAAAAGCAAAGTCTGGGGGGGGGGGGGGACAACACTCACAGAGGCAGTCATGCTTGAGGTTGAGATGATAGTCATACAACTGTTGGATGATGAGTGAGGAATCCCATGTCCAAATTCAGTCCGTTATCTCTTGTGTCAAATAGAATTATCATTCTTAGTTCAAAAGTTTTTCTTTCCTGAATGGATTTGAAATTTCCTTTAAGAACTACAATATTGAGGTCTCCCAAAGTGTGGTCTGGTTGTGCAAAATGGTGTCCCACAGGTGTGCAAAGGTCATCTTCTTTATGTTCCTTGATGGTATGTCTGTACCAGGGGCGGACTGACCATTTGGAAACTCGGGCATTGCCCGAGGGCCCGGGGTCAGTAGGGGGCCCCATGAGATGCCCCTGGTACCTTTTTCATAGGCTTTTTTGAGTTTGGGCGAGGACACAGGGGCCCCATGATCCCCTATTGCCCGGGGGCCCCATTAGTTGTCAGTCCGCCCCTGGTCTGTACAAATTCATCCTTGTTTGCAACTTCTGTCCTGTTTCGCCAACATAAGATCCTTTGCTACATTTTCTGCACTGGAAAAGGTACACAACATTACTAGAGGTGCAGCTGTATGATCCGGAGATATTGAAGATCACCTTTTGAGTGTCTGACACTTTTTGATGGATTGATTTGGTTGCACAGTTTGCGGCGTTTTTTATTGCAGGGTTTGCTTCCATAATTTGTGACATCATAATCAGAAGGAAGTTTCCTACTGATTAGTTTATTTCTGAGGTTGGGGGGTTGTCTGAAGGCCAGTATTGGTGGTTTCTGGAATATTTCTTTCAGAGTTCCATCCTCTGTTGTAAATCTTTGATTATTTTTCTTATTCTTTCTAGTGCTGGGTTGTATGTGGTTACTAGAGGTACACGGTTGTTTGTTTTTTTTCTCCTTGTACTGAAGTAGATTTTCTCTTCAGATTCTGAAAGCTGTGTTTATTCTGTTGTTGATAGTTTTGTCCTTGTAACCTTTCTTATGGAAGGAGTCTGCTAGTGTCCCGAGATGTTTATCTCTGTCTCTTGGGTCAGAACATATTCAGTGGTATCTAATGGCCTGACTGTGTATGATAGCACGTTTCGTGTGTTCGGGGTGGAAGCTAGAACTGTGGAGGTAGTTGCATCTGTCAGTGGGTTTCCTGTATATTGAGGTGTGAAGCTTGTCATCCCTGATGTATACTGTGGTGTTTAGGAAGTTGAAGTGTGTGTATGAGTATTCCATTTTTAGTTTGATTGATGGATGAAAAGTGTTGATCAATGAGTAAAATTGTTTTAGGTATTCTTCACCTTCTGTCCATATAATAAAAATATCATCAATATAGCGATAGTATCTGTATGGTTCTTCTCTTGTACTGAGGATTCCCTGTTCCCTCACTATCTTGTGCTCCCTCACTGCTGTCTGCCTCTCCACACCAGCTTCCCATTGCTCTCTGTTCCTCCAAGTGCAGGCTCACCTTCTTCCCCCGGCACCAGTGGGCAGAGATAAATATCCAACTTCAGAAAAGAAGCCAATCCAAATATTCCTCTAGGACCCTTTGGGTCTGATATTTAAGGGTGATCTCCATTCGTAAACACAATGCATGAAACTCCCCTAAAAATCCATACCAGAACCATAATCTGAGCATGCAGCCTTGCTGGCCAGGAAGGAGGGGGGGGGGCACCCCTACTCATAAAAAAAATAAATAAAAGATGTAAGCATGAAATAAAGACATTCAAAACATCTTTGTTCAAAAAATATCCCAAAATGTCCCTCATTGTAAATCCACTGTCAGTCATGATACCCACTCCACAACTCTGCAAGCTGTTATCAGCTATAAAGGGGAGGTGAGGGGATAGTGGTGACATCATTGCATATATATATGGCCTTGTTAACCCCTAGCCCATTTACTTACATGACTGTGATTACCAGCCTGGGTCACCCTCAGCTGGGTGACATTAGTGGTTGGTATGGTTTTTTAGCAATCATTGATAGCCTGAAGCTATCACATTTGTCAAAGCCAAACTCCCTAAACTTTCTGCATTCAGATGCAGTTTGATAAAAGGGCAAGCTAAATGATCAGCTTGCCTGCTCTCTAAAACTCTAGCTGCGAGTTAGAAGTCATTGATTTAGTGACAGAATCACTATGTTCCAAAATGAATGACTTTGCACTCTTTGGTTGCAAGACACATGAAGCTGTCTAATTGAGATTGCTGAACAGACTAGCCACCTGCATTCCAGTAATGGCTGATGCCATTGTTTGTTAGGATACTGGTGGCCACACAGTTATTGGTTGTTATGGTGCATCATAACAAACACTGATACTGTGAAAAAAGAAAACAATGACAAGCAAGCAGCCTAGCTGGCCAGAAAAGGGAGTTTTAGCGAGTGTGTTCCCATTCTGAGGACCATCTCCCCAGCCAACAGTTGTATATATATATAAAGGGGCACAGGATGCTGGCTAATATAATTAGTAGTGGATTGTCTCAGCGGCCGTCGATTACTGTGATGCATGTAGATGTACATTACTGGACAACATGACTAATAATGGATTACAATCATGGGGCATGTTTTCTTTGGGGTTATTTTTTTTTTTATAAAGGACCATGTCACAGTGTTCTGTGTTTAGGTACTATGTACTCCTTGCTCATTCATATGAGGGTGCGGTAACTGGGGGCCTCAAGATACAAAGGTCCCACAGTGCAGACCCCTACATCCACTGGGTCAGGGATGTGGGAAGGAGGCCCTTTTCTCTATCAACACGAGAACAAGGTCCTTTGCCAGTGGAGCCTCTCTGACAATGTACCCCCTATGCTGAGTGCAAGTGGCCTGGGATGGTTTAGGAGGATGATGTGCATACTCACTTTTCCTCCCTTCTCTGGCTAGCCAGGCTAGATGCTGGTATAAAGTTTAAAGGGGCCCACACAGTGTATTTTTCATGGGGTTTCCCCCCACAATCTATGCCAACCCACCTCTGAGACAAGGGTCTGATATAGATGTTCAGGGGAATCCCCAGCTGATTTTGTTTATATTTTGTCATTTAGTTTTTCAATGTTTTTTTCTTTGTAAATGTCAGTTTTCTTTAGTACATTGTACACATTTAATGTTTGCCTCAAGGATATCATTTAACAATTTGCCTACTGGACACTTTCACCCCCTTCCTGCCCAGGCCAATTTTCCGCTTTCAGCTTTGTCGCACTTTGAATGACTATTGAGCGGTTATGCAACACTGTACCCAAACAAATTTTTTGTAATTTACATACAGTATAGAGGTTTCTTTTGGTGGTATTTAATCACCACTGGGTTTTTTATTTTTTGCTAATTAAGCTAAAAAAGACCGAAATTTTTTTTAGAAAAAAAGTTTTTATTTTCTGTTATAAAATTTTGTAAATAAATAAGTAATTTTTCTCCTTCACTGATAGGCAACGCTGATGGGCAATGATGGGCATCACTGATGGGCACTGATAGGCAGCACTGATAGGTGGCACTGATAGACAGCACTGATGAGGAGGCACTGATACTGGGCACTGACAGCCATCACTGATGGGCACTGATATGTGGCACTGATGGGCAATGATAGGTGACAATGATGGGCAATGATAGGTGGCACTGATAGGTAGCACTGATAGGTGGCACTGATAGACAGCACTTATGAGGAGGCACTGATACTGGGCACTGACAGGCATTACTGACGGGCACTGATATGTGGCACTTATGGGCACTGATAGGCGGCAATGATGGGCAATGATAGGTAGCACTGATAGGCAGCACTGATAAGTGCCACTAATGGGGGGGGGGCACTGATGGGTACTGATAGACTGCACTAATGAGGAGGCACTGATAGGTGGCACTGATGGGCATTGAAAAGCATCACTGATGGGCACTGATAGGTAGCATTGATGGACACTTAAAGGCATCACTGATGAGCATTGAAAGTCAGCACTGATGATGCTGCACTGGTGATCAGGTCACTGATGATCAGTGCCCTGATTAGCAGTTTAGATGTCCCCTCTGAGGATTGCCACTTACTGGCTCTCTTCTCCTCATGCGCTGTCAGTGTGAGGAAAGGACTGCCGATAGCTAGCATTTCCTTTTTACATGTGATCATCTGTGATTGGGCATAGCTGGTCACATTGTAAAGAGTCTATGTCATCGGCTCTTTACTGCAATCAGGGGCATTCCTCGGCAGGTGTGGGGGGTGTGCACCGCACCGGGTGACACCTATTGCACGGAATGACACCGGACACGCTCCACAAAAAGGTAAGTTTTAAAACAAGCTGACGATCCCCACAGGATGGATCGGATCTGTGGATTGAGCATAATGGATCAGAGTCCAATCCATTATCCTCCCTAATCCACAGATCCGATCCATCCTGCTTGGATCGTCGGCTTGCAACCTATACAGGGTTAACTGATCTCTCCACGAGCTCCATGAAAAAGGTAAGTTTTAAAGCAAGCCGACGATCCCCGCAAGATGGATTAGATCTGTGGATTGGGAAGCATAATGGATCGGACTCCGATCCATTATGCTCAATCCACAAGATGGATCGGCTCTGCAGACTGGGGAGCATAATGGATCGGACTCCGATCCATTATGCTTAATCTGCAGATCCGATCCATCTTGCGTGAATCGTCAGCTTGCTTTAAAACTTACCTTTTCGTGGAGCTCACAGAGATCTGCGGATTGGGGAGGATAATGGATCGAACTCCGATCCATTATGCTCAATCCGCAGATCCGATCCATCCTGCGGGGACCGTCGGAAGGGGTGTCACCAAGTGTTACCGTACCGGGTGACACCAACCCTAGGGACGCCCCTGACTGCGATCAGTGATCCACTGTGTCTGAAGGACACAGCGCACCATTGATTGCCACACCACATGCCCCCGGGGGCACACATGTGTGGCTAGAGTGAAAGGAAGTCATATGACATCCTCCCAGAACAAGAGAGCTCCCGCCCATCCATCATTTCTCAATGCGGTGGGTAGGAAGTGGTTAATGAAATTGTGCATTTTTCATGTTACTACTGAATGGTACATACATTTTTTGCATTGGTACATATGGCAGTGCCCAACTACCCATTCATTTTTTTTCCCCCAAATCTTGCAAACCTGACCTTGAAAAAGATGAGAAAAAGTTATCCACAATTCAGACGCTGTAGATTTTTTTGAGGTGCACTGCTATGATCAGGTTTCACAATTTTTTTCAATCGTTCAGGAATGTTCAGCTCGGTGCGCTCATTACTATCTGCCAATAACAGCGTTGAGCTATTATTACTTTTTTTTTTAATTACATCCTGACCTTACCTTTTTTTTTATTTTACCTAGCTCCAATAACAGCAGCACAGTTGAAACGTTTGTTTTTTTTGTCAATGTTATTACATAAAATAAATATTCCTTAATAGCAGTTAATTAAAAATGATATTGATTCATGCTAAATATTAAAGATTGGCAACAAGTATCAGATGCAATGCACACCTTGGAGAACAGTGGGCAGAGTTGTAGCAAATAGTAATATCAACATAGAAGAAGTAATCCACACAACCTTATAAATCCAATGTGGTATTCAAGTTAAGGTACATCCATTGTAAGCAGGGCACTATAGCAAATGAGCACCATGAGACCAATATTTAGATCTGGTTCACACCTATGTCTATTTTAGTGTATTTTGCGTTTTGCAGAAACGCACTACAGTCCATTTAACATGATTTCCTATGGGACACATTCACATCTATACATTTTCAGCTGCTGCATTTTTGTAAAAGTTCAGAGACTTTTTTCCTGCAGCAGATTGCATTTTGGTGCAATAGGCTTCAATGGAACAGCATTGAAAACACAAGTCTTGCATTTTTGCTATGTTTTTGCTGCATTTTGCAATTTTTAGGCCAGTATGAGAGTATTGAGTGCAACTTTGATGCATCTTTACACTCTCTGGAACTCAAGTTGCATCAAAGTAGTGCAGGGACATTTTCAAAGTTGATGTCACTTTGAATAGGTTCCTGCACTACTTTGATGCAACTTTGATGCATATTTACACTTTCTGGCACTCAAGTTGTATCAAAGTCGCATCAAAGTAGTGCAGGAACATTTTCAAAGTTGATGCAACTTTGAGTGCCAGAGAGTATAAAGCCGCATCAAAGTAGCACTTAATATTTTCCTATTGGAAAAAACCTCAAAAAGAAAAACGTGTTCAAAAATGCAAAAGGAACTGCAAAATGCACCAGAAAAATACCAGGCGTTATCTAGATCCTTAATTGTGGTAACAGAAACAATAATATATAACTGGTGAATAAACCATCTATAGATATTCAGTCACAATGTAACAGTTATGCTTCTGCATAACTAAACCGTGTTAAGCAGTGATCCTGTGGCAATGGTTATTGCAGGTCTCCCCTCATGGCATAATATGGAAAAGCATAAGTAACACAATAATAGGAAGTATGGACAGAGAGTTGGTAGTGTAAATGTCTACTAGGCAATGACATCATAGGGGCACTAATTGTAATTCTGCCCTTCCATTCTCAACAAAATTCCTACCATTTCTGTGCACATATTACATAGTTACATAGTTACTGTGGATGAAAAAAGACAAAAGTCCATCCAGTTCAACCATTAAAAAAAAAAGTTATAATCCTATACCCACAGTTGATCCAGAGGAAGGTAAAAAAAACAGCAAAGCATGATCCAATTTGCTCCTGCAGGGAAAAAAAATTCCTTCCTGATCCCCTGAGAGGCAATCGGATATTTCCTGGATCAACTTTACCTATAAATGTTAGTATCCAGTTATATTCTGTGTATCTAAGAAAGAATCCAGGCCTTTTTTAAAGCAATCCACTGAGCTGGCCAGAACCAACTCTTGAGGGAGTCTATTCCACATAGTCACAGCTCTCACTGTGAAGAAACCTTTCCATGTTTGGAGATTAAATTTCTTTTCCTCCAGACGTAAAGAGTGCCCCCTTGTCCTCTGTGATGACCTCATGGTGAATAGCTCTACACTGAGTTCACTATATGAACCACTGATGTATTTATACATGTTGATCATATCCCCGCTTAATCTCCTCTTCTCAAGAGAGAATACATTCAGTTCCTCTAATCTTTCCTCATAGCTGAGCTCCTCCATGCCTCTTCTCAGTTTGGTTGCCCTTCTCTGTACTTGCTAAAGTTCCCCAATGTTCTTTTTATGAATTGGTGCCCAAAACTGAACTGCATATTCCAGATGAGGTGTTACTAATGATTTGTACAGGGGTAAAATGATATCTCTCTCTGGAGTCTATACTTCTTTTAATACAAGAGAGGATTTTGCTCGCTTTAGAAACCGCAGCTTGGCATTGCATGTCATTATTAAGCTTGTCATCTACAAGAACTCCCAGATCCTTCTCCACCATTGATTCCCCCAGTTGTACCCCCCTAATATGTGTGATGCATGCATATTCTTAGCCCCCAAGTGCATATCCTTACATTTATCAACATTATACCTCATTTGCCACATATTTGCCCAATTAAACAGTGCATTGAGGTCGGCTTGTAAGTTGGAGATATCCTGTAAGGACGTTATTCCACTGCACAGCTTGGTGTCATCTGCAAAGACTGAAATGGTATTTCTAATCCCAGACCCTATATCATTTATAAATATATTAAAGAGTAAGGGTCCCAACACTGAACCTTGGGGTACACCACTAACAACCCTAGACCATTCAGAGTATGAATCATTAACCACTACTCTTTGAACATGATCTTTTAGCCAGTTTTCTATCCATTTACACATGGATTTTTCCAAGCCCGTAGACTTTACCTTACATGTTAGCCATGTGTGGGAACTGTGTAAAATGCTTTTGCAAAATCCAAGTATACCACATCCACAGCCATCCCTCTGTCCAAGGTTTTGCTCACCTCCTCATAAAAAAAGAAATCAGATTTGTTTGACAACTCCTGTCTTTCATGAATCCATGCTGTCTGTTGCTTAAAATATTTTTTTTCCAGCAAGAACTCATTCATGTGGTCTTTTATTAAACACTCCAGTATTGATATTCAAGAGATGGAAACAAAGGCATAAACCAATGAATAACAACAAATCACTGCATCTAAAGTTAACTAAAGAGCAAGAAATAAAAGAAACAAAAGAATGAAAGAGATACCAATTGATTTAAAAAGTAACAAACTAAAAGTAAAATTTTGCAATAAAAGAAAATGACATATAAAGTAATATTACCGTTGGTAACTAAACCTTTTAGGTCGAAAGTATGGTTTTCTATAGACAGTTCACAGATGAAGAATCATAACAATTAAACCAAACAATGAAAGTGAGAATAATGAATCAACACAAAAGTTAAAGATCGTTATTTTAGTGGACTCAAATAATACTGAATGTTTAACCTGTGCACTCCCTAAGCAAGTCAGGGCATTGTATCTACCAACATTAGACGGGTCCTTATCTGCCTGAGAAAGGAATTCGCTGAAATGGCTGTCACCCCTAGAGATAAGATATCAAAGTTCAGTCCACTGGTGAGTCACAAAATTCAGATGAAACTGAAGATTGGCTAAATTTAGCTATTAGGGTATTTTAGCGTGTGTGTATGTGTGTGTGTAAAAGCCTAATGTGTAGTAAAAAAATGCAACCTCTAGAACAGTGGTCTCCAATCTGCAGCCCAGGGGCCAGATGTGGCCCTTTTCTTGCCTTTATCTGGCCCTCGGGGCACTTTTCCTCCCACAGCTAGAAGACACTATTCCTTTTCTCCCACCAACAATGGGGCATAATTACTGCTACTGCCATCAACAATGATTTCTCCCATTGACACCAACTATGGGGCACTATTCCTCCCAATGACACCAATGATGAGTAACTATTCCTCCCACTGACACCAATGATGAGGCACTATTCCTCCCACTGACACCAATGATGGGGAACTTCTCCCACTGACACCAATGATGGGGCACTATTACTCCCACTGACACCAATGATGGGGAGCTATTCCTCCCACTGATACCAATGATGGGGCACTATTCCTCCCACTGACACCAATGATGGGGCATTATTTCCCCCCCCCCACTGACATCAACAATAGGACACTATTCCTCCCACTGACACCAATGATGGGGCACTGTTTCCTCTCAATGACAACAACAGGACACTATTCCTCCCACTGACAGCAATGATGAGGCACTATTCCACCTACTGACACAATTAAGCGCTATTCCTCCCCCTAAATTGTTTACTCCCACCGATGCTGGGACAATTTCTACTTACAATGGCCACACTCTGGCCCCCCGAAAGTCTGATGAACAGTAAACTGGTGTTATGTTTAGAAAGTTTGGAGACCCCTGCTCTAGACAAAAGGTGTGGAGGCCAATAAAATTGTATACTATAATTACCTAGGGTTATTTCCCCAAAAGTTAAACAAAACAAAGTCAAGAAAAATAGCGATTTTTTTTTTATAACTATCCCAAGAAAAAAATGATTAGACACTCTTACAGTGAAGGAAATAAGTATTTGATCCCCTGCTGATTTTGAATGTTTGACCACTCACAAAGAAATGATCCGTCTAAAAATCGAATGGTAGGTGTATTGTAACACAGAGACAGAATAGCAACAAAAAATTCAAAAGAAATGCATGTCTAACAAATTATGCACTGATTTGCATGTTCATGAGGGAAATAAGTATTTGATCCCCTTCACAAAACATGACTTAGTACTTGGTGGCAAATCCCTTGTTGGTAATCACAGAGGTCAGACGTTTCCTGTAGTTAGTGGAACAGTCAAATGAAGCATATAAATGTATATAAAATTTGTGCATATATAAAAAACAGGAATCAGCAGCAAGTAAAGTCCGTGAATAGATGTGATATTATGTGCACTATAGTGCAATTAAATTAATCAATAATATTGTTTGCCAGTTGCACTTTTTGGATATGTGCAATCATGTAATCAAAATTCCATCAAACAACTGCGTTCAAATAATGTTCTTATATTGATAAAGTGCAATAATGCAAAGTGCAGGGTGTGAACGTGGGATCAATCACACAGGGGAATCCACCACCTCGGACGGATGTACACTCACCAGAAGGTATATAATATCAGGCATATAGTATATCACATTTGGAGGTGAAGAGGCAGCCGGGCAGCCAACGTTGGTGTCAAGGTGTGGGGAGAGTTGCGTTGTTGGCAGAGCTATCTACCCTAGGACAAGGGTTCCTCCTTCCACCTACGCCTTTGATGGAGCAGTATGATTAACCCCCTGGCTGCCTCTTCACTCCAGATGTGACATACTATATGCCTGATATCATATACCTTCTGGTGAGTGGTGGATTCCCCTGTTGATTGCACATTCACACCTTGCATTTTGCATTATTGCACTTTATCAATATAAGGACATTATTTGAACACAGCTGTTTGATGGAATTTTGATTACATGATTGAACATATCCAATAAGTGCAACCGCGAACAATATTATTGATTAAATTAATTGCACTATAGTGCACTTAATATCACATCTATTCACGGAATTTACTTCCTGCTGATTTCCTGTTTTTTATATATGCACAAGTTTTATAACCTTTATATGTTGCATTTGACTGTTCCACTTGATACATATACTGTGTGTTTTTAGCACTGCACTTTTTTATACATATACTTGTGGGGATTGTTACCTATACAGTTGCAAGAAAAAGTATGTGAACCCCTTGGGATTACGTGGAGTTTTGCATGAATTGGGCATAAAATGTGCTCTGAACGTCATCTAAGTCACAACAATAGAAGAACACAGTCTGCTGAACATAATACTACACAAACATTAGATGTTGCCATGGTTTAACTGCACATAACATGTAAACATTCACAGTGCAGGGAGGAAAAAGTATGTGAACCTTTGGACTTAATAACTGGTTGACCCTCCTTTGGCAGCAATAATGTCAACCAAACGTTTCCTGTAGTTGCAGATCAGACCTGCACAACGATCTGGAGTAATTTTGGACCACTCTTTTTCACAAAACTGTTTCAGTGTAGCAATATTCTTGGGATGTCTGGTGTGAATCGCTCTCTTAAGGTCATGCCACAGCATTTCAATCGGGCTGAGGTCAGGACTCTGACTGGGCCACTCCAGAAGGCGTATTCTGTGCTGTTGCAGCCATTGTTTTGTTGAATTACTTGTATGCTTTTGGTCATTGTCCTGTTGCATCACCCATCCTCTGCGGAGCTTCAGTTGGCGGACAGATGGTCGTACGTTTTCCTGCAGAATGTCTTGATAAACTCTGGAATTCATTTTCCCTCAATGACAACAATCCGTCCAGGCCATGAGGCAGCAAAGCAGCCCCAAACCATGATGCTCCCTCCGCCATGTTTTACAGTGGGGATGAGGTTTTGATGTTGGTGTGTTGTGCCTTTTTTTCTCCACACATAGTGTTGTGTGTTCTTCTCAAACAACTCAATCTTGGTTTCATCTGTCCACAGTATATTTTGCCAGTAGTGCTGTGGAACATCCAGGTGCTCTTTTGCAAACTTCAAACATGCTGCAATATTCTTTTTGGACAGCAATGGCTTCCTCCGTGGTGTCCTCTCATGTACTCCATTCTTGTTTAATGTTTTCCTTATTGTAGATGTGTCAACAAAAATGTTAGCATGTGCCAGAGATTTCTGTAGGTCTTTAGCTGACACTCTGGGATTCTTCTTTACCTCATGCAGCATTCTGCGCTGTGCTCTTGCAGTCATTTTTACAGGACGCCCACGCCTAGGGAGAGTAGCAACAGTGCTAAACTTTCTCCATTTGTAGACAGTCTGTCTTACCGTGGACACATGAACATCAAGGCTTTTGGAGATACTTTTGTAACCCTTTCCAGCTTCATGCAAGTCAACTATTCTTGATCGTAGGTCTTCTGAGAGCTCTTTTCTGCGAGGCATGGTTCACATCAGACAGTGCTTCTTGAAACCAATAAACCCAAAACAGGTGTGTGTTTTTTAAGGGCAGGACAGCTGTCAGCAACACATCCAATATCATCACACTGATTGGAGTCAAGGTTGGCTCACTCCTGGCTCCAATTAGCTCTGGGAGAAGTCATTAAGCTAGGGCTTCACATACTTTTTCCTCCCTGCACTGTGAATGTTTACATGTTATGTGCAATTAAACCATGGCAACATCTTATGTTTGTGTAGTATTATGTTCAGCAGACTGTGTTCTTCTATTGTTGTGACTTAGATGACGTTCAGAGCACATTTTATGCCCAATTCATGCACAACTCCACGTAATCCCAAGGGGTTCACATACTTTTTCTTGCAACTGTACCTTGCGTGCTAGCTGCATTATTACTGTCACTAGCGTTTGCCTGTATACTTTATATATGTTTCCTGTAGTTGGCCACCAGGTTTGCACACATCTCAGGAGGGATTTTGGCCCACTCCTCTTGGCAGATCCTCTCCAAGTCATTAAGGTTTGGTGGCTGATGTTTGGCAACTCGAACTTTCAGCTCCCTCCACAGATTTTCAATCAGATTAAGGTCTGGAGACTGGCTAGGCCACTCTAGGACCTTAATGTACTTCTTCTTGAGCCACTTCATTGTTGCCTTGGCCGTGTGTTTTGGGTCATTGTCATGCTGGAACACCCATCCACGACCCATTTTCAATGCCCTGGCTGAGGGAAGAAGGTTCTCACCCAAGATTTGATGGTACATTGCCCCATCCATCGTCCCTTTGATGCGGTGCAGTTGTCCTGTCCCCTTAGCAGAAAAACACCCCCAAAGCAGAATGTTTCCACCACCATGTTTGACAGTTGGGATGGTGTTCTTGGGGTCATAGGCAGCATTCCTCCTCCTCCAAACACGGCGAGTTGAGTTGATGCCAAAGAGCTCGATTATGGTATCAACTGACCACAACACTTTCAACCAATCCTCCTCTGCATCATTCAGATGTTCAGTGGCAAACTTCAGACAGGCCTGGACATGTGCTTTCTTGAACAGAGGGACCTTGCGGGCACTGCAGGATTTCTATCCTTGTCGGCGTAGTGTGTTACCAATTGTTTTCTTGGTGACTGTGGTCCCAGCTGCCTGGAGATCATTGACAAGATCCTCACATGTAGTTCTGGGAGGAGTGAGGAGATTCCTCACTGTTCTCATAATCATTGACACTCCATGAGGTGACATCTTGCTTGGTGCACCAGACCTAGGGAGACTGACAGTTGTTTTGTGTTTCTTCCATTTGTGAATGATTGCACCAACTGTTGTCACCTTCTCACCAAGCTGCTTGGCGATAGTTTGGTAGTCCAGTCCAGCCTTGTGTAGGTCTACAATCTTGTCCCTGACCTCCTTGGACAGCTCTTTGGTCTGTGCCATGGTGGAGAGTTTGGAATCTGATTGTTTGATTGCTCCTGTGGACAGGTGTCTTTTATACAGGTAACAAAATGAGATTAGCAGCACTCCCTTTAAGAGACTGCTTCTAATCTCAGCTTGTTACATGTACGAAAGAGACCTGGTAGCCAGAAATCCTGCTGAATGATAAGGGATCAAATACTTATTTCCCTCATGAACTGCAAATCATTGCATAATTTGTTAGACATGCATTTCTTTTGAATTTTGTGTTGCTATTCTGTCTCTCAGTGTTACAATACACCTACCATTAATTTTTAGACTGATCATTTCTTTGTGAGTGGGCAAACAGTCAAAATCCGCATGGGATCAAATACTTATTTCCTTCACTGTACAAAATAGTTAATGATACTTTATTGTAAATATTTAAAATTTCATTTTTGGTACAATAAAATCATTTAAGGTACATGTTATGACTGGACACATCTAAACTCAGACAATAGTGTATGCAGTAGGATAATATTTCACTTCCTCAGGACCGCAAATATGTTAGGACATAACTTGACAGAAAAGAATCAATCCATCTATGAAAAGGACAAACGTACAACATATTACATACCAATCAACAAAGTAATCAATTTCATTTACAAACATCAAAATAATGATCAAGCTATGCATCCACAATTAAAGTATGCCATAATGCTGAAAAATAATATAACATACTGTATAACTACTGTATACAAACGCACACATACAGTATATTACCTAAACATATATGGTGTGTGGGTGAACCATGTGGGGAAGCTGCAGGAGGGGGAAGACAAAACACCCCTAGAAATAGTTTATGGAAACATATATCTAAATGTAATATCAAATAGGGTGAACATCCTGAATTTATTGAATGTTTCATACTCACTTTAACAGTTAATTTGAAAAACAAAATTAACCCTTAGAAAGAATAATCTAACTCTAAAGGATGGCCGACAATAGATGACAGAAGTCCATTTCAGTATATCCTCCTTTTTATCCAAGTGTTGTGGTAAGAATATCAACAACCCAGTTACCCCACAAACAAATCTCACCAAATGATAATGCACTTGGGTCTGGTATCTCCTCACACCTCAAATCCCAAACTCCCAATATGCAGGTCATAAAATAGAAAGGAGGAATCCCTCACCTCTAAACATACCTCCTGGGCTTCCAAAGCACTGTCTCCAAAATCTATATAAGGAGGGCCCTGGCTGCTAAAAAAAAGTGCCTGGATAGCTCCTCTAATGTAAAGGAAGAGGTTCCCAACCCACGATAAGAGGCCAGTATAAATAAACAAAACATAGTCCCAGCATCTCCCATATATGGAAATGCTGAGGCTGATGCTAGGGCCAGAAGTGGCACAATCTTCAGACCAGAAGTTGTATATTATTTCAGGTTTTTCAGATACTTATATAGTACTGTCAATTAATGTAGCGCTTTACATATATATTATACATTCACATCAGTCCCTAACCCTCAAGGTGCGTACAATCTAAGGTCCCTAACTCACATTCATACATACACATTCTAGGGCCAATTTAGACAGGAGCCAATTCACCTACCAGCATATCTTTGGAGTAAATGATAAACAGAAAATTGATGTTACGCTAATCACAATAATGCCACAGACATTCCAAAACAAATAATGAGATGAGAAGACAATAGATAATACACCATAACATAATCAGTAAATGAAAGGAATATAGGAGTGAAGGGAAAGGTTAAATAATAAAGGTCCGAAATGAATACCAAAAGGTGTAACAGACAATAAACTGTGACCGTGGGCAAAACGCACAGAAATGATCAAGGAAAAATAAAATATTAACTAAATCACAGTAATAGTGGGACATATGAGTCCGCATAATATAAATGAAATAACGTGATCACAACTGATGAGAAAGTGGAGCAAATTGTGAAAAATACAAAATGAAGTGCTTAATATTAATAGTGGACAAACCACTTATCACAGAAGAATGACAATAACAATGCACAGTGAGGCCAAAAATTGTGACCACGCGACTAAAGGATCATAAAACAATATGCATCAAAAGGCCATGTGACATAAAACGACTAATAAGTGACCATATAAATACCATAAATAAATGTGGCAAACATATATAGAGTGCAACTAGTATAAAACAGAAAATGGTGATACAAACGCACACTGAAACCAAATGAATGTATTACTGTGCAATGTAAAATACAATAACACAATGAAGAAATAAATAACATGTGACTAAAAGTATCATAAATGTGACATAAAATCCATGTGCAAAAATGTCCAACAAAAATGCATCCAAAAAAAAAGGTGGATAGGTAAATGATTATTGAATCCCACACTGACTACAATGCCTCCTCACCTCTGCACCCAGACCCCAAGGGGCCAAAAGGCTTTCAGGACACTCAATGCTGCGGCCCTTTTAAGTGTAATCCCAAACGGCGATGTAGGGATGATATCCCCCTCACTGGTGGACCATATTGGTAATATATCTTTCACCTGTGGACATGGAAATCAGCCAGCGCATAGAACTCCTGCCAGGGGTTTGTAGGGCCAGAAAAAAACAGCTAGCTTACAGCACTCCCAGGGAGACAAGAAAAATGCTTCCACAGTGTAATATTGTAAATGAATCAAATTTATTGTAAAGACAAATGCACACTTACATGGGAACAGATCAAACAAGGCATCAATCACATGTGCTGATATGGGTGTACTGGGTGTACCAATATGGCTGAGGCCGTTCGTGTCCGAAATGATGTCACCACATTCCACTCTCCGACCTACGCGTTACATCACTGTCACACGACTTCTTCAGGGTCACCCATAATGATGTCACTCATCCGCCAAATGGACTCCACCTTGGGGTGCAAGTGGGAAGATGGCCCTGTGACCTTCCTGCAAGATAATGGGTGACTCGGGCTCATCATATCAGCAGGAATACAGTCTAAGAAGGCACAAAGGGACATCCATCACAACGCAAAGAGGCCCCACAAACATATCACAACAAAAGACCTCAAAGCAAAAAACACAAAAAAAACAAAACAGCCAAAAATACAGAAATAAAACAGCAACAAATAAAACAAAGCTAAAATCAAAAACAAAAATGAAACAAAATAAAACAAAGACTAAGACCCCGGTCGCACTGGGTGTGACCTGTCATGCGATTTGCATGCCATACGACTTGCAAATTGCATTCCAAGTTTCACCCTTTTGTCCGCAATTACAGCGGTCATATCACTGCAGTTCCGACTTTGAAATCGTGTGATTACAGCGTAGGTGCACGATTTCAAAGTCAGGATCAATGTGATCAGGGTGTAAACAAAAAGACAAAACAAAACAAAACAAAAAAACAAAACAAAAACAAAAACAAACTTGAAAATGAACACAAGAACAGAAACAAAATCCAAAACAAAGGTATAAAAATAAAAACAAAAAACTATTTTATTATAGCATTGCAAATAGACCAGCATGGTGGCTTACATTCTAATTTCAACCTTTAGTGTAAAGTGTTATATCAAAAAAGGGGGACTAAAAATAAATAAAATGCAGAATACTAAGAAATAGCATGAGACTAAGCCAAACGATGGCTTGCATGTACCACATACTGTATATCAGCCCCAAATATAAGCTTTAATCCACATATCCCTAAACCAGGTCTAAAAGTGAAGCATAACTAATAGCGTCATTAAGATCTGGTAGCCTTGTTACCTTTAACTTAAAAATCCATTTGGTCTCAATCTGAAGTATCTTTCTGTCAAAATCTCTATCCATAGGATGAGCTTGTATTCTGGCAAGATCTAGGAATTTATCTAAACAACAAATAACCCATGCTACTATACACAAAACAGTTTGTGACCAAAATATTGTGCAAACAAACTGATTGTGCTAAAGAATCCCGCTGCTCAAAAGTGAAATACACTAATAAAAATAATATGAAGAATTAATAAACACAGAGCATTACAAATAAGTCCATATATCTAGTACTTCGTGCTTGTGTACTTCAATAACAGTGTCACATACTCTGAAAAATCCAATGCAAATCTCCTGTGCCTTGAAACAATTTCCAATCACATTGTGCTCCGTGCTCCCTCCCCTGTGCACTCCTCACTCACCAGATAAGATAGACTCCAAGTTTGTGGGCTTAAGAGCCAAAAAACGCTTTTCTCTGGTGTGCTCACAGATGTTTTCAGGATTCAACAGAGTACCGGATACAAAGTTGTAATAGGAAAAATTCAACCCATCAGTGTATTCCTTTACCATCATATATGTACCAAAGGGAAGCAAAAGGAACACTAATAGTGTAATATTGTCATGCCATTTATTAGCTATGATAAAATATCTATTACATTCACATTCTGTAAACAACAAATAGCCTTGTAGTAATAATGTAGTATCCTCAGATAACCTCAAAAAGGTGATCCTAAAAATGGCTCCTGAGCAACGCTTGTTCTCCTGCACTCCACTCACCAGACGTGACGTCACTCCAAACAACCAGAAATTGTGTCAACGCATTTCACTCCTCCTAGAGGGCATCCTCATAGACAATAATCTCCAGTTCCCATCTTCTTTATAACACATTCCTAAAGACTTCCCATTCTAGTGACTCACTTCCTACTATGCATTTTCTGAAGGGTGTAATGACTTCAAAACCTATATTGTAGTATTCTATTTCCTACAACCGACCATTCTGAATGTTACTGAATCCCTCATATTTACATAGAAAAAAATTATACTTTATTTTAAATCTTAGAAGTAAATAACTAAACTATAACTCACAAAAATAAATTATAAAAAGGGAGTATGACATGATGGATTTGCTAGAATGGAACTATATCTCAAAGGATTAAAAAATATATATAAATACAGAAAAAATTATATAAAAAATGTATATAAAAAATTAGTAATTAAATCTATGAATAGTAAAATCAAAGTACCCCAGAAAAATGTATAGACAATAAAACTGGAATATGCATTCTAAGTGAACCTACAAGTTCACCCAGATTGCATACTCTAGGTGAACTTATGTATGATTACTTTTTACCAGTTGGGCAGGAAACAATTCAAATCTATTTCTACATTTAACCCTTTGGGAGTCAAAGTGTCTAATTTTTAAATCCATCTAGTTTCATTCTGCAAGACTGATTTTTTTTTTAAATCATCCCCTCTCCAAAAGGGTTCTACTTTATTAATCTCTCAAAGTTTTAAGAGTGTAGGGTCCTTCTTATGAAACTTCCTAAAATGGTTAGATAAACTATGGTGCCTAAATCCTTTTTTGATTTTTCTTAATTGTTCACTTAAATGGACTCCAAGTTTCCTTGTTGTACTTCCCACATATTGCAATTTGCAAGGACATTCTAAAATGTAAGTGATATGGGTGCTCAAACATTTAATACATTTCTTAACAATGAAAACGTTTCCTTTTGTATGCAATTAAAAGTTATCAGTTCTCCTTATTCTACTTTTTATGGTTATACATGCTAAACACCTTTCACAGGTGGAGCTTGGTCTAAAAAACTATCAATTTTTTTTTTTGGAGGGGATCGATTACATTTTTTGCTAATTTATTTCTCAGTGTGGGTGGTTTTGTATAAATGAATTGTTGTGTCTTTGGCAATTTTTTTTTATAATTTCATTCTGCAAAAGAATTGGCCAGGATTTCTTAAAAACTCCTTCTACAAACTTGTGTTGTTGTGTATATCCCATATTAAATGCTTTTCCATAATCTTTGGATTTCTTTTCCTTAGTTTTTAACAATTCTTCTCTTTCCATTTCCTTAACTGTATTCTTAATTTTGAGTAGATCCTTATTTTTATAACCTTTTTCTTCAAATCTTTGTATTAAAATATCTGCCTGTTCTTCATAATCTTCTATCTCATCACAATTACGTTTAATCCTCATTAACTGACTTTTTGGGATCGTATTTAGCTATGTGGGATGATGGCAAACTGTGTTTAGGAATGTATCCATTCCTATCCACAGCCTTAAAATGAGTGTGTGTGCACAATTTACTTCCCTTTTTGAATATAGTGAGTAGAGATGAGCGAATCGAACTTGGCGAAGTGGAATTCGTTTCGAATATTAGGAAAATTTCGATTCCGCGACGAATCCGAAAATTAGCAGACTTCGGATGCGCGAATCGAAATTTTTCCTAAAATGGCGGCGACATGTGCGGCGACGGAGCGGGGATCTCTGGGAAGGCGCGCAGACAAGGCGCGCTGACCCATAATGCATTCATTCATGACATGTGATCGCATTAGCCAATCAGCAGCCAGCCAGCCAGCACTGTGTAATGGTCGAGCTATAAATTGCGGCCATTTTAGAATTCTCCATTTGCCTCCAGTCATTCAAGAGAGGCAGACCTGTCTGTATTGAGGGAGAGAGTTAGGGCCACAGAATCGTTACTTAGGGACACAGAACCGTTACTTAGGGACACAGAATCGTTACTTAGGGCCACAGAACCGTTACTTAGGGCCACAGAACCGTTACTTAGGGCCACAGAATTGTTACTTAGGGCCACAGAACCGTTACTTAGGGCCACAGAATTGTTACTCAGGGACAGACACAGAATTGTTACTGAGGGACACAGAATTGTTACTGAGGGACACAGAATTGTTACTCAGGGACAGACACAGAATTGTTACTCAGGGACAGACACAGAATTGTTACTCAGGGACAGACACAGAATTGTTACTCAGGGACAGACACAGAATTGTTACTGAGGGACACAGAATTGTTACTGAGGGACACAGAATTGTTACTCAGGGACAGACACAGAATTGTTACTCAGGGACAGACACAGAATTGTTACTCAGGGACAGACACAGAATTGTTACTGAGGGACACAGAATTGTTACTGAGGGACAGACACAGAATTGTTACTGAGGGACAGACACAGAATTGTTACTGAGGGACAGACACAGAATTGTTACTCAGGGACAGACACAGAATTGTTACTGAGGGACACAGAATTGTTACTGAGGGACACAGAATTGTTACTCAGGGACAGACACAGAATTGTTACTCAGGGACAGACACAGAATTGTTACTCAGGGATAGACACAGAATTGTTACTCAGGGACAGACACAGAATTGTTACTGAGGGACACAGAATTGTTACTGAGGGACACAGAATTGTTACTGAGGGACACAGAATTGTTACTCAGGGACAGACACAGAATTGTTACTGAGGGACACAGAATTGTTACTGAGGGACACAGAATTGTTACTGAGGGACACAGAATTGTTACTGAGGGACACAGAATTGTTACTCAGGGACAGACACAGAATTGTTACTGAGGGACACAGAATTGTTACCGAGGGACACAGAATTGTTACCGAGGGACACAGAATTGTTACTCAGGGACACAGAATTGTTACTCAGGGACACAGAATCGTTGAATTAAAGAGTATGTCAGACAACATGCAGAGGAGTGGCAGAGGAGGCAATGTTTTAGGAGCGAGCAGACGTGGCAGCAGAGGAAGGGGTCGAGGCAGCACTAGTCGCAGCCAGAGGCCAGTGCTCCCGGTGTCATCCAGCGGTCGTGTCTCCACCGACAACCCTGCCGTCATCGATTGGTTGGCTCGGTCGTCTTCCTCTTCCCAGGTCACCTCTGACACCTACAGCCAACGGTCGGTGGGTACGTCAGACACAACCGTTAGTTGGCATGGCCCGGGAGCAAGCCCACTGAAATCACGTGTCCTCTACCTGCCCCTGTCCTTTGGTGTTCCCTCACCAAGCGAAGTATCGCATGCTGTGGGCTCAGCCCCACTGTACAGTGAGGAAGAGCTAACAGAGGGCGGTCAGGAACGGGGGGAGACATCCGCCTCTTCAGCAGCCAGGCGAAGAAGTACTGGCGAGGAGAGTGGCTCGGTAGCCGGTCTAGAGACAGGTCTGTCTCCTGACCCACACGCAGCCGAGGGGGCTAGTAGTGAGGCGGAGACCCTAATTGATGATGATGAGGCTGATCGCACTTGGCAGCCTCGTCGTCATCAGGCTATTGCTTCCGCATCATCAGGAGAAGAGGGTGCCAGCTTGGCAGCGAGCAAAACAGTCGGTGGGTTCCCCAGGAGGCAGCAGGGTCGCAGCAGTGTCAGTGGAGGCAAACGGCCACGGAGTAGAGCACCAGCTCCACTGCAGCCTACCACCACAGCCAGTAGTGGTGCCGGTGTGCACGGAGGAAGTAGCAGTCAGCCAGTGAGGAGTAGTGGGGGCAAAGTTTCCTACTCGGCGGTGTGGCAATTTTTTGTCAAGCCGCCCGAGGAAGTAAACGTAGCCGTATGTCGACTATGTGGCCAGAAAGTCAAGCGTGGCCAGGGGGCCCATGTTGGGACTACAGCGTTGCGTCAGCATATGCAGCGTCGCCATTTGGTGGCCTGGGAAAACCGTGATAAAAATACGGCGGTTCTGCCTGCCCCAGCCCCCGCTCCATCACCCGCTCCGTTACTTGCTCCGTCACCCGACGTCAATCGCCCTCTATCAGCCAGTCAAGGCTCCAACACCTCTGCTGAGGGGAGTTGTCGCTCGTTGGCATCTTCCGCTCGTTCAGATGCTCCTTCTCCTGCTACTCCTCTTCACGGATTCCATCAGCAGTCTTTCTTGGAATCCGTTTCCAAGAGACAACAGTTTGCGAGCACGCACCCGACGGTGCAAAAGCTGAACGTCCTCCTGTCCAAGTTGCTGGTGCTGCAGTCCCTCCCTTTCCAAGTGGTGGACTCAGCACCTTTCCGAGAAATGATGGCTTGTGCCGCGCCGCGGTGGAGAGTGCCAAGCCGTCATTTCTTCGCCAAAAAGGCAGTGCCAGCCCTGCATTCACATGTAGAAGAGATGGTGGGCCAGTCTTTGAGCATGTCGGTCTCTGCCAAAGTGCACGGCAGCGCCGACGTGTGGAGCTGTAACTACGGTCAGGGACAGTACATGTCATTTACGGCCCACTGGGTGAACGTGGTGCCGGCACAGCCGCACCAGCAACTTGGACAGGTCACGCCGCTTTTGCCTCCACGTTTGCACGTCCTTGGTCCACAAAAGATGTCCGCCTCTACCACCTCTTCTTCCGCCGTGTCCTCAGCCGCCACCCCCATGCCAAGTCCCATTACCCGACCGGCATATCACATGTGCAGGGCGCAACGGTGTCACGCTGTGCTGCACCTGGTATGCCTTGGCGAACGTAGTCACACAGGGGAGGAACTTCTGAGTGTAATGAACAGAGAAATCGACAGATGGCTGTCTCCGCGCAAACTGAAAATCGGAACCATGTTGACCGACAACGGAAAGAACATGGTGTCTGCTCTGTGTCAAGGAAGGTTGTGCCATGCGCCACGACGTCATTCCTCTGTTGCACGTCCTGGAACAAATGCTGTTAACAATGGCTGGTCAGGGTGCGGTAGACGTGGCGCACAGATCTCAACGCCACATGACCCCTGTGGGGGCAGGACAGGAAGAAGAGGAGGAGGTAGAGGAGAACATTTGTGCTCAGGAATTATTGAGTGAAATGGGTGGTTTTTCCACTCAGCGGACAGGAGTGGAGGAGCAGGAGCATCTGGTAGAGGAGGAGGAGGAGGAGACAGAGGACCCAGACGCACCGTGGCAGTATGCTGTGGAGATGGAGGCAGGGAGTCCCTCGCATTCCTTGGCACAAATGGCCCATAGCATGCTCGGTTGCTTGCGTAGCGACAGCCGAATAATAACCATCAGACAGAGGGATGACTTTTGGCTGTCCACCTTGTTGGACCCTCGCTACCATTCAAAAATGGTGGCCTTTTTCACACCTGCTGAGAGGGAGGCCAAAATAACGTACTATAAAAACCACCTATGTAGTCAGTTGGTCTCTGCCTTTCTGCGCCAACGTCCATCCTCAGACACTGTGGGCCCTGTGCGCTCGCGTTCCGCTGCCATGGCAGCAGGGGAGGGGTGGGGTGGTAGGAGCAGTGGCAGCTCCACCAGCAGCGGCTGCCTCAGTCTGCAGTCGATGATGAGTAGCTTTCTTCACCAGCGCAGTGAGGAAACTACTAACCAGCCGCAGCAGCAGCAGCATCAGGTGGACCTGGAGCAGGAGCTCAAACAACAGGCTTGGGCCTACTTGGACAGCACCCTGCCAACCGAGGTAGACAATCCCCTTGACTACTGGGCAACGAAACTTGACCTTTGGCCCCAACTAGCTGAATTTGCCCTTGAAAGGCTGTCATGCCCGGCCAGTAGCGTGGCATCGGAGCGCGTGTTTAGTATTGTAACTCCGCGGAGGACACGACTGTACACCCAAAGTGTGGAGAGACTCACGTTTGTGAAAATGAATCAGGCGTGGATTAGTCTGGATTTCAAACCACCAGTTCCTGACACAACTGACTAAATCCGCCATGAATCATGCCCCAAACATGTTAACTCTGCCATGTGCCACTTTCAGGTCTCCTCACACTGCTGGTGTGTTCCATTTTGTCATAGGGTGCTGGCAGATTACAGGCCTCCCATTGCTGCTGCCAGGCCCGTAATCTGCCATGGGCCCCCGTACCGCCTCCTTATGCTGCTGCCAGGTCCAGAGTCTCTCATGGGTCCCTATACGGCCTCCCATTGCTGCTGCCTCCATCGCCACACTCTGCCATGTGCCACTTTCAGGTCTCCTCACACTGCTGGTGTGTTCCATTTTGTCATAGGGTGCTGGCAGATTACAGGCCTCCCATTGCTGCTGCCAGGCCCGTAATCTGCCATGGGCCCCCGTACCGCCTCCTCATGCTGCTGCCAGGCCCGTAATCTGTCATGGGTCCCTGTACGGCCTCCCATTGCTGCTGTCTCCATCGCCACACTCTGCCATGTGCCACTTTCAGGTCTCCTCACACTGCTGGTGTGTTCCATTTTGTCATAGGATGCTGGCAGATTACAGGCCTCCCATTGCTGCTGCCAGGCCCGTAATCTGCCATGGGCCCCCGTACCACCTCCTCATGCTGCTGCCAGGTCCAGAGTCTCTCATGGGTCCCTGTACGGCCTCCCATTGCTGCTGTCTCCATCGCCACACTCTGCCATGTGCCACTTTCAGGTCTCCTCACACTGCTGGTGTGTTCCATTTTGTCATAGAGTGCTGGCAGATTACAGGCCTCCCATTGCTGCTGCCAGGCCCGTAATCTTTAATGGGCCCCCGTACCGCCTCCTCATGCTGCTGCCAGGTCCAGAGTCTCTCATGGGTCCCTGTACGGCCTCCCATTGCTGCTGCCTCCATCGCCACACTCTGCCATGTGCCACTTTCAGGTCTCCTCACACTGCTGGTGTGTTCCATTTTGTCATAGGGTGCTGGCAGATTACGGGCCTCCCATTGCTGCTGCCAGGCCCGTAATCTGCCATGGGCCCCCGTACCGCCTCCTCATGCTGCTGCCAGGTCCAGAGTCTCTCATGGGTCCCTGTATGGCCTCCCATTGCTGCTGTCTCCATCGCCACACTCTGCCATGTGCCACTTTCAGGTCTCCTCACACTGCTGGTGTGTTCCATTTTGTCATAGGGTGCTGGCAGATTACGGGCCTCCCATTGCTGCTGCCAGGCCCGTAATCTGCCATGGGCCCCCGTACCGCCTCCTCATGCTGCTGCCAGGTCCAGAGTCTCTCATGGGTCCCTGTACGGCCTCCCATTGCTGCTGTCTCCATCGCCACACTCTGCCATGTGCCACTTTCAGGTCTCCTCACACTGCTGGTGTGTTCCATTTTGTCATAGGGTGCTGGCAGATTACAGGCCTCCCATTGCTGCTGCCAGGCCCGTAATCTGCCATGGGCCCCCGTACCGCCTCCTCATGCTGCTGCCAGGTCCAGAGTCTCTCATGGGTCCCTGTATGGCCTCCCATTGCTGCTGTCTCCATCGCCACACTGTGCCATGTGCCACTTTCAGGTCTCCTCACACTGCTGGTGTGTTCCATTTTGTCATAGGGTGCTGGCAGATTACGGGCCTCCCATTGCTGCTGCCAGGCCCGTAATCTGCCATGGGCCCCCGTACCGCCTCCTCATGCTGCTGCCAGGTCCAGAGTCTCTCATGGGTCCCTGTAAGGCCTCCCATTGCTGCTGTTTCCATCGCCACACTCTGCCATGTGCCACTTTCAGGTCTCCTCACACTGCTGGTGTGTTCCATTTTGTCATAGGGTGCTGGCAGATTACAGGCCTCCCATTGCTGCTGCCAGGCCCGTAATCTGCCATGGGCCCCCGTACCGCCTCCTCATGCTGCTGCCAGGTCCAGAGTCTCTCATGGGTCCCTGTATGGCCTCCTATTGCTGCTGTCTCCATCGCCACACTCTGCCATGTGCCACTTTCAGGTCTCCTCACACTGCTGGTGTGTTCCATTTTGTCATAGGGTGCTGGCAGATTACGGGCCTCCCATTGCTGCTGCCAGGCCCGTAATCTGCCATGGGCCCCCGTACCGCCTCCTCATGCTGCTGCCAGGTCCAGAGTCTCTCATGGGTCCCTGTACGGCCTCCCATTGCTGCTGTCTCCATCGCCACACTCTGCCATGTGCCACTTTCAGGTCTCCTCACACTGCTGGTGTGTTCCATTTTGTCATAGGGTGCTGGCAGATTACAGGCCTCCCATTGCTGCTGCCAGGCCCGTAATCTGCCATGGGCCCCGTACCGCCTCCTCATGCTGCTGCCAGGTCCAGAGTCTCTCATGGGTCCCTGTACGGCCTCCCATTGCTGCTGCCTCCATCGCCACACTCTGCCATGTGCCACTTTCAGGTCTCCTCACACTGCTGGTGTGTTCCATTTTGTCATAGGGTGCTGGCAGATTACAGGCCTCCCATTGCTGCTGCCAGGCCCGTAATCTGCCATGGGCCCCCGTACCGCCTCCTTATGCTGCTGCCAGGTCCAGAGTCTCTCATGGGTCCCTATACGGCCTCCCATTGCTGCTGCCTCCATCGCCACACTGTGCCATGTGCCACTTTCAGGTCTCCTCACACTGCTGGTGTGTTCCATTTTGTCATAGGGTGCTGGCAGATTACAGGCCTCCCATTGCTGCTGCCAGGCCCGTAATCTGCCATGGGCCCCCGTACCGCCTCCTCATGCTGCTGCCAGGCCCGTAATCTGTCATGGGTCCCTGTACGGCCTCCCATTGCTGCTGTCTCCATCGCCACACTCTGCCATGTGCCACTTTCAGGTCTCCTCACACTGCTGGTGTGTTCCATTTTGTCATAGGGTGCTGGCAGATTACAGGCCTCCCATTGCTGCTGCCAGGCCCGTAATCTGCCATGGGCCCCCGTACCACCTCCTCATGCTGCTGCCAGGTCCAGAGTCTCTCATGGGTCCCTGTACGGCCTCCCATTGCTGCTGTCTCCATCGCCACACTCTGCCATGTGCCACTTTCAGGTCTCCTCACACTGCTGGTGTGTTCCATTTTGTCATAGAGTGCTGGCAGATTACAGGCCTCCCATTGCTGCTGCCAGGCCCGTAATCTTTAATGGGCCCCCGTACCGCCTCCTCATGCTGCTGCCAGGTCCAGAGTCTCTCATGGGTCCCTGTACGGCCTCCCATTGCTGCTGCCTCCATCGCCACACTCTGCCATGTGCCACTTTCAGGTCTCCTCACACTGCTGGTGTGTTCCATTTTGTCATAGGGTGCTGGCAGATTACGGGCCTCCCATTGCTGCTGCCAGGCCCGTAATCTGCCATGGGCCCCCGTACCGCCTCCTCATGCTGCTGCCAGGTCCAGAGTCTCTCATGGGTCCCTGTATGGCCTCCCATTGCTGCTGTCTCCATCGCCACACTCTGCCATGTGCCACTTTCAGGTCTCCTCACACTGCTGGTGTGTTCCATTTTGTCATAGGGTGCTGGCAGATTACAGGCCTCCCATTGCTGCTGCCAGGCCCGTAATCTGCCATGGGCCCCCGTACCGCCTCCTCATGCTGCTGCCAGGTCCAGAGTCTCTCATGGGTCCCTGTATGGCCTCCCATTGCTGCTGTCTCCATCGCCACACTGTGCCATGTGCCACTTTCAGGTCTCCTCACACTGCTGGTGTGTTCCATTTTGTCATAGGGTGCTGGCAGATTACGGGCCTCCCATTGCTGCTGCCAGGCCCGTAATCTGCCATGGGCCCCCGTACCGCCTCCTCATGCTGCTGCCAGGTCCAGAGTCTCTCATGGGTCCCTGTAAGGCCTCCCATTGCTGCTGTCTCCATCGCCACACTCTGCCATGTGCCACTTTCAGGTCTCCTCACACTGCTGGTGTGTTCCATTTTGTCATAGGGTGCTGGCAGATTACGGGCCTCCCATTGCTGCTGCCAGGCCCGTAATCTGCCATGGGCCCCCGTACCGCCTCCTCATGCTGCTGCCAGGTCCAGAGTCTCTCATGGGTCCCTGTACGGCCTCCCATTGCTGCTGTCTCCATCGCCACACTCTGCCATGTGCCACTTTCAGGTCTCCTCACACTGCTGGTGTGTTCCATTTTGTCATAGGGTGCTGGCAGATTACAGGCCTCCCATTGCTGCTGCCAGGCCCGTAATCTGCCATGGGCCCCGTACCGCCTCCTCATGCTGCTGCCAGGTCCAGAGTCTCTCATGGGTCCCTGTACGGCCTCCCATTGCTGCTGCCTCCATCGCCACACTCTGCCATGTGCCACTTTCAGGTCTCCTCACACTGCTGGTGTGTTCCATTTTGTCATAGGGTGCTGGCAGATTACAGGCCTCCCATTGCTGCTGCCAGGCCCGTAATCTGCCATGGGCCCCCGTACCGCCTCCTCATGCTGCTGCCAGGTCCAGAGTCTCTCATGGGTCCCTGTATGGCCTCCCATTGCTGCTGTCTCCATCGCCACACTCTGCCATGTGCCACTTTCAGGTCTCCTCACACTGCTGGTGTGTTCCATTTTGTCATAGGGTGCTGGCAGATTACGGGCCTCCTATTGCTGCTGCCAGGCCCGTAATCTGCCATGGGCCCCCGTACCGCCTCCTCATGCTGCTGCCAGGTCCAGAGTGTCTCATGGGTCCCTGTATGGCCTCCCATTGCTGCTGTCTCCATCGCCACACTGTGCCATGTGCCACTTTCAGATCTCCTCACACTGCTGGTGTGTTCCATTTTGTCATAGGGTGCTGGCAGATTACGGGCCTCCCATTGCTGCTGCCAGGCCCGTAATCTGCCATGGGCCCCTGTACCGCCTCCTCATGCTGCTGCCAGGTCCAGAGTCTCTCATGGGTCCCTGTACGGCCTCCCATTGCTGCTGACTCCATCGCCACACTCTGCCATGTGCCACTTTCAGGTCTCCTTACACTGTTGGTGGGTTCCATTTTGTCATAGGGTGCTGGCAGATTACGGGCCTCCCATTGCTGCTGCCAGGCCCGTAATCTGTCATGGGCCCCTGTACCGCCTCCTCATGCTGCTGCCAGGCCCGTAATCTGTCATGGGTCCCTGTACGGCCTCCCATTGCTGCTGTCTCCATCGCCACACTCTGCCATGTGCCACTTTCAGGTCTCCTCACACTGCTGGTGGGTTCCAATTTGTCATAGGGTGCTGTATGGCCTCCCATTGCTGCTGCCTCCACCGCCACACTGTGGCTCCACACTCTGGTTTTGGCCCCGTGACTGCCCAAATGAGTGAAGTGTGCGGTGATTCTAAGATCGACGGCACTCATCTGCATGTCATACTGACTGACAGTATTATTTCTCTTCCCCAGCAGACTCCAAGGGCATTTAAATTAAAGGTACAGTGTTCTGCACTAATATAAAGGCTCTCTGAAGCCTAGAAACACCTTTTTATAAGTTAAATTCGCAGCGAATATATTCGCATCGAATCGAATTTATTCCTCGAATTCGCCGAATCAGCCGAATCGAATTTTTGAATACTTCGCTCATCTCTAATAGTGATATTCAAAAAATTAATGAACACCCTATCTACATTTTCGGAAAATGAGATACCATATTTATTGTTGCCAATCTCTTTGATAAACTCCAAAAATATTCCTGTGTCCTTTCCCATACAATAAAAATATAGTCGATATATCTCTTGTATAGCTTTAATTCTGATCTCTCCTTTCCATAAATTGACTCATGTTCCCATTTACTCATAAAGAGATTGGCTACTGAGGGTGCATATTTAGCACCCATTGCAGCCCCTTTTCTTTGTCTATAATATTTCCCTCTATGCCGGAAAATAATTGTTGCTCATAGCTAGATTAAGGGCCTGTTTTAGAAAGTTTCTTTGCTTTTTCTTCAAATTATTCGTTTTCTGTAAGGCCCACATCACAGTGTCCAATGCATCTCCCTGTTTAATTTTGGTTTATAATGAGTTAACATCAACACTAGCTAGGACACAATTTTCCTTAATACACATATTCCTTATGATGTTAATGAGATCTTTACTGTCCTTAAGGTAAGCAAGGAATTCTTGAGTCAAAGGCTGGAGAAAGATAGATATCTGTAAGGGACCACCCAACAGCACCTCTATCAGTCCCCTGATAGAGCCTCTCCAGAGTGCGGAGTCTAAGTTCCGGAGCACTTGTTCACCAGGGCCCCTGATGGTGGGGATGGACTTGGAGCGCTCCGGGACCAGGTCGCAGCTACCGGATATCTCTATCAGTGGTAGAGGAGTCTGCTGGAGGCTCCTGCAGGGTGAGAGTCTGATGTGAGGGGACGCGGGGATCCCTGAGGGATGGATGGATGGATGGATGGAGGAATGAGCAAGGTGTCAGGAATGGACTTGCCAGTAATGGTGGGACTCACCTGCCTTGTGGGCTGCAGTACCAGGGCTGGCCAGCGGGTGCTCCCAGCAATCAGAGACTCAACCCTGCAGCCAGCCAAACTCCTGAAGTTGATTATGCAGGTGTATTTAAGGGATGGCCAGACCTGCAGTCTCTGCCTTGGTGTGTGTTTTTCCTGGGCCCTGTATCTTGTTCCTGCATCCCTGTTCCTGTTCCTGTTCCTGTCCCTGTCCCTGTCTCTGTCTGATTCGTTGCTGACCCTGCCTGATCCGGACCTCTGCTGACTTCTCCTGTTTTATCCCTGGCTTGTGACCCCGACCATTCTCTGCCTGACCCCCTGTACCTACCTGCCCGATTGTTATTGACCCGGCCTGCTTGACGACGCTTGCATTGTATGTTCTGTTATCTGTGGGTGGTTTGGTTTGGTTTGTTTGCACTGTGTTATGTTTTAGTATTGCACTGCGTTTATGTTTGTATTGTTAGTCTTTAATAAATTATATTTTTTATAACTTATCTGAAGCCTGCGTTTCCCTGCGTCAGTTCACATACCTCTGGTCATACCCTGGAGCCCTGACACAAGGGCAGAGTCAAACAAGCCGTGTCGGTAGCCGGGGGGTCGGTGCGGTACAAAACAGTAGGCAAAGAATGGTCGGGTCACACGCTGGGTCAATAACAGGAGATCAAATCTAAAGGGGAACATCCAGGAGCAGAGTCAGGCAAGCCAAGGGGTCAGGACAGGAGAAGACAGCTAGGTCAGACAATCCGGATCAAAGTACTCACAACACAGGTAACAGGATATGCAGAAAGACCATTCGGTAACAAGTGACAGCACTGGGCGCTTTAAATATCACACCCCGCGCTGTCATTGGTGCCAATCGCGCATTCACGCCCGCCAGTACGCATGCGTGAACTCCGTCGTCGCGGTGGACTGAGTCCTAGCACCCGAATCCCCGCATGAGACGGTCTACTGCGCATGCGTCAGGACCAGCACCGTGGCGATCTCTGACAATATCCAAATATTCTCCAACTCTTGCAAAAAGGGAATCCACACCTCTCACTATGGGTCTTCCTGGTGGTTTATGTAAATCCTTATGTACTTTAGGTACTTGATAGATTGCTGGAACTATGGTATACCAAATACATTGCCGCCTTCTTGTTCAGTATACCCTCCTCCTTTTCTCCCAATATAATAAGCCTTTTTAATTTGGCTTTATATTTATTAGTGGGGTTGTCCTTTAATACTTCATATGTCTCCCTATCCTCTACTAGTCTATTCAGTTCCTCCTCATAATCACTCTTATTAAGAATGACCACCCCTCCCCCTTTGTCTGCTTGCCTTATTACGATCTCCTTCTTCTCCAACTGTTCTACCCCTTTAATCAAATATTTTTTCTATCTAGGGGGTGGGATTATTAATTCTTCCAAGTCATGCTCTACCATTTTTTTAAAGTCTCAACACAATAATTATTGGTTACCTTGGGGTTAAAAATTTACTTATTTCTTAAATTAGTATGTGTATATTACTTGTCTTCCTGTACTTTTGTCAATCCTTTTTTCATGAAATATTTCTTAATGTTCACCTTTCTAATACATTTTTGTAAATCTATAAATGTATCAAATTTGTCCATATTTCTATCTGGAGCATATTTTAAACCAAGTTCCAACACTTTGAGTTCATCATCAGTAAATGTGGCGTCACTCAGGTTAAAGATACCCTGCATTATCCTTCTCTTTTCCTTTTTCCTCTTCCCCACTCTGCATCCCCTTTTCCTTCCCTCCTTCCATCTCTGGTATGATTTTCCATATATGCTGCTGGATATTCCTGTCTCCAATCTCCCATTTTCCTTTCTTGGGGAGCATAATAGTTTCCTCTTCCTCTGAAATTGGGTCTGCCCCTCCACGGTAGGCCCCCATAGCCTCTTCTTTGAAAATCCCCTCTATTGGGATTGGGGCCTGTATAGGGCAAATGATTATTCCATCCCCTGAGAGGTTCAAACCTATTTTGAACAGGTACCCTATATTTAGGGGTTCTATACTGCATGTTATCCTCCTCCCTTGCCCCAGATCTTTGTGGGTAGATACCTTCCTTTCTTTAATGTACTTCTCCTTGCTGTTGTTTGCCCTTCCCCCATGCATTGAATTTTTCAGAGCATGTGCCACTGATATTGAAGTACACGAGCATGAAACACTAGATATATGGACTTTGTTTGTAATGAGCTGTGTTTATTAATTACTATTAAGATCTAGGAATTGTAGAGATTCTGTGCTGTTATTGCAGTTACTTGCAAAATGTCTATCAGGCTTTTTAAGTTACCTCCATTGATTTCATTAACTTTTAATTCTTTGCCCAAACATTCTACGTGTCTTGCCCATGAAGAAACAGTTGCATTCACTTGTGCAGAGGTACATGACCCTAACTGTTTCACAGCTAACAAAATGTTGAGGTTTAAATGTGACTCATCACAACATGACCTCAATGTATTCCTGCTTGTTCTAGGTGCGATGTCACGTTGTCTATGCTAGAGTGTATAATGTAAGGAAGTAACAGAAAAGGATGTAGAATTATCTGAAATATTTCCATCTGACTTCTCTTCATATTTGTGGTATGATTGAAAGGCTACCAAATCTCAGGAGAATGTATTTTCCTTAATTTGGACCATTTGTTTGTTTTGTTTTTCCAGCATCTCCTTCAGTATGGTATTTTGTGCTTGGTATATAGGGGACGTCATTTTGTTTTTGTTTTGTTTTTCATTTGTTGTTTTATTTTTGTATTTTTGACTGTTGTTGTCCATTTTGTGTGTCTGGTTTGCTGTTCATCTTTTCAGTGCAAAAAACGAAACAAAAATCAATTTGAATTTCATCAATTGACAAAAACTATGGGGAAAATCATGACCTTAAGAGAGCGATTCACACCAGACATCCCAAAAATATTGCTACACTGAAACAGGTCCAAAATTACTCCAGATCGTTGTGCAGGTCTGATCTGCAACTACAGGAAACATTTGGTTGAGGTTATTGCTGCCAAAGGAGGGTCAACCAGTTATTAAGTCCAAAGGTTCACATACTTTTTCCTCCCTGCACTGTGAATGTTTACATGTTATGTGCAATTAAACCATGGCAACATCTAATGTTTGTGTAGTATTATGTTCAGCAGACTGTGTTCTTCTATTGTTGTGACTTAGATGGCGTTCAGAGCACATTTTATACCAATTCATGCAAAACTCCACAGAATCCCAAGGGGTTCACATACTTTTTCTTGCAACTGTATAAATCATTATAGCAAGTGTCACATTCCATTAACCCCAAAAGGCAGGTGGAGTACCCCAGAGACAGGGAGGACTAGCATTTTCCCAGGGCTGAGTCAATGGCTGAAATGTGGGGGACTGAGAAAACACTGTATGCAAGTAATTGTGTGCCCTTTATGATAGGATATTACTAGAGATGAGCGAATTATTCAAAAATTCGATTCGGCCGATTCGCCGAATTTGCGGGAGAAATTCGATTAGATGCAAATTTATTTGCCGCGAATTTAACTTATTTAAAGGGTTTCTAGGCTTCAGAGAGCCTTTATATTAGTGCAGAACACTGTACCTTTAATTTAAATGCCCTTGGAGTCTGCTGGGGAAGAGAAATAATACTGTCAGTCAGTATGACATGCAGATGAGTGCCGTCGATCTTAGAATCACCGCACACTTCACTCATTTGGGCAGTCACGGGGCACGACGAAGAAGAAGAAGAAGAAGAAGAAGAATGAAAAGAAGAAGAAGAAGAATGAAAAGAAGAAGAAGAAGAATGAAAAGAAGAATTAAAAGAAGAATGAGAAGAATGAAAAGAAGAATGAAAAGAAGAAGAAGTATGAAAAGAAGAAGAAGAAGAATGAAAAGAAGAATGAAAAGAAGAAGAAGAAGAATGAAAAGAAGAAGAAGAATGAAAAGAAGAATGAAAAGAAGAAGAAGAAGAATGAAAAGAAGAATGAAAAGAAGAATGAAAAGAAGAAGAAGAAGAATGAAAAGAAGAATGAAAAGAAGAAGAAGAAGAATGAAAAGAAGAAGAATGAAAAGAAGAATGAGAAGAATGAAAAGAAGAATGAAAAGAAGAAGGAGAAGAATGAAAAGAAGAATGAAAAGAAGAAGAAGAAGAATGAAAAGAAGAAGAAGAAGAATGAAAAGAAGAATGAAAAGAAGAAGAAGAAGAAGAATGAAAAGAAGAAGAAGAAGAATGAAAAGAAGAATGAAAAGAAGAAGAAGAAGAAGAATGAAAAGAAGAAGAAGAAGAATGAAAAGAAGAATGAAAAGAAGAAGAATGAAAAGAAGAATGAGAAGAATGAAAAGAAGAATGAAAAGAAGAAGAAGAAGAATGAAAAGAAGTAGAATGAAAAGAAGAATGAAAAGAAGAAGAAGAAGAATGAAAAGAAGAAGAAGAAGAATGAAAAGAAGAATGAAAAGAAGAAGAAGAAGAATGAAAAGAAGAATGAAAAGAAGAAGAAGAAGAATGAAAAGAAGAAGAAGAAGAATGAAAAGAAGAATGAAAAGAAGAAGAAGAAGAATGAAAAGAAGAAGAATGAAAAGAAGAAGAAGAAGAATGAAAAGAAGAAGAAGAAGAATGAAAAGAAGAAGAAGAAGAATAAAAAGAAGAATGAAAAGAAGAAGAAGAAGAATGAAAAGAAGAATGAGAAGAAGAATGAAAAGAAGAATGAAAAGAAGAATGAAAAGAAGAAGCAGAATGAAAAGAAGAAGAATGAAAAGAAGAAGAAGAAGAATGAAAAGAAGAAGAAGAAGAATGAAAAGAAGAATGAAAAGAAGAAGAAGAAGAATGAAAAGAAGAATGAAAAGAAGAAGAATGAAAAGAAGAAGAAGAAGAATGAAAAGAAGAAGAATGAAAAGAAGAATGAAAAGAAGAAGAATGAAAAGAAGAAGAAGAAGAATGAAAAGAAGAAGAATGAAAAGAAGAAGAAGAAGAATGAAAAGAAGAAGAAGAAGAATGAAAAGAAGAAGAAGAAGAAGAAGAATAAAAAGAAGAATGAAAAGAAGAATGAAAAGAAGAATGAGAAGAAGAATTAAAAGAAGAATGAAAAGAAGAATGAAAAGAAGAAGAAGAATGAAAAGAAGAAGAATGAAAAGAAGAATGAAAAGAAGAAGAATGAAAAGAAGAAGAATGAAAAGAAGAAGAAGAAGAATGAAAAGAAGAAGAAGAAGAAGAATGAAAAGAAGAAGAAGAATGAAAAGAAGAATGAAAAGAAGAAGAAAAAGAATGAAAAGAAGAAGAAGAAGAATGAAAAGAAGAAGAAGAAGAATGAAAAGAAGAATGAAAAGAAGAAGAAGAATGAAAAGAAGAAGAAGAATGAAAAGAAGAATGAAAAGAAGAATGAGAAGAATGAAAAGAAGAATAAAAAGAAGTAGAATGAAAAGAAGAAGAATGAAAAGAAGAATGAAAAGAAGAAGAAGAATGAAAAGAAGAAGAATGAAAAGAAGAATGAAAAGAAGAAGAAGAAGAAGAATGAAAAGAAGAAGAATGAAAAGAAGAATGAAAAGAAGAAGAAGAAGAATGAAAAGAAGAAGAATGAAAAGAAGAATGTAAAGAAGAAGAAGAAGAATGAAAAGAAGAAGAAGAAGAATGAAAAGAAGAATGAAAAGAAGAAGAATGAAAAGAAGAATGAAAAGAAGAAGAAGAAGAATGAAAAGAAGAAGAAGAATGAAAAGAAGAATGAAAAGAAGAAGAAGAAGAATGAAAAGAAGAAGAAGAAGAATGAAAAGAAGAAGAAGAAGAATGAAAAGAAGAATGAAAAGAAGAAGAATGAAAAGAAGAAGAAGAATGAAAAGAAGAAGTATTCCAGTACAGCAAAAAGTGTATCTGCAGAGAGCTCCGCTATTTCTGACAGTTCTCTGACAGTTCCTTCACATTTACAGCGGTTGAAACATTGTATCTATTTATTTCCGAATAAAAACATCTGTATCCTAAATGGAAACAAATAGATACAATGTTTCAACCGCTGTAAATGAACTGTCAGAACTGTCAGAAATAGCGGAGCTCTCTGCAGTGACACTTTTGCCGGCTGATCGGGAAAAATTCGATTCGTGCACCCGAAGTTTGCTAAAATTCGGATTCGATGCGAATCGAATTTTTCCTGAAATTCGAAACGAATTCCACTTCGCCAGGTTCGATTCGCTCATCTCTAGATATTACTTAACACATAAGAAGGGTAGGATAGGCCTGCAGATGCTTCAAGCAACACTTACAGACTTCCATCTGTATCCAGCTCATAGAGAGTGAAGAGCTGTTAAGTCAACTCTGGTAACACTGTTAGATACCACCTCTGGCTGGTTAGCAGACTTTCCTGTACTTGTTGCATCATTCCAGACCAGGGGCGGACTGACAACTCATGGGGCCCCCGGGCAATAGGGGATCATGGGGCCCCCGGGCAATAGGGGATCATGGGGCCCCTGTGTCCTCACCCACAGCTAAAAAAAAGCCTATGAAAAAGCCAATTAAAGGTACCAGGGGCATCTCATGGGGCCCCTACTGACCCCAGGCCCTCGGGCAGTGCCCGAGTGGCCAAATGGTCAGTCCACCCCTGTTCCAGACCTCCATACATCCTTCCAAGAGAATCACCAGGCCCATCAGCAGGGTCCTTCTCCTGGTACTCACTTCTGGTTCAGCTTTCTTCTAGACCAGGCAGGATGACTTCCAAGGACCACTGCTTGTCTAACTCCCAGCTCAGAAGACATACTAGGCCCTGCACAGGTTACAGACCTAACAGATCAGTACCTGCCCAGGTCACAGCCGACGGAATAGAGAGCTCACATGGTTCACTACAAGTATTTATAATCCCCAGCCTGCTCCAGTGGTAATAAACCTCCTATCTTACTGGTTGGCTAGAGGAAACACAAATATTCATAATACAGCATCACTGTGGCATCTCATGCTATTGCCAGGGGTATTAGTGACTCCTACTGGCAACTGAGAGAAACAACAGCAAGATTGAGCTAGGGGAAAACCAAGTGAACAAATAAACTACAAATGAGCTTGAGCTGACTACCACCCAGTAAATGTAAATAGTCACCCCTGTTTAGAACAGGGTGGCTGCCCAAGCATCCAAATGTTGTTTAAAAACATTTAGGAAACTTCTGAAATGTATTTTTAAGAAATTATATTTTATTTCTTAGTTCACTTCAGATGTCTCACACATTTGTTATCGTTTTTTCTTATCAGTTATCCCTAAACCTATATTTACTTTTTTTTCAATGTTCACTTTTTTTCTCTGACTTATCAGCAATACATATTAAGTGTCAGCAAAAGTTACACTGACTGCCAGTGTCAGAGACTTCCTGAACACAAATATAAAATCCAGACACTATTATATTTTAACAGAGTTTCATATGTCCTTTACCACTAGCCACCTATTCGGTTTCTAAAACACCATGAAGATCTTGGTAAAAATTGTCTTCTCTTTGCATATCGTGGCTTATCTCAGTTCTGCAAATCCTTTATCTACAGTGACACAGATGACTTTGAATCAAATCCTATATGAATTGGACCATTTGAATTTACAATATAATGCTCAAGCCAATCAGGTAAGAATTTGGGAGGTGTTCAGAAGCATTTTAATGATATACTCTGTAAGGCCTTACAACTTAAAGCAATTGTAAAAGCAAGCTTCATGTTTAATTACCATTTAAATATTACTTGTCAAAGAAACAACAATTCAGGTAAACTTATTGTGGTACATAAATTGCTATAACTAATGGCAGTATTAAACATATCCCTTGTAATAGAAAGTCTATTTAACCCTTACACTTTACATATTTGCACTGGGATATTGAGACCATAGACATAGCAGCCAATTATGTTTCATTTCTACTTTTTCTATGCAGGAACAGCACACTGAGATCTGATTGGTTGCAACGGACAACTTCCATGTTTTCCTATAGACATGACTGATGTGGCTTTCCTTCACTGCAGAGCTTATTAAGACCCGAATGATTGTTCTGTGTGTTTTGTTGACTGAAAGATATTCAACTGTAATTCTTAATTTTGCATTATCCTACTCAATTACATCAAAACAGTTACACCTGTCCTTGCCCCTGAAGACTACTACAGTCTAATGTACCACAGTCTCACTGTATGCATGCATATATAGTGCACACAAAATGGGTGGAAACCAGCAAACCTATCTTTTTTGGGAATAAGCCATAGTACACACAGGAAACCCACAAAAACACAGGAAAGGCATGGCATGTAAACTCACTGCAGATAGTGCATCTGGTGTTAACCAAACTCAGGATTCATTTCCTCCAAGAAAAGACTGCTAACCACAATAGCTATAGAACCCTATGACAATATCCCCATAGCGTTTGCAGTGTGGTATGCAGTTGTTGGTTATAAACAGAGAACCTAGGACTGGCATATTGCAGCTGCCGATCAGGAAAGAGAGATAAAACAACCATTTTTAAAGCAAATATTATATTTTCACTCATCTTTCAATATTTCTAATATATTTTATGTTCTGGCAACTGACAGTCCAGGCAATTCACATTCAATCAATTGTTCTACGAACTTTCATTCAATCACTAAAATATTTTATGCTTTCTATTATTTTTGTCTAAGAAATTGTTTTAGATAAAAAGTCATTTATGTATTAAAATATGTATTTTCATTTATTCACCTAGTAGATTACATGTCATTTGATGGTACCCAAAGTTCTGTATGAGGAGGTAAGTTATGAAAAAGCAAAAATAAGCCTTACTAAACATTAAAAAACATTTGTAAAAGACTGATATGACTGTACTTAATTGTGGAGGCTTTTCACTATTTGCTTAATACTGGACTATTATATCATGAAAATGTCAATAGACAAGCCACTGGAGTTGATTTACTAAAACTGTGGAGTGCAATATCTGGTGCAGCTCTGCATAGAAACCAATTAACCTCCCTGACGGTATTCTTGAGTGTAGCTCGGGGTAAAGTTTCAGCACCACAAGCGGTAACCCCGAGCTACACTCAGACTTACCATGCGGCGCTGCTTCGGCATCTGTTCTTCACTTACCTTGACCTGCGCTCCCGCGATGTCCCTCCTGCAGTGTCCCCTGTAATGTCCTCCGGCGGATGCCGGCATCTGTTATCTGGGTTCCGTTCCCTGCGACGTCGGGACATACGGGGGACGGAACGGTGGGAAATTTGAAAATGACAAAAAGTGACATTCACTAAATACACTAAAATCACATAGTATAACATTATGGTATCAAACCATTTCACATACATTTTGTCCCTAGTGCTTTGTCCTGTGCCCTGCCTGCATTTTTACTGTTCTTTCTGCCTGGAAACTGAGAAACGTTCATGGCGTCCACAAAGCGTCCCTTTAGGTCAAAATCGTTTTTAGACCAGTTAGAGAACAGCGATAGTAAATCATAACTACTTGCAGAATTGAGTGATAATGATTCGTGGGGAAATTCGTCATCAGACACTGAAAACGATTTTGCGACTTTGCTCAGTGATGTGCGAACTTGGCGCTATATTTCAAATTTCAGTGTTTTTGGTTTGATTATATTATTGAATTAAATTTATTATTATTATACTATTATTTTTTATGATTATTTATTAAATTATAATTTATGATTTCGTGTTTCAAATTTTATTATACCCGGTATGTTTACTAGACTCTTGTTCGGACAGATTTCAGTGAGTTATTCCTAAAATATTACAGGCCTACAATAAAAAAAATACATATTTCCATGCAAAAAAATGGACCGCTTTGAGCACAGAAATATGGACATAATCAGACCGCTAGGGAGGTTAACATCCAGGTTTTTGTCAAAGCTTAATTGAACAAGCTGAGGTTAGAGGCTCATTGGCTACCATGCACAGCTGCACTGCACAAGATTTTTTTTACCCTCCAGTTTTAGTAAATCAACCCTACTGGCTCTCCCGGTAGCAGCAGGAGTTCCTTCTCCTCTGGAGAAGGAACGCCTAAATCTTTAATTACTAGAAGATTGGCTGATAATGATCTGTAATGGGCCCAAGGCTGTGACTAATCAAAGCCCACTGGCCCACATGTGTCTGGGTGAATGTAGCTACTCCACTACAATCACCCAGACACATGTGGGCCAGTGGGCCATGGAAAAGAGCTGCAGTGGAAAAGGAAGCTATAAGGAGCCATGCAGTGTTTTCTCTCCTCTCCAGTTTCTGAGAGTAGATGTGTAGCCAGATAGGGCTGAAAACTATTCCATGTAGCTGTAGAGTAGAGAAAACTAGAGAAAATGAGTGGGGGAAGCAGTTTGGGATGATACAATTGCCTCCCCCCCCCCCAATTGTATTGCTATCATTGCCTGCTTAACGCAAATGTATTGCCACCATTGCCCTTTGTTGTCCATGATTTGTCACAGTTGTCTGCCAGTAACAATTCGCAATGTGTTGCCCACATATTGATACAATTACCCTTTTGGTGGCCAGTGTATTTGTTGCTCTCTTACTGTCAGGATTTACACCACACTGCCCATCATTTTTGCCCACATATTATCATTATTGTCAATATGTTCCCATGATTGCCAGCATGTTGCTTACATATTAGCACATTTCAGTAAATATTACTACCATCCATGTTAGTGTGCAACCAAGTCTTTATTTTAAATCATGTGCAATGGTGCTATCTTTCCCTGCAGGATCTTAGCCTCACTGGGTTCCGATGTATGCTTAGAACTACCTTCAGAACTGTTCATTTCTCTCTGTATGAGTTGACTTTTCCACAATTTAATAGGATTGCCATTTCAGACCCTTCCCCATAAGCATGTTGCAGTAGGATAGTTTTCTGCAACTCTGGCTGAAACAAGGATTGTGCCCTTTAGGGGTGAGCTGCACAGCTTGACAGATATACGGTGTTAAATGTTTGAAGTGAGCTTTAATGAAAAATAATAATCTCACCCCATTATTGTAGCCCTTGGCTTCCATAGAAGAAAATGCGGAGCCTCTAACTGAATGACATTTCATGTAACAGTAACAGACCTTGAAGTACTGGATGTGGTGGCCCTGGAAGCTTAGGTGGATGTTACCTGGTACATGCGATTAGTTTTATTATACTTTTACTGATGCTGTCCCAATGGGGCATCTGGGTAAAATGTGGGCTGCTTGTTTACACCAAGGAAGTCCCACAGAGACCTTGAGATGTGTAATAATTGGATCAGAAGATTGGAGCGCCACACCAAAATACCAAAATTCAAAAATTAGGTTTTAATCTATATAGGCTATTTACTGTATTGTGTTTGGAATAAAAACTAATTTTTGGATTTTAATATTTCTGTGTGATGCATTAATCTTCTGGTCCAGTTAAATCAGTAAAACACCTGGCAGGGGTCAAAGATAAAATGTTACCAACATTACTAATTATAGTTATGTCATCATCAGGAACTCTAAAAACCTTGAACATGAGTCCTAACGACTAGTTTGGGAAGCACAATTGTAGAAATTCTAACAATGAATATAATACAGATATGTACAGCTATTTTTCAAGCTATTTTTGGTAATGGATTGCTATGCTATTTTGTATAAGGGGCACATCTGTTCTAAGATTGGCTAGAACTTTCTATATGTAGTGTACAACATCTGAAAACTATAAATAGTATGGGATTAAAACAGTTTTATTTTACTTTGAAGCAACCAATTACACTGTTCAACAGGTAAAAAGTTTTGGGCATAAAATTAGCTAATCTTACATAATTTTGGTGTGCTGAAAACGAAAATGACCCTAAAAAATGTTGATTGGCTCTAGTTTCCATGATATATTCACCCATCTAATGATGTAAGCCATTCAAAATTATGATGCAACTTCAGCTGCATATTGCGCAATTGATACTGGTGACCAATAGAAAATTGCATGTATACTGAGATGATGCAATATTAGCCTTTAATTGCATCACTTCACTGCATAAAAGCTGCAGTATCTGTAGCTGATTGTAGTTCGACAGCGTCTTTACATTTCGTTTTATGCTTATATAGGCTACTCAGTAATGCCTCGAACTTGTGTGAATAAAGCAGATAATTTCTGCTATATCTGCGGTGAAATAACTTTTATCTCACAAAAAAGGAGGATAACAGGAATGATTAAGAAAGCCTACAACTTGTATTTTGGCTGCAAGATAGGAGACCAGGACAAGAGCTGGGCACCACATATATGCTGCAATTCTTGTGGGACGGCACTGGAGCAATGGTTGAATGGAAAAAAGGCATCTATGCCTTTCGCTGTGCCAATGATTTGGAGAGAGCCAACAGATCATGTTAGTAATTGTTACTTTTGTATGGTGCCTCCAATTGTAAAAGGGCTAAATAAGAAGAAAAAGTTATCTGTGCACTATCCAAATATTCCATCGGCAATACGTCCAGTTCCTCATGGAGAGGGGCTACCAATTCCTAAAGCACCAGAATCCTTCGTGGTTGAGTCAAGTGAGGAAGAACCTGAAGCGTGTAGTCACGTGCAGTTGTAAGAGATAGCCCTTTCCTCGAATACAAGAGAAAAGCCAAGAGAAGCAAAACCGACACAAACTGAAGACAAAACTAGTGAGAATCCTAAGTATTAAAATGATTCAACTTAGCTTATGGCTATAATTTTTCTTGGTAATCCTATGCAATATATTATGCCATTTAGGCTTTGTTATGTAGTCAATATCACTTGCTTTATATTTGTGGAAAGACATCTATCTATATAATTATTATGCATTATGTAGTCATTACGCCTATAGTAGAAAACTTTCCGTTTACAGAAAAACTAGAGCCAATTGACAAATTTCATTGTTATATTTGAACTCAGAATGTGAAATTCATTAAGAAATGGATCCTTTTGTTTCCAAAACTGGCAAAAAAATAAAAATTTGTTGAAAAGTGTTATTGAAATGGCATGTCAAGCATCCAAATCCCTGGAGATTATCTGTAAAACTGGAAACATGAATATACAAATACTCTGTCATCTTCTGTCCCAGTTCCCTGAAGACATAAGTGTTGCACAGCTATAAAATAGTCATTTATACTGTTTTAATGTGTGTATGTTTTAGCACAATTCCATAATATAAGAAATAGGATCTGAGAAATCAACTGGGAATATTGTCCATTATTAATTATTTCTGATTAATAATTAGTTCTGACCTTGTGTGTTTGTTGCTCTCCTACTGTCAAGATTTCCACCACACTGCCCATCATTTTTGCCCACATATTATCATTATTGTCAATATGATGCCATGATTGCCTGCATATTGCTTACATATTAGCACATTTCAGTAAATATTACTACCATCCGTGTTAGTGTGCACTCAGGTCTTTATTTAAATCATGTGCAATGGTGCTATCTTTCTCTGCAGGATCTTAGCCTCACTGGGTTGCGATGTATGCCTGGAATATTGTAATAGCAGTCGCTATAACTTTGTATATATTCTGATGCAAGAATGACCTACATTAAAAATTGTTAAAGAATAGCATAATTGTAAGGGTTCATTCACAGAAGATGCACTGACATACATTGATCAACACATGCCAGGGCATACACATTCAAAAATCAATGTATTTCGATAGGTGCAGTTCACACCAGTAAATTTGCTCTGATGTGTGTTACTTTTTGTTCAGCGCAACATTTGTAAATGCAAGAGTCAATACAGTCAGCTGAGGGTTTCTTTAGGAATAAACCTTAGTGAAGTTGAAAAAAAAACCCAGAAAAAAAGTACTGAAGTGCATTTTAAAATGCAGCACAGCAGCCTTATACCTGCCATTTGTTGAAAATCACAAATAACACTTGTATACATTAAAAAATGCATTATATTTCCAAATATTTTGTGTGTGCTTAACCACTTCAATACCAGGCCCCTCTACAACCTTCCTGCCCAGGCCAATTTTCAGCTTTCAGTGCTGTCTCACTTTGAATGACAATTCCTCTGTCATGCAACACTGTACCCATATGAAATTGTTATCATTTTTGTTCACACAAATAGAGATTTCCTTTGGTGGTATTTAATCATTTTAGCTAAATCATTTTTGCTAAATAAAACAAAAAACACCTGAAACTTTTGAAAAAAAACACAGTTTTCTTTGTTTCTGGTAACATTGAACTACTCTGGGAAAGTGATCAGGATTTTATTTTAACACATTATAATTGCTAATACCAATGTATTTCATTGATATTTGCAATCAGTGTTACTGAATGAAACTGATTCATTCAGTCTTTTGTTGTGACTAGCTGTGATTGGGCAAAGCTGATCACATGATACAGATGGGTTGTGATTGGCCCTGTCTGTATCATTTGACTGTCTTGACCAGTCACAGCTAACAACATAATTGTATACAATGGATGGCATGACAGGAAGTCATCCATTGTATACAATTGACATGTGATCTGCTGTGATTGATCACAGTGGTCACATGACACTGGCAATGGGCCAGTGTAGTGATATGTTATCGGCTGTGTCCCGTGGACTCAGCCGGTGACAGATTGCATCGCTGAGCGGCCCCACGGCCACGTGAGTGGCTCGTTTTGACAGGACGTCATATGACTCCCAGTTACAATGGCGAGTGTCCCTTTCGGCCATCAATCTGCTATCTGCTGGGCGGGAAGGTGTTAAAGTGGTTCAAAAGTTAAGCTAATGGTTTTTACCTTACTGCATTCCTTGCATTAAGGTAAAAAATGTTTTGCCACTTGCTGTGCCCCACTACCCCAACACTTGCCTGAGTCCTGTATCAATGCGACTTTGTACCAGGGCTGTATTTACCACAAGGCAAACAAGGCATTTGCCTAGGGTGGCATTTTTCAGGGGGGATAGAGCCACCCTCTGGTAGAAGTGACACAGTGGCAGCCAGCAACTGAGGATGGGGAGCAAGTGTGGCACAGCAGTGTGGGCTGCTGCGGGCTGTTGAAAGGTGTCCGACTCTTTCCTAGATCATTGTCAGAGATCAGCACAGAAAGAAGATGCCGGCCTTTCCTGATCATAGTTCCCGGGGTGGCTGGCGGGTGAGTGCAGGAATCTCTCTCTCTCTCCCCAACGCCAAATTGGAAGGTAATTTTTTGTATTTTTGGGATGAGACTAATGTGTCATACATTACTGTATATCATGTGGTGTCTAATATGTATGTATTCCTCAGTCCAGATCCCCGTGGGTGGGGTTCCTTTAAAGGCAAAAGTACAATACAAGCGAACCTCAGTTTACGAATTTAAAGCGTTATGTGGGACTTTTCGTATTGCGAAAAATTTGTAAAATGAAACACGGTTTCCAATAGGAATGCAATGAAAACCAATTAATCAGAAAAAAGTAAAAGAAAAGTCTTTTATCTGTTCAAAACTCTTTATAGAGTGCACTTTAAAGGCATAGTACTGTATAGGGACATGATTAAAAATGTATTTGTAAATGCATTGAAAACCAATTAATCCATTCTGGAGGTTAGAAAAAAGTAAACAAAAGTTTTATCTGTTCAAAAATCTTTATAAAGTGCACTTTAAAGACATAGTACTATACAGGGACATGATTAAAAAAAAATCATAAATGCATTGAAAACCAATTAATTTGTTCGTATTGCGAAAAAAATGATAAACCGAGGCATTATTTTCAATGGATTTTCATTCGTAAACCGAAAATTACATTAACAGAGGCGTTCGTAAACCAAGGTACGCCGGTATATGAAATTCCTCTGTATTACTTTTTCTGCCATTTATAGGGTTATCATATCGACCTGGATCAAGGAATGGTAAGGCCGATGCCTTATCAAGGATGCTGTCTGAACCTCCCCAGGAGGGCAACTCTGAATGTTCAATCCTAACTCAAAAGAACTTCCTAGGGGCCACAAGTACAAAGACATTCTTGAGTCTTCTCAAAGAGGGGTATGAGAATGACCCACTTCTCAATGATCCTCCTAAGGACATTAACCTTGAATACAAGAACGGCTTTTGGACTCAAGCACATCGTCTCTATGTACCTGAGTCTGCTCGGGTGGAAGCCCTCAAATTAGTTCATGATTATAAACTTGCGGGATATTTTGGGATTTCAAAGACAGATGAACTTTTGTCACATTCCTTCTGGTGGCCTAGTTATAGGAAAGATATCAAACGCTACGCGGCCTCCTGTCTGACGTGGGCACATCATAAGACACCCCGAGCTTCTCCTTTGGGGTTGCTCCAGCCACTTCCTGTTCCATCAAGACCTTGGGGGTCAATTTCTATGGACTTTGTAGTCGAATTACCTCCCTCAAAAGAAATGACCACTATCTTGTAGTCGTCGATCGTCTTACTAAGATGGCTCATTTTATACCTGTTAAGGGGGTACCTTCTGCTGAACAAACTGCGGAGTTGATGGTTCGAGATGTTTTTAAACTACATGGAATTCCTGCTGATGTGATATCTGACAGAGGAGTACAGTTTACATCAAAATTTTGGAAAAGCTTTTGTTCAGCTTTAGGGGTAACCGTTAACCTGTCCTCTGCTTTTCATCCACAGTCTAATGGTCAGACCGAGAGGACCAATCAAACTTTGGAGCAGTACCTTCGGTGTTTTGTCAGTTATCTTCAGGATGACTGGGTGGACTATCTACCTACGGCAGAGTTTGCCTATAACCATGCTAAACATCGGTCCACCTCCAAAAGCCCTTTTTTCCTCAATCCGGGGTATCATCCAGTTTTTATTCCTGATCTCCCTATCGCAACTCAAATTCCTGCCGTTGCCAACAGATTAACTACATTGCAGGAGATTCAGGCGAAGTTGATCAAGACGTTGGGGGAGGCGCAGGAATGTTATAAAAAGGCTGCCGACAGACATCGCAGATCACTTCCCATCTTTCATGTGGACGACAAGATTTGGCTATCAACCAAAAATCTGAAGGTTCATGTTCCATCTGCAAAGTTAGGCCAAAAGTTTGTGGGACCTTTCCAGATTTCTGCTCAGATCAACCCAGTCACCTTTTGCTTAAAACTTCCTGACACCATACTCCGCACCTCGGGTGATCCCACTCCTCTGCCACGGTGACCTGCCTTTGTCAAAAGAAAATGAGTATTGGCGCAGGAGAGGTGGTTGTGGATATAATAGTCACAAGAGTCAATAGGGAGATGGAGGAAGTTCAGCTACAGAGATGTATAGGGACTTCTCCAATACCGGGGGGGAGGAGGGCGGGAGGGCTTTTTTAGTGGAGGAGGTATGAGTCGTTAGTTGGAGATAGGACATAATGCAGCTTGGGTAGTTCTGGGTGAGCGGGGAGGGGGGTTTCTTTAAACGCTGCAAGGTATGGCACGTCGTGAGGCAGCACCCTCTAGAGCTAAGCGGAACTCTGAAGTGAGAAAATAGAGGAGAGAGAGGTGCGCCAGACTAAGTGTAGTATAAAAGTATATTTAAATTAGTGTAGCGCTAAACATTCATTAAACCAAAAATAATATACTATTTATGAGATAAAAATCATATATAATGCATACACTCTGTGATTAGTGCTATAATCCTCTCAGTGCTCTTGCATGCCGCTTAATACATACACATATATTCCTATATCCCAAAAATCAATATTAACTCATATTCCATTAATTATACATAAATTTTGTGATAGTGCCACTTCAAAAAATAAATAGATCAATATCATGTGATGGTGCCACATCAACTTAATTCAAAGTCCAATGTTCAAATCCAAATCAATATGCTCCAAGTGATATTTATATACATGCAGTGTGTCTTTATATATATAGTGCCACTCGTTTAAAAACACTCCTTTCCACTTCGGCTGCAATGCCTGCTCACCTCCTTCCAGCAACCCCCTAGGGGCCTACAAGCCTTTAGGATCACTCTGGATCCTCAAGAATCCTGGTTTGGTACCTCTCTGATACTCCTCCTATTTGGCCTCCTCCACACCTTCACTTCTGTGCCTCATAGGATCCTCACCAGCGACTCTCTGCAAACTCTCTCTCACATATTAGTGAGTCAAAAAAGATAGATAGTGTAGTATTTCCAATATGCCAGAGTTTAATTAAGAAATAGCAAAAAGTAACTCACATTTATTTGTACAGCGATTTTAATGTCCCCTATATGGGCAAACTGCACACATGTGTTTTGCTTCCTGATAACCAGGAAAATGGCGTCCCGCACCGGAACTGCGTCACTTCGGATACCGGAAGTTGCGTCTTAGCGTGCCTACGCGTTACGTCACGTGGTCTTGTGACTTCTTCGGGGTGCACGCTAAAGCACCACAAAGATGTAAATGGACCCTGTAAAATTTTGCCTGTATTGAGATTTGTTGGTATATATATAGGCAGGCTGAGGGCAAAAGGCAATTGCCTGTGGTCTCATCACTGCTGATTTATGTAAAGGCAGACATTTTGGTATGGGCAGAGCCTTACTTCACAAAGTTAGTCTCCAGCAGAGATTCTGCTCTAGCCCCTGGCTTTGATTCATAGCAGCGGGAGGCAATGGCCCCACTGCCTTAGCAAAGTCAATGAGACCAGGATATGATTGAGAGAGAAGAACTGTAGACATGCACAGCACTTGATCGAATGAGGGCTCAGGAAAGTAAAATGCCGGGGGGGGGGGGTGTTAGGAGAATACTGATGCCTAAACATGTTTTACTTTAATGCAAGGAATGCATTAATGTAAAATATGTTTAGTTGTCTTTATAACCACTTTAAAACCTTCTGAGACAGCAGATGTACAGCTATGAGGCTGTAGGCTCCCTAACATACAAGGAAGTGCACTCTTCCTTCTTTTTAAGCCTTTTTGCTTAGGCACAATTAATGTTTTTAAATAATAACATAAATACCATAAGAAATATACCCTTTTTAAATTCAGTTCTATTTCAAATAGTAGTTTTAATGTGACGTGATTTGAAGCAGTGTTCCAAGCTGGGAGCTTTAACCAAAATTTAAACACTGATTCCCATATGTAACTGAATATCTTGTTCAATAAACATATGCTATAACATTTCTGGTGTCCTTATAAATGCCCTATAATTTGTAAAGTAATGACAATTTTTTTTAAATGAAACCCAATTGCCAAAATAAAACTATTGGCTTATTTCTTGGTGGGTTACCAAAAATAGTAACAACCAAACCAATCAACATGATATTTTGCCATATAAATGTTTTAGCATAGAAAAAGTGATATTGGCTGAAATGGGTTACTACTTACCACTTTAAAGACAAAAAGCAAGCAGCTAAAAATTAGTACGCATTGATTTCTTTTTATTATTGTTATTTTTAGAATTATAATACATTTCTTAGTTTAATTGTTTTGTCTTAGTGATACAATTGCAGTTACTGTAAATCATTATTTTATTTTATTTTGCAGTGCCATATTAACAGTTGTGAAGAAGATTTACATTCCGCCATTCATAATCTGTTACAAAACTTCAAGAAACAAAAGTATAATATTTAATTTATTAATTTAGATTCACAGAAGCCAACAGACCTAGAAGAAAATGGTAAAAGTAATGGTGCTGACAAGAGCATCCATTCACAGTAGCTGATTTACTGTATATATGTAAGGCTAGCCAAGGGAAATGTTCCAATCTCAAAAATATTTCTTTTAGAAATCAGAACACAATAATGTGTTTTTATTGTACAAGAAGTATAAAGGATGACAGCCCAGAACAATACGTTATTGGCCAACAGATTCCAATGGAGGAAAGCTGTAATGGATATCCTACAGTGTGATCGTCATTCATTCATTTCAGTATTGCATATGCATGATGTCACTAATAATAGAACCCTATGTCATTAGAGATGGAGGTTCTAATGATTTTCAACTTTTGGAAATGGACACATGAGCTGCTGACAGAACATCTAAATATGTCAGTTTTGATACTCTTATTGTAGCCAGAGGCACATATTGCATCTGAGATTATGCCTTAAAACAGCACTAAACCTGAACTCAAAAATGTAATATATTGCATCTTACCAGTCTTTAGATGTGGTGGCTGCATCATTTTTTTAATGATTTTTTCTCTTTTGCTTCACCTGGTGATCCTGCCTGTGACACACTTCCTGTCTTAGGGTGTCTACATTCTGGAGTAATAAAGCGGACACCTTTGGATAGAAGCATTGTCAGCCTGGGGAGAGGGTAGCATTAGATTAGCAGAGTTAGATGAACTTAACTAACAAACTGAAGCTGAACTCCAGCTAACACATTTTAAGCAGTTATAGCAAATAGTTTTTTTCCTCCTTTTGGAATAAACGATTTGAATAAATGCTGGCCATTGTAAACCCCACTGTCTGCACAGCTTGTTCTATTAAAGGAAGTTGAAAAATAACAGTCTTACTTGCTGGATCACCAGGTGAAAATAAAATAAAAATAATGCAGCCAAAATAATTAAGAATTGGTGAGCTGCCATGTAAGACATTTTTGTTTTGGGGTATAATACCACTTTAAATACCTTGTGCCAAAATGGTTGGATTTTCTTCTAATTCCCCCATATAAAAAAAAAACAGTTTCCTTTTATCTGGCATCCATTTGAACACTGAAGCCAACACTCTTTTGGCAAACTATATTTGTTAGTCAATTTGCAGAATGTATGCTATGGCCAACATGCACATATCTGAGCACATCATGGCTGGATAGTAATCCTTTGGGAATGGGATTTTGTTGTCTGTGTGTAATCAGTGCACTGACACACACATATAAGATTCAGTAAAATCAAACCTATGCTGTATCTTTTGATCAGAAGAGGTGTTTGGGATACCTACATTACAAGTTAGCTGATACATCTGCTAAGGTTGTGACGTGACTGCAAAGTTATTTATTACTAGGGTTTTAGATAACAATCACGCTTTTGCCACATAATAAAGCACAAGAAGATTTTTGTTTGGATGAGTAGACACATCGTTGCATATATTATTCATTTACTGCACATGCTTTGCACATTAGAATACTGTTCATGCAAACATTACTTTTTACATACAATGATGATGTTTTACCATGTTCTATAATTACTCATTCTCCAAAAATGTATGTTGAGGCTTTGGATAAGAAAACATTTAAAACATTATGGTGAATTCTGTGATAATACACAAACACCAGATGCATAAGGAATAGCGTTGCAAGATAAGACAGTAGAAATTAGCAAATTATCATATTTTTCCTGGATTACTGTAAAAAAATTTTATATGTACTTTTTGGAAACACTTAAATCCACCAAATCAGGTGCGTCAGAGACCTTGGTGACCCTGTGCTGCTTCTTCAAACAAGCTTTCTCCATGCAATGTATCCATGCATCTGAGAAAACCCAGCATCCACAGGAGGCACCTTGTAACCTAATTACCATATAGATTGTGTTGAGATATAAACTAAGAATTAAACTTTCTGATATATTTATAATACTTTTGAAAATATATTTTAAGCTCCATGCATACTATTGATTTTTTCTGCTCCTAGTAGCTAAATAGTGTTTTCTATGTGTTCATGCACACTGATTTAGGCTATTAGCATTTTTTGAGCTTCAGGATCTCGGAGCAGAAAAAAATGTTTTTGTAGAGTTTTTTGGAACGTTTTTCCAGCAGAAAAAAAACACTAAATGCTGCTAAATGCTACTAACCCTAGGTTCACAACTATGCAGGTTGCATATGATGAGTTTCTGCATTGCATTTTGCATTGCGTTTTGCATTTTTGCACTTGCATTTTTTATGCGTTTTTTTTTCATTTTTAAAATTTTACTTGTTGCTCGGCAGATTTTAAACACAAAATGCATCAAAAACACATAAAAACACAGCAAAAATGCAGCAAAAATGCAATACATGCTTTTCTGCAGCATTCCCATTGTAGTTTATAGCACCAAAAACGCAACATTTTGTGTTAAAAAAAGTCCCTGACCCTTTCCAGAAAAATGCACCGGGTGAAAACGCAGAGATGTGAACCTGTCCCATAGGAAATCATGTTAAATGGACTGTACTGCATTTCAGGTGTGATCCTAGGGTAAATGCTACTAAAATGCTCCTAACAGCTTTTATCTGCCTTTTTTTCTATATGTACTGTATAAATGGTAATAAAATGTTAACGCTCCTAAACGCTTCTAAACGCTACTAAAAACCGCTGTTACCAGATTTTTTTATCCAGCTTTTTTTCCAGTGTTTTTTATGAGCGTAAAAAATTGCTAGTGTGCATGGAGCCTTACCAAATGGTCTCCTTTTGTTCTCCTTTGCCTGTAACAGAAAATAGTCAGTGAACTCTCTTCTGTATTTCTATAGCAAAAACTGTGCATATTCTCTTGCTTATCACTACTTGTTTGCCAACATCTCTACTTTAGGGTGAAAAGGTGCTTACTCTGCATAATTGTCGCATTCAACCTATTTATCAAATGAGGAATGTAAATACTTTGTACAGTCTCTGTACCTACTGTGGTCATTCTTCCATGTGATTGAAATTTTGTTTAAAGCCTTGAACTGTTGAAGTGTGGACATTTTGGGGTTGATTTACTAAAACTGGAGAGTGCAAAATCTGGTGCAGCTCTGCATGGTAGCCAATGAGCTTCTAACTTCAGCTTGTTCAATGAAGCTTTGACAACACCTGGAAGCTGATTGGTTTCTGTGCAGAGCTGCACCAGATTTTGAGCTCTCTAGCTTTAGTAAATCAACCCCTTTGTGTTCTGTAGTGAGGTCACACCACTAATCTACATAAATGATCATTTAGCTAGGACTCTATAGATCAAGCATGAGGAGGTGTCTCAAGACAGAGGTCATTTGAACTTACCCCCATTAGGATCCAATACGCTTATTTCCTTATACTGAGCTGCTTGTTAACCTTCCTAGCGGTATGATTATTTCAGATTTTTGGTGCTGAAAGCGGTACCATTATTTTGCATGGAAATTTGGCGTTTTATATTGTAGGCCTGTAATTCTTAGGAATAACTCACTGAAATCTGTCCGAACAAGAGTCTAGTAAACATCCTGGGTATGATAAAACTTGAAACACGAAATCATAAATTATAATTTTATAAATAATCATAAAAATAATAATATAATAATAATAAATTTAATTCAATAATCAAACCAAAAACTCTGAAATTTGAAATATAGCGCCAAGTTCGCACATCACTGAGCAAAGTCACAGAATCGTTTTCAGTGTCTGATGACGAATTTCCACACGAATCATTATCATTCAATTCTGCAAGTGGTTCTAATTTACTATCACTGTTCTCTAGCTGGTCTAAAACTGCTTTTGACCTAAAGGAACGCTTTTTGGACGCCATGGACTTTTCTTAGTCTCCAGGCAGAAAGAACAGTAAAAATGCAGGCAGGGCACAGGACAAAGCACTAGGGACAAAATGTATGTGAAATGGTTTGGTACAGTAATGTTTTACTATGTGATGTTAGTGATTTTTGTGAATGTCACTTTTTGTCATTTTCAAATTACCCGCCGTTCCGACACTCACAGGGGACAGAACCCAGATGACAGATGCTGGCATCCGCCGGATTACATTGCCGGGGACACTGCAGGAGGGACATCGCGGGAGCGCAGGACAAAGTAAGTGACCGAGGGATCGCGGAGCAGCGCCGCATGGTAAGCCCGAGTGTAGTTCGGGGTTACCGCTTGTGGTACTGAAACGTCAGCCTGAGCTACACTCGGGAATACCGCCAGGGAGGTTAATGAGGCAATGAGGAGCTGTGAATTTGTACAGTGAATGAATTGCATAAATAATCACTTCATTTATCTAATCATGTGAAATACAAATTCCTGTTTACTTATTTCATCTCCACATGATTGGATAACTGACGTCAATATTCACACATTTTATTGTGTGAAGAGTATTAACTCCTTCAGTAAATCAGCCCAAATTGGTAGGTTTCACATAAGTTATCACTGAGCTTTGTGCATAAGTTAATTCTGAGGGCTAGTACATGCATCCTCGTGATTGTGTGCTTATCCGCTTCCATACCGGGCACTTTTACCCCCTTCCTGCCCAGGCCAATTTTCAGGTTTCAGCGCTCTCACACTTTGAATGAAAATTGCGCGGTCATACAACATTGTACCCAAACTAAAATGTTAGCTTTGTTTTGGTGGCATTTAATCACCACTGGGGTTTTTATTTTTTGCTAAATTAACAAAAAAAGACCAAACATTTTGAAAAAAAAAACACGTTTTTCTATGTTTCTGTTATAAAAGTTTGCAAATAAATAATTGTTCTTCATAAATTTAGGCCAAGATGTATTCTACTACATGTCTTTGGTGAAAATAACCCAAATTAGTATTTATTATTTAGTCTGTAGGAAAGTTCACAAACTATGGGATATATCTGAAAATTGATCAATCCTGAAGTACTGACAGTACTGAGGTCCAAGAATGTAGAACAGTACAGATATCCCCCAAATGCCCCTTTTTTGCAACGTAGACAGTCCGACGTATTTCATAACAGGCATGGCGAGTTTTTTGAAGTTGTAATTTTTTTGCCATAATTTTTCAGAAATTAAGAAATAAAAAAAATGATTTTCACTATTTTTTTTTACATACTGTCACCAGTGCTGTACAGTGTCATCATATAACTGGCATGGCGGTGATCAGGGACACTGACTGGTGACAGTACGGAAAAAAATATATATGTTTTTATTATTTTTTATTACATTTTTTTTTCTTTTTTCAATATTTTATTTTCATATTTCACTATGACCAAAGTAGTATAATGTTACCATAGTAACATTGTACTACTTTGGGGAAGTGATCTATATACTTTTTTTTTTTTTACACAATTTGCTTATAGCAAAGAATTACTTTACTATAAGCAAGCATTTAACTGAGTGACATCGATTCATTCAGGATTTTTTTTTTCTTAACTGATTTGGCCACAGCTAATCACATGACACTGTGATTGGCCCAGCTTGTGCGTGTGATCGCTGTGACCATTCTCAGCTAGCCACACTTGTATACAATGGATGGCATGATAGGAAGCCATCCATTGTATACAACTCTCATGTGACCTGCTGTGATTGGTCATGGCAGGTCACATGGTACTGGCAATGGGGCCAGTACACAGATCTGTCATCAGATGTGTACGGCCAGTGACAGATCGCGCTGCAGCGCGGCTCTGCAGGCATGCAAACTGCGCATGCCTGAAAGGATGCTATATGGCGTCCACCTAGAGGGACGAGGGTTTTTGCCGGCCTCCATTTGGCCATAGGCCAGGCGGGAACCGGTTATACATGTACATAATACAGAAATAATAATACCACATAAACTGTATAATTTCAGCATTTCAGGATTGCTAACATGGGACCAACAAAATCTCCATGTACAAAGACAATAAACAATTTTGTGGACAAACAGGGACACAAAAATAAAAATACACACAAATAAAGTGATGCTGGCAACAATGCCAATTAGTCTCTGCCATGGCACACCATGTTATTAACCACAAGCTTGCAGGGCACTTATAACCCCTTCCTGCCCAGGCCAATTTCCAGCTTTCAGCGCTGTTGCATTTTGAATGACAATTGCGTGGTCATGCAACACTGTACCCATATGAAATTTTTATCATTTTTCTGTGACAGATAGAGCTTTCTTTTGGTGGTATTTAATCACCTCTGGGTTTTTTATTTTTTCTTAAACAAACCAAAAACCACTAAACATTTTGAAAAAAAAAGTTTTTTCTTAGTTTTTGTTATAAAATTTTGTAAATAAGTGATTTTTCTCCTTCACTGATGTGCGTTAATGAGGCTGCAGTAATGGGCACTGATAGGCTGCACTGATGGACACTGATAGGTGGCACTGATGGGCACTGATAAGGAGGCACTGGTAGGTGGCACTGATGGGCATTGACAGGCATCACTGATGGGCACTGAAAGGCAGCACTGATAGGCGGCACTGACTGGCACTGATAGGCAGCACTGACTGGCACTGTTAGGTGGCAGTGACTGGCACTGTTAGGCGGCACTGACTGGCACTGATAGGCGGCACTGACTGGCACTGTTAGGTGGCAGTGACTGGCACTGTTAGGCGGCACTGACTGGCACTGATAGATGGCAATGACAGGCACTGATAGGAGGCACTGATGCACACTGATAGGCGGCACTGACTGGCACTGATAGGTGACTCTGATTGGCAGCACTGATATGTAGAACTGATTGGCATTGATAGGTGGCACTGACTGGCACTGATGGGCGACACTCAAAGGCAGCTCAGATGGGCACTGATATGTGGCATTGATGGGCACTGGCACGTGGCACTGATGAGCACTGACAGCTAGCACTGATGGACACTGACAGGTGGCACTGCTGTGGCTACACTGATCATCAGGGCACACTGATCATCAGTGCTCTGATGATCAGTGTAGATGTCCCCTCCGCTGAATGCCAATTACAGGCTCTCCTCTCCTTTCGAGCCGTCAGGGTGACAGCTCGAGAGGAGAGAAAGGCTGATAACTGGCATTTCCCTGTTTACATGTGATCAGCTGTGATTGGACACAGCTGATCACATGACCGAGCTGACATCTTCGACTCTTTCCGTGGATCGGTGATCCGCTGTGTCGCTCCCGGAGCCGCGCATGCGCGATTAGAATGGGAGGACATCATATGACGTCCTCCCAGAATGAGAGAACCACCTTGCGTCCGTCATATTACTATATGGCGGGCGGGAGGTGGTTAAAACCTGCTTTCTCAACACTACTTTCTTTATAAGGCGTGAAAGGTGTATGGAGTCTTAAAAGTTCATCGTAGCAAGCAGTTACAGCCGTACCAGAGCATTTTTTCCATTCAGCTGGAAGGCAGGATTCCTGCTAGGGTCTGAAAACCTCTGCTTTCTCCCCTGAGAAGTGCTAGGCAATGAATGGTAGAGAAAAATGCTGCTTTGTATTAGTGGAGACAGAAAAGACAGAAATAGAAAAGAACTCACTAAGTCCTCATGCACACTGGACATTTTTATAGCTTTTGGCGTTTTTTTTTCTACAGCCAGTAAACCCCCCAGCATGTTACCCTATGTGTCCATGCACACATATACTGTAATCAACGTTTTTTAGCAGGGGCATATTTTGGCTGGAAAGAAAAACAGAACTAGTGAGTTTCTAGAAGAGTTTTTTAGCTGTGAAAACACTCTAACACTGCAAAACATGGTAAAAAGTGGCAAGCTGGCGTTTGTGGACTTTTTTTTAGCAAAACGGCAATTTGTTGTGAAAACAAATGTTAAAAACGCAAACGCAGAAAAATACACAACAAACGCAGCTAAACACTAATGCAAAAACACTAGAAAATGCTAAAAACTTGCACTTTTAACGTGACTTTACACATCTAACACTAAAAGCGTTATTAAAATGCCCAGTGTGCATGGAGCCTAAAAATGGCTTAGATTTCATGTGTCCCTAATAACATTTCAATAAAGCAATTCTGTATACAATATAGTGTGGTGAGACCTAAAATGTTGCATACAACATGATAACTGAATTATATTCACTCCAATCTAATGGTGAATAATAAATGCTTGAATCTGGAAGCATAACAGGCCATGTAGGAGGAAGATTTATGAGCTGACCTAATTCAAATATGCATTAGGCTTTTTTGTTTCCCTGCAGTAAAACATGTGCATGAAAATACAACTCACATAATACATAGCATTCCATTGTTTACTGTGTGGCTAGCTCATATTGATGTGCTGCAGTGTACAGTATTTTCAAGAGAAAACTATATGGACCCTTCACACTTACACATTTTATTGCATATCAACACATGTACACAAGCTAGCCCTTGTTATAAATGGTACTACTTCACTCACTTGTTCTGATCTTTGCAATACATTGGTATGCACTGTCTGTTTTTGATGTGTTGATGATGTGCATTGTTGTTACATAGTAACATAGTTAGTCTGGCTGAAAAAAGACAAAAGTCCATCCAGTTCAATCATAAGATAAAAAAAAGGTAGGCAAAAAACCCAGCAAAGCGTGATCCAATTTGCTCCTGCAGGGGAAAAAATTCCTTCCTGATCCCCCGAGAGGCAATCAGATATTCCCTGGATCAACTTTACCTATAAATGTTAGTATCCTGTTATATTCTGTGTATCTAGGAAAGAATCCAGGCCTTTTTTAAAGCAATCCACTGAGCTGGCCAGAACCAACTCTTGAGGGAGTCTATTCCACATTCTCACAGCTCTTACTGTTAAGAAACCTTTCCGTGTTTGGAGATTAAACCTCTTTTCTTCCAGAAGTAAAGAGTGCCCCCTTGTCCTCTGTGATGACCTCAGGGTGAATAACTCTACACCAAGTCCACTATATGAACCACTGATGTATTTATACATGTTGATCATATCCCCCCTTAATCTCCTCTTCTCAAGAGAGAATAAATTCAGTTCCTTTACTCTTTCCTCATAGCTGATCTCCTCCATGCCTCTTATCAGTTTAGTTGCCCTTCTCTGTACTTTCTCCAGTTCCCCAATGTTCTTTTTGTGACTTGCTGCCCAAAACTGAACTGCATATTCCAGATGCGGTCTTACTAATGATTTGTACAGGGGTAATATATCTCTCTCTGGAGTCTATACCTCTTTTAATACAAGAGAGGATTTTGCTCGTTTTAGAAACCACACCTTGGCATTGCATGCCATTATTAAGCTTGTGATCTACCAGAATTCCCAGATCCTTCTCCACCATTGATTCCCCCAGTTGTACCCCACCTAGTATGTATGATGCATGCATATTCTTAGCCCCCAAGTGCATATTCTTACATTTATCAACATTAAACCTCATTTGCCACATAGTTGCCCAATTAAACAGTGCATTGAGGTTGGCTTGTAAGTTGGAGACATCCTGTAAGGACATTATTCCGCTGCACAGCTTGGTGTCATTTGCAAAGACTGAAATGGTATTTTTATATTTAAATATTTTTTATTCATTTTTAAACAGGGTACAACAGGATAAGATAGATCGGTTCATATTCGTACAGTATAGTCAGTATAGTACAGATCTTAAGATTTTTAGCATAGTAAGAGTAGAAATGTTGATTACATGTGATTATGAAACCATACACTTACAATGAGGTATGATGCAGAACCTTGGGAAGGTATGGGATGGGAAGAGGGGGAAGAGGGAAGGAGGGTGGTAATGGGGTAAAGTCTAGGGATCTAAACAATTTGAACATTAGGAAAAGTAAACTGTATACCAGCCAGGAAATTGTTAGTAATTTGTACTTCATAGTTATGGGATATCAAAATTGAACAGTACATTTTGGATTCTCTGACCACATTGCCCAGGTAGATTTAAATTTGTAATAAGAGAAATTGTTGAGGGCGAATCTTTTTTCCATTTCACATTGAAAATTTTAATCGATGATCAACATAGTGAGGGATGGTGAAGTCATAGAGTTCCATAGTTTAGTGATATTACTTTTGGCTGCAAATAATATGTTGATTATTATAATACATAAGTCATGGGGAATTTTTCTATCTCTAAATGTAATAGTGCTAGGATAGGTTTATGGCTAATTTGTCTTCCAGCTATTTCAGAGACTAGGTGAAAAACGCAATCCAAAAGGATCTAATGGATTTACAGGACCTCATTATATGGAACAAGGGTCCTGGATCACCACATTGTTGCCAGCATAGTGGAGAATGGGTAGGCTAGAATATTGATAATCTAGAGGGGCTTAGGTACCATTGATGAAGAATTTTTAAATATGATTCCCAATGCGTACTGCAATGTTTGGATTTATAAGTAAGAGTAAAGTTTTTTTGCCATGTTCATTCAGTTATAGATTTTGATAGAAGCCTTTCCCACTTTATTAGGGAGGATGTTTGTAAGCCAAATCTCATATTAGATAGGTATGAGCAGAAAATGGAAATGCCTTTACCTGGGTATTTGGAGTTGTTGAAGAACTGGAGAGCACTATTTGGGAGAAAAGTAGTTGGAGTTAGGTTATCGTGTTGTATACAATGGGTGATCGTCATATGCGTAAAGCGTTCTGTGATAGGTAGGGAGAATTGGTCTTGGAGGTTATGAAAAGAAGTTATTGTGTTATTTGTAAAGAGATCTATTACGGTTAAGATTCCGCATTTTTCCCATTGAGTTAGATCTAAGGAGGGCATTAGGGAGTGTAGAGTATTTATAAGGGGGGCTGTTTGATGGCTGTAAGCTCGCTTCCCAGAAGATCTTGCCAGGCCTCTAGAGAGGCTTTGATGCTTGGATGTTTTATGGAGTAGGGAGTTCTATGTGTGGGTTGTAGGAAGAGGAGATTCTGTATTTGGGTGCCACCAGAAATACATCTGGTCTATTAAAGTAGCTATGTAATATGATCTCAGGTGTGGTACACTCGCACCACCTCTGTTCATGGGGCGTATCAGTAAATTGGTGGAGCATCTGGGCATTTTGGAGTCCCAAACAAACTGAGCAAAATGTTTTTGCATTTTGGAGAAGAAGTTAGTGGGAACTGGTATGAGGAGTGTTCAGAAGATTTACAGTAATTTGGGCAGTGTGAACATCTTTAGGACTGCCATACGGCCTACTTTAGACAAGCCAAAGTTTCGGTGAGAGAGAAGGTCTTTTGGAAGAGTTTGGAGGAGCAGTTTGTAGTTGGGTGCATAGAGTTGGTCTGTCACGGGGGTTAGGTTAATCCCTAGGTATGGGATTGATTTGTGTTTCCATATAAACAGTAATTATTTAGAGAGATTGTGTTGGGTTTTAGCAGGCGTATATAGGTTTAAGATCAGGGATTTGGTTTCATTGCGTTTATAGTAGAAGACCTCAGTGTATGTATGAAGGATTTTATGAATTATGGGAAGTGGTTGAAGTGGATTAGTTACCATTAGTATGATGTCGTCTGCGAACAAACTTATTTTATGTTCGTCATTATAGTGCTTAATATCAGAAAATAAGGGTTCTTCTCTAAGTTTAGATGCTAGATGTTCGATGAGAAGTGCAAAAACAAGGGGGGATAAGGGGCAGCCTTGTCTAGTGCCATTTGTGATGTTGAATGGTTTGAATAGTGTCCCATCTGTGAGTACTTTAGCTGAAGGAGAGGAATTTAAAGACATAATAGCTGTTTGTATCCAGCCTGTGATGACAAATTTTTGTAGAACTGATTGCATGAAACCCTACTGTACACGGTCAAATGCCTTTTCTGCATCCAAGGAAAGGAGCAGAGAAGGTAGTTTAGTGAGGTCAAGATGGTGCAATAGGGAGAGTATTCTCCTGGTAGCGTGTGGGGCTTGGTGACCTGGTATAAAACCTACTTGGTCCGTGTGGATCAGTTTGGGGAGAATAATTTTACATCTGAATTGATGAGAGATATGGGGCTATAGTTTTGGACAGAGTGGGGTCTTTTCCAGGTTTCAGTATGGTCGTTCTAATGGACTGTAACATTTCTGTAGGTAAAGAGCCTGAGGATGCAGCATAATTAAAGAGTTTAGTTAGGTATGGAGATAGTTTAGGGGCAAATTGTTTGTAGTATTCGTTTGTATACTCATCTCCTCCAGGGGATTTATTCAGAGGGAGGGTTTTAATAGTCGTTTCAATCTCTTTATTTGAGATTGGTTCAGAAAGAGTTTGATGTTGGGAAGGAGAGAGTTGTGGTAGATTTATCGATTGTAAAAAGTGTTGTATGGAGGAAGGGGACAGTTGGACAGTTTCATTGTCGTCTTTAAGATTGTATAGAGATTGGTAGAAGTCGTCAAAGGCATTTGCTATATCTAGTGGGTTTGTATTAAGAGCGTTAGAGAATGGGTGATGGACTGAAGTGATTTTAGTTTTGAGGTGTTGTTGTTGAACTGTTCTAGCTAGTAATTAGAGATGAGCGAATTTCTCAAAAATTCGATTCGGCTGATTCGGCGAATTCCAGTGTGAAATTCGATTCGATGCGAATTAATTCGCTACGAATTTAACTTATTAAAAGGGTTTCTAGGCTTCAGAGAGCCTTTAAATTAGTGCAGAACACTGTACCTTTAATTTAAATGCCCTTGGAGATTAAAACAAATGGAAACAAATAGATACAATGTTTCAACCGCTGTATGGAGTGAGTGTCCCAGAACTGTCAGAAATAGTCTATTTCTGACAGTTCTATGACATTCCCTCCATACAGTGGTTTCAACCGCTGTATGGAATGAATGTCCCAGAACTGTCATAAATAGTCTATTTCTGACAGTTATGGGACATTCGCTCCATACAGCGGTTTCAACCGCTGTATGGAGGGAATGTCATAGAACTGTCAGAAATAGACTATTTCTAACAGTTCTGGGACACTCACTCCATACAGCGGTTGAAACATTGTATCTATTTGTTTCCATAAATGGATCCATTTATGGAAACAAATAGATACAATGTTTCAACCGCTGTATGGAGTGAGTGTCCCAGAACTGTCATAAATAGTCTATTTCTGACAGTTCTATGACATTCCCTCCATACAGCGGTTTCAACCGCTGTATGGAGTGAATGTCCCAGAACTGTCATAAATAGTCTATTTCTGACAGTTATGGGACATTCACTCCATACAGCGGTTGAAACATTGTATCTATTTTTTTCCATAAATGACATTCTGCAGATACACTTAGAGGAGCGCTGCAGATACACTTTTTGCCGGCTTGGAATTATTCTTATTTTCATCCTACTTCTTCTTCTTCTTCTTATTCATCCTCATCCTCTTCTTCTTCTTATGAGGATGAGGATGAAGAAGAAGAAGATGAAGAAGAAGTAGGATGAAAATAAGATTAATTCCAAGCTGGCAAAAAGTGTATCTGCAGCGCTCCTCTAAGTGTATTTGCAGAATGTCATTTATGGAAAAAAATAGATACAATGTTTCAACCGCTGTATGGAGTGAATGTCCCAGAACTGTCAGAAATAGTCTATTTCTGATAGTTATGGGACATTCACTCCATACAGCGGTTTCAACCGCTGTATGGAGGGAATGTCATAGAACTGTCAGAAATAGACTATTTATGACAGTTCTGGGACATTCCTTCCATACAGCGGTTGAAACATTGTATCTATTTGTTTCCATAAATGGATCCATTTATGGAAACAAATAGATACAATGTTTCAACCGCTGTATGGAAGGAATGTCCCAGAACTGTTAGAAATAGTCTATTTCTGACAGTTCTATGACATTCCCTCCATACAGCGGTTGAAACCGCTGTATGGAGTGAATGTCCCATAACTGTCAGAAATAGTCTATTTCTGACAGTTCTGGGACATTCACTCCATACAGCGGTTTCAACCGCTGTATGGAGGGAATGTCATAGAACTGTCAGAAATAGACTATTTCTGACAGTTATGGGACATTCACTCCATACAGCGGTTTCAACCGCTGTATGGAGGGAATGTCATAGAACATCCTCTTCTTCTTCTTATGAGGATGAGGATGAAGAAGAAGAAGATGAAGAAGAAGTAGGATGAAAATAAGATTAATTCCAAGCTGGCAAAAAGTGTATCTGCAGCGCTCCTCTAAGTGTATTTGCAGAATGTCATTTATGGAAAAAAATAGATACAATGTTTCAACCGCTGTATGGAGTGAATGTCCCAGAACTGTCAGAAATAGTCTATTTCTGACAGTTATGGGACATTCAGTCCATACAGCGGTTTCAACCGCTGTATGGAGGGAATGTCATAGAACTGTCAGAAATAGACTATTTATGACAGTTCTGGGACATTCCTTCCATACAGCGGTTGAAACATTGTATCTATTTGTTTCCATAAATGGATCCATTTATGGAAACAAATAGATACAATGTTTCAACCGCTGTATGGAAGGAATGTCCCAGAACTGTTAGAAATAGTCTATTTCTGACAGTTCTATGACATTCCCTCCATACAGCGGTTGAAACCGCTGTATGGAGTGAATGTCCCATAACTGTCAGAAATAGTCTATTTCTGACAGTTCTGGGACATTCACTCCATACAGCGGTTTCAACCGCTGTATGGAGGGAATGTCATAGAACTGTCAGAAATAGACTATTTCTGACAGTTATGGGACATTCACTCCATACAACCGTTTCAACCGCTGTATGGAGTGAATGTCCCAGAACTGTCATAAATAGTCTATTTCTGACAGTTCTATGACATTCCCTCCATACAGCGGTTTCAACCGCTGTATGGAGTGAATGTCCCAGAACTGTCATAAATAGTCTATTTCTGACAGTTCTGGGACATTCACTCCATACAGCGGTTTCAACCGCTGTATGGAGGGAATGTCATAGAACTGTCAGAAATAGACTATTTCTAACAGTTCTGGGACACTCACTCCATACAGCGGTTGAAACACTGTATCTATTTGTTTCCATAAATGGATCCATTTATGGAAACAAATAGATACAATGTTTCAACCGCTGTATGGAGTGAGTGTCCCAGAACTGTCATAAATAGTCTATTTCTGACAGTTCTATGACATTCCCTCCATACAGCGGTTTCAACCGCTGTATGGAGTGAATGTCCCAGAACTGTCATAAATAGTCTATTTCTGACAGTTATGGGACATTCACTCCATACAGCGGTTGAAACATTGTATCTATTTTTTTCCATAAATGACATTCTGCAGATACACTTAGAGGAGCGCTGCAGATACACTTTTTGCCGGCTTGGAATTATTCTTATTTTCATCCTACTTCTTCTTCTTCTTCTTCTTCATCCTCATCCTCTTCTTCTTCTTATGAGGATGAGGATGAAGAAGAAGAAGATGAAGAAGAAGTAGGATGAAAATAAGATTAATTCCAAGCTGGCAAAAAGTGTATCTGCAGCGCTCCTCTAAGTGTATTTGCAGAATGTCATTTATGGAAAAAAATAGATACAATGTTTCAACCGCTGTATGGAGTGAATGTCCCAGAACTGTCAGAAATAGTCTATTTCTGACAGTTATGGGACATTCACTCCATACAGCGGTTTCAACCGCTGTATGGAGGGAATGTCATAGAACTGTCAGAAATAGACTATTTATGACAGTTCTGGGACATTCCTTCCATACAGCGGTTGAAACATTGTATCTATTTGTTTCCATAAATGGATCCATTTATGGAAACAAATAGATACAATGTTTCAACCGCTGTATGGAAGGAATGTCCCAGAACTGTTAGAAATAGTCTATTTCTGACAGTTCTATGACATTCCCTCCATACAGCGGTTGAAACCGCTGTATGGAGTGAATGTCCCATAACTGTCAGAAATAGTCTATTTCTGACAGTTCTGGGACATTCACTCCATACAGCGGTTGAAACATTGTATCTATTTTTTTCCATAAATGACATTCTGCAAATACACTTAGAGGAGCGCTGCAGATACACTTTTTGCCGGCTTGGAATTATTCTTATTTTCATCCTACTTCTTCTTCATCTTCTTCTTCTTCATCCTCATCCTCATAAGAAGAAGAAGAGGATGAGGATGAAGAAGAAGAAGAAGAAGAAGAAGAAGTAGGATGAAAATAAGAATAATTCCAAGCCGGCAAAAAGTGTATCTGCAGCGCTCCTCTAAGTGTATTTGCAGAATGTCATTTATGGAAAAAAATAGATACAATGTTTCAACCGCTGTATGGAAGGAATGTCCCAGAACTGTCAGAAATAGTCTATTTCTGACAGTTCTGGGACATTCACTCCATACAGCGGTTTTAACCGCTGTATGGAGGGAATGTCCCAGAACTGTCATAAATAGTCTATTTCTGACAGTTCTGGGACATTCCCTCCATACAGCGGTTTCCGGCAAAAAGTGTATGTGCAGAGTTCCTCTATTCTGCAGATACACTTAGAGGAGCTCTGCAGATACACTTAGAGGAGCTCTGCACATACACTTTTTGCCGGCTTGGAATTATTCTTATTTTCATCCTACTTCTTCTTCTTCTTCTTCATCCTCATCCTCTTCTTCTTCTTCTGAGGATGAGGATGAGGATGAAGAAGAAGAAGAAGTAGGATGAAAATAAGATTAATTCCAAGCCGACAAAAAGTGTATGTGCAGAGCTCCTCTAAGTGTATCTGCAGAGCTCCTCTAAGTGTATCTGCAGAATAGAGGAACTCTGCACATACACTTTTTGCCGGCTTGGAATTATTCTTATTTTCATCCTACTTCTTCTTCTTCTTCTTCATCCTCATCCTCAGAAGAAGAGGATGAGGATGAGGATGAAGAAGAAGAAGAAGAAGAAGAAGTAGGATGAAAATAAGAATAATTCCAAGCCGGCAAAAAGTGTATGTGCAGAGTTCCTCTATTTCTGACAGTTCTCTGACAGCTTCTTCACATGTACAGCGGTTGAAACATCTGTATCCTAAATGGAAACTAATAGATACAAATTGTATCTATTAGTTTCCATTTAGGATACAGATGTTTCAACCGCTGTACATGTGAAGAAGCTGTCAGAGAACTGTCAGAAATAGAGGAACTCTGCACATACACTTTTTGCCGACTTGGAATTATTCTTATTTTCATCCTACTTCTTCTTCTTCTTCTTCATCCTCATCCTCTTCTTCTGAGGATGAGGATGAGGATGAAGAAGAAGAAGAAGAAGTAGGATGAAAATAAGAATAATTCCAAGCCGGCAAAAAGTGTATGTGCAGAGTTCCTCTATTTCTGACAGTTCTCTGACAGCTTCTTCACATGTACAGCGGTTGAAACATCTGTATCCTAAATGGAAACTAATAGATACAATGTTTCAACCGCTAAACATGTGTTCCTTCTGTCAGAGAACTGTCAGAAATAGCGGAGCTCACTGCAGGGACACTTTTGCCGGCTGATCGGGAAATATTCGATTCGCGCACCCGAAGTAGGCAAAATTTCGGATTCGACGCGAATCGAATATTTCCTGAAATTCGACTCGAATTCCGGTTCGCCTGGTTCGATTCGCTCATCTCTACTAGTAATGATCGAGCTTTATTACCTAAGGAGCAATATTTTGCTTCAATTTGAGGTCATATTTGTATAAAAGTAGGGAGCGCAGCTTGTTCCTATCTGCGGTCAGGGATGCAGATTTTCTGGGGTTTGGGTTTAATTCTTCTTTGAGGTTAATAGAGGCAAGGAGCTCTTTGATTTGATGTCTCCTTTGTCTATTAATCTGGGAGTTCAATTTTATGAGAACTCCTCTAATGTATGTCTTGTATGTGGACCAGAGTGTGGTTATAGAGATATCAGATGTGTCATTTATATCAAAAAACATTTGTGCTTCCAATATAGAATCCCTGTCTGTGGGGTCTTTTAGTATTGATGAGTTTAATCTCCATAGTTGAGCGAGGGGCGACTGTTGTTGGTTGTCTATGGTGATTGTAATTCTAGCGTGGTCTGACCATGTTATGGTGCCGATCTTTGACGATGTGATGTGTTGCAGCGTCCACCAGTCTGTGAGAAATAGGTCAATTCTGAAATATGAGAAATGGTATTTTTAATCCCAGACCCTGTATTGTTTATAAATATATTAAAAAGTAAGGATACCAACGCTGAACCTTGGGGTACACCACTGACAACTCAGAGTATGAATCATTAAACACTACTCTCTGAATATGACTGCATTGAGGGTGAACTATGAAGCTTGTTTCAGAGTTTCACTCATTTTAGAATGAGAGAGAAGGAAGACATTCAGTAACCATGAGGATGGCAAAGGTATGTGTATTAATGAATGACATACATTAACAGGCTCATGGTCTGACCATGGTACATTAAGAATTTTTGACTTAGGAACAGCAGAAAGGGGGTTTTGCTGAATAGTGAAGTGATCTATTCAAAAAAAGACATGGAGATCCCTCCATACATCTGTCAGATTATATGTAACTAAAGGCTGTTGTAAGTCAAGATTGTGTTATGTAGGTGTGTGGGAAGGCTTGTCTAATGTTAGGTACAATGCTTGAATAAACACAGAGAAAAGTGGTGCCTTTTCTTTCTTTTTTTTTTCTATTTTTATTTAAATAAATCAATAATGCAACATGACAATGAAGGTCACAGAATCATTAAAGGTGTCATATTAAAAAAAGAGCATGGAGTAGGTAGACAACATTGTGATACATTATTGGCACTCATTCCTCATATCACGAACACTACATCTACTGACCAAACTTACAAAAAACAGCAGAACAGTTTCATAATGGGTTGCTTTCCTATAGCATTGCTGCCCCCGGGTTTTTCCCATTTTCAAGAAGGAGACTGAGACATAGATAGGCTAAGAGAGTAAACATGAGCATGAGGGGACAGGGGAAAAAAAAAACGAATTTGTGCAGTAGATTTAAAAGGGGAGACAAAAAGGTGCTGGGAGATGTTGGGGGCATAGTATGTAGGAATGGTGACCTCAGAGCTTGTACAGGATCTTGAAGCAGTAGAAAACAACTTTGAGGATCTGCAGTTTTCTTTTTACATTGGAATGTCATTCCTTTTCTAAAGGCTATTAGAACACCTCTGTGTTTCATAAGAAGTGTTGAAGCTAAGCGGTCAAATGTAGTGTAAATGTGTTTCTTGGAGATGTGCCACATCAATATAGCATGGAAAGTCAAAAACTACACTGGGTGGATTTTAAGTCCTGTGTTTTTAAAGTTAAGAGGTAAATGGGACATTGGAGTAGAGAAACTGCTAAATCTAACAGTACATATATCATATATAGAAAGTAGTGTGCTGTAGATAAGGTGGCACAGCCAGAGACTGCATTAGACACATAAAAGTTCTGATGTTGCATGTTTTATAGCCTAGAGAGTTCTCCATGTTATAGTATAGGGTCTAAATGGGTATATGGAGGACTACATGTATCTTCTCTTGGCTATATAAATTTTAATTTCAGAAAGGCTAAAGAATACCAAACCTGGAAACTATAGGAATTTAAAAAAAAGTTGGCAAGAAGAGCAATCAATAAGGGGGCTTATGTACTATATGTAAACAATAAAAAAATGAACATGAAGATTCTCAGCAATATTATAGAATATCAGGCAGAGGTACCACCTTTCATAACCAAATAACTACAGAGCATATTGGTTGCATTGGTGCACAGTCATACATTTTCTTATGCTACCATTGACATCAATTTGTGTACCCATACAGTAGCCTCCCTGGCGGTATTCCAGAGTGTAGCTCGGGGTAAAGTTTCAGTACCATAAGCGGTAACCCCAAGCTACACTCGGGCTTACCATGTGGCACTGCTCCGGGATCTGTTCTTCTCTTACCTTGTCCTGCGCTCCCGCGATGTCCCTCCTGCAGTGTCCCCTGTAATGTCCCCTGTAATGTCCCCTGTAATGCCAGCGGATGCTGGCATCTGTCTTCTGGGTTCCGTCCCCTGGGATGTATGGGGATGGACGGCGGGAAATTTGAAAATGACAAAAAGTGACATACACTAAAATCACTAAAATCACATAGTAAAACATTACTGTATCAAACCATGTCACATACATTTTGTCCCGAGTGCTTTGTCCTGTGCCCTGCCTACATTTTTACTGTTCTTTCTGCCTGGAAACTGAGAAATGTCCATGGCGTCCAAAAAGCATCCCTTTAGGTCAAAATCAGTTTTAGACCAGCTAGAGAACAGCGATAGTAAATTAGAACTACTTGCAGAAATGAGTAATAATGATTCGTGGAGAAATTCGTCATCAGACACTGAAAACGATTTTGCGACTTTGCTCAGTGATGTGCGAACTTGGCGCTATATTTCAAATTTCAGTGTTTTTGGTTTGATTATATTATTGAATTAAATGTATTATTATTATTATTATTATATTATTATTTTTTATGATTATTTATTAAAATATAATTTATGATTTCGTGTTTCAAATTTTAACATACCCGTGATGTTTACTAGACTCTTGTTCGGACAGATTTCAGTGAGTTATTCCTAAAAATAACAGGCCTACAATAAAAAAAATACATATTTACATGCAAAAAAATGTACCGCTTTGAGCACAGAAATATGGACATAATCAGATCGCTAGGGAGATTAAAAAATGGACAACCTAAGCAAACAAAAATTATAACTCTTTGGGGATTAGTTACTAAAGCTGGAGAGTGCAAACTCAGGCTCACTACTGAATAGAAACCAGGTTTTATTGCCAAAGCTTAATTGAACAGGCTGAGTTTAGAAGCTGATTGGTTTCCTATGCAGAAGTGAGCCTGAATTTGCACTCTCCAGCTTTAGTAAATAAACCCCACTGTATCTTGGCAACCAAACATAAGATCACTCAAAGGTCCATGCCAAAATTGAAGCAACCCTGCATAATAGAGTTTGCAGATATCAGAGAGTTTGGCAACCATGGATTGATAACTTCTGTCCTCCTCATCTTAGTTACATAGCTAGTCTGGCTGAAAAAAATACAAAAGTCCATCCAGTTCAACAATTAAAAAAAAAAAAGTTATAATCCTCTACCCACAGTTGATCCAGAGGAAGGAAAAAAAAACAGCAAAGCATGATCCAATTTGCTCCTGCAGGGAAAAAAATTCCAGGGAATATCCAATCAGATATTCCCTGGATCAACTTTACCTATAAATGACTTCCTGACTTCAATATAACTTTATTTGAGCCTTGAGATATAGCACCCTGTCTGACTGCTGCATTATTTATTGCTGAGTATACATACTAATCCAGGAATCCCGGCCCACCCCATTCCATTCCTTCGCTTACTTTCCCACAATTTTGTTTGCATTCCTTGGGAGCCACTTGTCCCTACACAACCCCAAGCTATGTCTGGGGAGGGACATCTGGAATCTTGTTTTCTGTTAACTATGTTTTTTTGGTTCTTTTTGCTAGATGTTACCTGCAAAAAAATGTGCATTTATTATTATTACTAAAAGGTGAACTTATCCTGTAATGTATGATGTCAATGCCTGCGAGGAGACAACTGTTACGAGCAGTTATATAGTATACCATCTGTGAGATGTTTTCTATGTTATTCTAAATAATTTTGAATGCGAAAAAGTGGACAACATGCATCAATATATCACATTGATGTGAGCTAACCCCATTTACAACAATAGCTAGCATGATCACAATGCTAGCAAAGCTGTTATGAATCAATCTGATTAATAACAACTTTGCTTCTGTTCCTGGTGAGCTGTGATTGGCCCACAGCTCTCACATAGTACATGGGGCCAATAACAGTACCCTGTACCATGGGACCAGCTGGAGCCAATCACAGGTCACTGTATTTTGAACTGTCATGAATTTAACCCACTCATGACAGTTCCGAGCAAGTATTGTGTTGCAGGAGCAATAATCTTGCGTGCGCCCCCACTGCCCCCTAGGCCAGTTCAGGCAAGAGAGAACAACACACAACAGAGAGTGCTACAAGAGAGTAAACACATTTTACACACGCACTTTACATTAGCACATTTAACCCTTTGATTGCCCTTATTAAGCCTTTGATCACCCCGTCACCCAGCAAGTGTCATTAGTACAGTGTCAGTATATAGAATTTTTCACTGATCACTGTATTTCTGCCACTAGCGACATCAGATAACGTCAGGGTCTGTAAGTGACCCTCCCAGCCTGGGTCAGCTAGTGTTAGATTTCCTGCACACTATTGCACTCACGCTATAGATCACCGCAATTACTAATATAGTGTTTGTACAGATAAATGTATTGATCACAAACAGAACTATACTAGTGACTCCTTAGTATAGTGTCCCCAAAAACTCACTGTTAGCAGGATCAACTCTGTTTGATGCAAGCACTAGCGTTTTGCCCCTCCGCTGTTTTTCATGGAAGATTTGTATGAACTGATTGTGGGCCAAAGCAATTTATGCGAACAACAATACATCGCCGAAAAAATAAAGAGAAACAGCGCAAACATAGACCTCTAAATAAAATCAATATACAAAGTGCAAACATAAATGAAAAATTGATCAATAGTGAAGTCCATCAAAATAAACCAATGTTCAAAAAATATCAAAAAATATTTGTGCAAAAAGAAATATTTTCAAATTCTTCTTCTATTATAAAGGAACTTCCACCTTCCACCCGTGAAAACCAATATCAAATGCACTCACCAGATATAGGTGAATAAAACGCCTCTTAGGAATTTTATGGGATCCTAAACCCTCTTTCGTATCCACTCTATAGGAATCCTCCTCTCCAGCATAGGCTCCACCATCCGACCAGGGAGAAAAAAATCTCAGATAGTATAATATTGTAAGACACCATTCATAAGTGAAATCAAGGATTAAGGCCACTCACATTAAATTCACTTTAAAAAGGCATATTTATTAGGACCAGCTTCTTTCAGATGAACAGTAGATGCAAGGCAACCTCCCACGGAATCTCACATCACAGCTCCAGGTTACAGCAGAAGCTCGGAAGTGACGTCAGACGTACGGAATAGAAACCGGAAATGCGTCAACGCGTTTCGCCCCTCCCATCGGGCGTTCTCAAGACCAATACATCGCCGCCCACCCAAATTCAGCTCTTGTCAGACAATTTGCATGGAAACCCATCACGGTTTCCGAATTTAACTTCCAAATTTCCAATCTTGGTGTGCTCAGATGCTTTAAGGGCAGAGGAGAGATCTAGAGTCTAATAGACTCCAGACTTCTCAGAAAAGAGTACCTATCACTGACTATTGCTATAACAGGGGATAGTTACATTCCCTGTGATAACAATGAAAGTGATTAAAAAAAAACTGAAAAAAATTAAAATAAATAATTTTTTTAAAAATCACCCCCATTCCCCCCTTGCTCACACGCAAACGTGAATGCAAGCATCTGTCCACTGACTGTATGTAAAAAGAGATTTCGCCATGCATGTGAGGTATCACCATGAATGTCAGATCGAGGGCAGTAATTCTAGCACTAGACCTCCTGTGTAAATCTAAAGTGGTAACCTGTAAAGGCTTTTAAAGCATCGCCTAGTGATATTAAAGATTTACATTTGTCTGTTGCCATTGCACGGGGGTACACAATTTTAAAGCATATCATGTTTGGTATCTGTTTACTCAGCATAACATCCTCCTTTATATTGTATTAAACAATTGAGCAATATAGTGTGTTTTTGTGCATTAAAAATCAAAAAGTGTATTTTGTTTTTAAATTTGCATTTCAAAAAATGCTGTACAAATACTGTGTAACATGAAAAATTGCAACACCCACCATTTTATTCTCTAGGGCCTCTGCTTTTAAAAAATATAAAATGTTTGGGGGTTTAAAGTAATTTTCTAGAAATTTTTTTTTTAATGTAAAGAGTCAAAGTAAAGTGTTCGAAAAGGCCTGGTCTTTAAGTGGTTGCCAGGATAGTAGAAGCCCCCCCCCTAAATGAACCACTTTTTGGAAAGCAGACATGGAAAGATCTCATTTGTTGCCACAAGTTTTTGGAAAATGAAGAAAGAAATGAAAATGTATTTTTTTATTTTCTTTTTCAAAACCCTGTGATGAAAAATGATATCGGAATTTGATAAGAGGCATGGTGATTATTTTTTCAAAGGGGTGTTTGCTTTCCAAAAAGGGGGCATTTGGGGGGGGGGGTGTCATATCCTGGCATTTTAGGGCCTCTGAAACTGTGATAGGTAGTGAGGAAGTGACATAGGGAAATATGTCCTTTTAAAACTTGAAGGTGGTCATTGGATTTTGGGGGCCTGTATGTGGCTAGGCTGCCAAAAAGTCTCTCACATGTGGTATCCCCATGGAGATACCCCAGGGAGAAATAGCAGAATGTGTTTTGGGGTGTTATTCCACATATACCCATGGCACATGTGCGCTATATATCATGTAAGTGACAACTTTGTGTAAAAAAAAATTGTTTTGTCATTTTCCAAAAATGTTGGCAAAAAATAAACGTCCATGGACTCAACATGCCTCTCAGCAAATTCTTTGGGGTGTCTACTTTCTCAAAAGAGGTCTTTTTTTGGGAGGGGGGTTGCTGCCCTGGCATATTAGCATCTCAAGAAATGTGATAGTCAGAAAGTAAAAGCTGTGTGAATTCCAATAAAAATACCATAGCTTGTAGATGCTATAACTTTCAATCAAACCAATAAATATACACATATTGGGATTTTTTTTTACCAAAGACATGAAGTAGAAACATTTTCACCTAACTTTATACTTAATATTTAAATTGTTTTCCCAAATTTTTGGTCTTTTTTCATTTATATCACAAATAAGTAAAAATCCCAGTGGTAAAATTAAAAAAAAACTGGCTTTACACATATACATGTCTGTTTTCATGTGTTTCTTATTGCTTTGAACAGATATGTTGTCATGAATTTACATACTGCCATTCCTATCAAACGCAGTTATAACACACATAACGTTTAAAATCAAAATCTGGGTCGTTCCCTCCCTTCTTCACCAGCAGGCTCAGCTATTCCAGACACACCACACGATCAAACTCACTAGAGAAGTAAATCATAGTTATTTGTTTAGCTGCAAAAGGTAGCAAGGCCATCTAAGAACATGATGGTTAGACACCATGAAAGCCAAGACCAACCAGACCCTGAAACAACTAAAATAATTAGTGCAAGATAAGAATATGTGGAGAGAGCTGACCCTAGAATAGCAGAGAGTCAGACATGACTTACTGGATAATATCATCATCATCAACAGTTAGGGAGCAGCTTTGAATTGTTCAATTCATAATCTCTTATAAAACTTCAAGAAACAACCGTGTAGTATTTAGTTCCTTCGTTTTGTGCTAGGCTTCATTCACATGGGCGTAGTACAGCATACACCCATGCAAAGGCTATGTTTACTCGCACGTAGATGCACAGGTGTTGCATGCATCCCCATACAGCCAGTCCCATTCATGCCAACTGGAATTCAAAGTCTATATAGACACAGCTGCTGCTCATTTGACATCCATGCACCCACACTCTCAGAGCCCCTTAGCAGGGGCTGTGATCACAGGTTTGAATTTGAAGCAAATTGCTATATAATGCTCACCAGCTAGCTTTGTGCTAGGGGAAACAGCCATACTGGAACAGAAAACGGCCTTCCCCAAACTGTTGATACAAGCCTGGAAGCACACAATTATCTAAAATGTCTTTGTATGCCAGAACATTAGCAATACCCTTCACTGGACACATCTGAATGCAATAATTTGGAGGGCTGTCTGTGTATTTTGACCATATAGTGGCAGGTGTTGGTCAGGCATCCACAAACATTTGGCCATATAATGTAATTTAGTCAGGTATGTTATTTGCTAAACTTGGTCATATTAACTTGTGCTAATTGTACATTTAATAGAATCCATCATTTCTAATATTCAGGGCAATGTTACAAATTCCCTGTCTTGCATCCAATGACACTCACCTTTGCTATGCTCCCTCTCAACTTTATTTGTCTGCCTATGCAAAATGAAAAAACCCACACTACCACCAAGTTTATTTAAAATGAGTCATTGCATTGCTCTGTGAAATAAGATATAAATCTCTTGTTTATTACTTCCAAGAATTTCAATAAAAGAAATAGATATGCATAATTTCAGAGTATGTATTACTCTGTAATTTATAACCAATCATATAAAAGAAAAACATCTGTAGCTATTAGTAATAATTAAATCATATGTGTAAATAAATCTGTCACATACGTTTGTGAAATGTGTCTCTCAAGAACAGTATTTATACATAAAGTATGTAAGAACATGATAAACAAGGGCATTAAATCATATAGATTATAGTATGTCATTCTGGGGGTTATTTAACAAAACTGGAGAGTAAAACATGTGGTGCAGCTCTGCACAAAAAGCAATCAGCTTCCAGGTTCTATTGCAAAGCTTAATCGAACAAGATGAAGTTAGAAGCTGATCGGCTACCATGCATCAGCAGATTCTGAGTGTGTGCATAGTGTGTATAGTAAATGAGGGAAGAGAGTGGGGGAAACAGCTGGAGTTCCCCTTCAAAGTATACCAACTATGTGACTAAACTACTATTAGGTATACCAAGGACTGTCTGAAACTTGGAGGTGATCCTGGTGAGTGTCCATTCTTGGTTTCTTGTAACTCTTGGAGACTGTAATAGCGATGTCTCACTGCCATTGTTGCCAAACTTGTCCCTACCTAACATGGGATCACACTACTCTAGTTTCCTAGAGTTCCCACCCCTGCTGATGCATTCTCTGCAATATAAAACAAATACAAGATCAAATAGGGCAAGTAGGACCCCTTCATATTCAGCTTAGTAAGTGCTGAATTCGGGAAGCTCAAAAAACAGTAAAGCTCTTCAAAGACAATCAAAATGTAAAGACATTTACATTTCTCCTTTTAGTTTAATTCTCCTTAGAGTGCATGATGCATAATTGTCAAACTCTCCATAAGCAATAGGCATAAAAGGGTTGTCAGATATGTAGGCAGGATTCCCACTCTGGATGTTTTTCTTCAAAAAGATCATTGGATAAATATACTTAAACAGAATAATCAAGCACGCCTGTATTTTTTTCCAATCAGGCAAAAAGGAGAAGCATATGTATACTTTTCCTTTGGGGTCATGGCCAATTACTATTTACACAGTTATGGTTTACTTTCCAGGTTTGGTAATATCTGTTGGGCTATTAGCTGAATAACTGACAAATTCCAGACAAAATCAATAAATCAGTTAGCAATAATTTCATGATTACTGGTACAGTATCTTTATTTTGAAGAGCATTCTCACAAACAGGGGCAGATTGACCATTTGGGTATTGCACGAAGGCCTGGGGTCAGTAGGGGGCCCCATGAAAGGCTCCACAGATATCATACAAGGGCAGCATATTTAGGTCTATCTAAATAATGTGTCTGCCTCAAAACCCAGGCACATTATTCAGACAAGAATGTGGCTCTAAGCAGGACCTGTCACGATGGAGCAGATGGGGAGGCGGGACAAATGTGTACCCATAGAGCAGAGGACTGCTGGTGACAGTGTGGGGAGCGGAGGAGGAGGTAGTCTCAGATCCCGGAAGTAGCTCACCTTTCACTTCACACAGTGGCAGAGTGAGTCGGGGTCCTGGGCAGTGGTAGTGCCTTGCTACATGTTGCTGGTGATGGAGCTGGTGGACAGTGGGAAGAGTGTTCACTGCACACGGGCCCTGATATTTGAGGGGGGGCACTGTGCTGTGAACGTCCTGCATCCATGGATATGCTGTATCAGGAGCAAAGTTGGGGATGATCAGTGCAGCGATGGGGTCAGTTACAAGCAGCGATCTCCCTGTATGGCTTTCAACGAAGCAGCTGAAAGCTGCAGAGGGGAGGAGAACAGCTTCCAGCTGCTTCATTGAAACCCATGGAGACCAGGAGATCCCTAAATGTAGGTGGGGACACAGGGGGCCCCATTATTTCTTATTGCACGGGGGCCCCAAGAGCTTTCATTCCGCCCCTGCTCACAAATGGCTCATGAAAGATACAGAGATGGTTTCAGGTTAAATAAATAAAGCTTAAATTAAAACCTAACATAAAAACGTAAAACTTAACCTAACTGTAAGACCTCATGCACACTGGACATTTTGTTATCTCTCCTAGACACTTTTACTAGTGCCCTCCAAAGCACTCATGGCTCAGTGGAATTTTGGCCAGGGTCAGAAAAAGCAGAGCTGCACAGAAGAAGTTGTTCCGACTAGGCTTTTCTCCCACTAACAAAAGCCCAAACTTTCCTACGTCCCAAACTCCTGAATCCCCACTTACTACAGCCCTATCCACCAATCTGGTGAATACCCATGAATCTTGTTAATTTGATCCACAAACAACTCCTACTATTCCAAACCCCTTTTACCCAGTCATGTGGATCCTAAGTCTAAGCTACTCTTTTTTTCACTTTGGGCCTAACTTGAGACTGGGAGGACCACCATCAACTTTTTAGATGTGACTCTGACAGGGGATTCCACCAGAGGCAGAGTAGATACTCATACTTTCTGCAAAGCTTGCGTAGGAAATTCCCTCCTCCTGGCTTCAAGTTGTCACCCAGAACACACTATTTGAGCAGTGCCCATGGGTGAGTTTACTAGAACCAGGAGAAATTGTTCCACCCCTGGATCTTTTGAGAGCGAATGGTCTATAGTCAGTAACAGGCTGAAGAAATGAGGATACAAAGATTGGCATAAAATAGCGGCAAATATATTGCCTCTGGCTGACAGAGATACACTACTCGCCAAAGAAAAACAAAACACCTCTAATAAAACAAATATTGTATGCAGATAGTAACTTGGCATCCATTCTATATGGGGGTTGTAGCTTTTCCAGTAGGCGTTCTCGCACTGGAATTGGGGAATATTTTATACCTCAGTCTTTTTTCATTTAAACACACTCACAAAACATGGCTTTCAGTTAATGGTTCCTATCGCTGTGGTCTGAGAGGTTGCGACAAACATCATCAATGTGATACTGTGACATCCTGCACAACTGGGGAGGTTTTTCCTATATGTGATGTTATTAATTGCAGTTCCACCTTTGTAGTGTATGTGGTGGAATGCAGTTTGCACCTTACAGTTTATCAGTTGCACCATCAGACCTCTGTGTGTCAGAATATCTGAACATTACACTGATGCTGGCAATCGTAACGCAAGGAACATTTCTAATGTTTCCAAACATTTGAGAGATATTCACTCTGCCAACATGAGTTCATTTAGATTTCATGGCGTAGAGAGGGTTAAAAGACAAGCACGTAGAAGATCAGATCTTATTAGAGAATGAAGTTAGATGGATTTTCACTCTATAGACTAGAATTTCCTCAAGACTAAATCATAAATGGGATATAGATCGTTTTCTTTTTTTTTATCATTTCTTGTTATTAATCCATCTATGTGCAATATGTTTTGGTGAAATGTGTTCTGTAGTCTAAGAATGTCTTTCTTTAGTATAACATCATCACTGACACAGTTTTAACAAATTAATCTGTTAGGATTATATATATATATATATATATATATATATATATATATATATCTTTCTTTCTTTCACTAAAGTTTTAGCTTTGTCCCCTCTCCTATATAGACACAATTATGTTGCATGGGAATCCTTATCTTTGTTGTACACCTTGCTCATGATCTTTCTAACTGGAATGTATAGCTATATTTTTGTATATTGTTCTAATTTATTTTATTCCTATATTGTCATTTTTGCTATCTTTTTAGATGTCTTTTGCTGTTTTCACAGAAACACATGTGCCTAGCACACGTTTGGCCCAGTCGTATTCATTCAAGTCAGTCATTGTTCAACTAGGCAACAGGTAGTATAAAAATAAACGCCCTATATAGGAAAAATTATAAAAATATTTTAAAGGACTCCATGGCCTCATGCACACTATTTAATTAAAATATCCTCAGCCTGTAAACTGAAAGGAATCCTGCCTTTAAGTCATAGAAAATATTTATATGTTTTTGGAAGATGGACTATTTTCTATTATGTTTAATAAATTATGGATCAGGATGTTTTCAATGGCAAAATTGCAGGGCACATAGAAACAGGTGTTGGGATATATAAATCTGGTTACAGGTATTACTGTTCACAAAGACCCTTTGATGTTACTGTTCAGTTGTGATCAGGCTGAGGCAAATAGGTATTATAAATAAGTGGACATATAATTTGCAGTGGATTTACATATGTTTATTGACAGCTCGGAGAGCCGTTGTGGCAGAATTAATAATAGATATGAAAAAAAACTGTTATATATTGAAAAATTAAGTGTGGGATGTTCAAATCAGACCCAAGTTAACAATTCCTTTAAGAGGTGGAAACAGTTTATAGATTGCACTTTAGATCGGGTGGAGATGCAACAATTTATGACCACATTTAAATATACAGAATGGTATATTAAAGCTGATGCTAAAAATAGTTTGTGTAAACTTAAACTTAACTCATAGTAAAAACATAATTTTATTTATTAACCATTTATTAACTTAATTAAGATATATGGTATAGAAATTATTAAGGGTTGCTGTCAGATGTGGATAAAGACTATTGGTTACATTTCTTAGTAGATGTTTTATTGAAATTACAATTTTTGGTATTTGTAATATACTTTTTCTTTTTTTCTTTTTCTATTTATGTTGGAATGGTTAAGTATCATAATGGTTAAGTATCATAATGCATAATCAAGAGTCCTTGAGATGCAAGTTGTGGATATGTTCTTATATTGTACCATTTATAAAATGGAAAAAAAAGAAACATGGAATTCTAGTTTTAAATGTATTTCTAACTACAATCTATTAATTACCTTGGCTCTCATAAGAATTACCCTAGGATGGTTTCTTGGCATATTAAAATGGTTTCAATAGAAGGATGGAAAATGCGTGCCCACAATATTTGTAATATATTGGCAATATTGCATCATGTGGTAAGCTCGAAAGAGCAGGGCCCTTGATCCCCTCATGTTTTGCATTGTATTGGTATTGTTCTGTCACATGTTCTGTCCCCCTTTGTAATGTACAGCGCTGAGCGAACTATTGGCGCTTTATAAATACTGTATAATAATAATAATAATAATGTGGTAAAACAAAGAAATAATGAATTCTAGGCTGGCTAAGGAGCTGTTAGCTTTAGGTGGTAGAAAATGCTCCGACATACTGTAGATATGCTATTGTTCATTATCCCTTTTGCTTAGGCTGCTTTGATAATGTTTCCCCTGTGTGTGTGTGAATAAACCCAAGAACAAAAATGTAATATATTGCAGCTTACCAGTCCTTATATTTGATGGCTGCATTAGTTTTCTATTTTAGCAATAGGAGAAAATAACTGTTAACCTTACCAGAAATGAATTGTCCTTGTCACTTCCTGTGAGATGAACTGAAATTGCGACCCATCTCCATTACAAGTTATCAACCTATATTCCTACTTTCCAAACAAATCTCATTGCTGCACTTATATTATATCTGGATGCGTCCTGGTGACACATTAGGGTTATAGTTAGATATAGGTTATGGAACTCCCTACCCCAATCCATCAGACTGTCACCTACCCTCCTCACCTTTAGGCGCACCCTGAAAACCCATCTCTTCAGCGAAGCCTACCCCGCCCTCACCTAACAGCTGATCTCCTCCTCTCCTCCCACCACTCCATCCCCCTCAGCCACTTCCTCCTGTACCACTATCCCCTCCCTCCTAGATTGTAAGCTTGAAAGAGCAGGGCCCTTGAATCCCTTGTGTTCTGTTTTGTTACTGTATTGTCTCATGTACTGTCCCCCACTCTAATGTACAGCGCTGAGCAAACCTTTTAGCGCTATATAAATACTGTATAATAATAATAATATAGTGTATATAAGATGCAACCATTTTATTTTATTGGATGGCCATTATGCAAGATATATTATCTATGAGCTACTTATGACCATTATTAAGATTGTTTTTTGTTGAGTCATGCAGAATGACATTGGTTGTTGAAATTAATCCAAGTGTATCTAAACTATGACAACTGTGTGCATGGAGTGTATCACTTGGAAAGTTCGCTTAGTCCCTTTGTGATGGACGACCCTATTCAGGTACAAGGATGTGATACCTGTTCATAGAATTATCGCTCTATATTCCGGGATTGACTTACAAATACAGTTGTGTTCAAAATAATAGCAGTCAGACATCACTAACCTGATCAATCACTGTTTTTGGTAGAAATGATATTTTTACATGGCAAATAATTTACTAGCAGGTGTAGTAGAGTAATAGAAATCCAACACACCCAACAGTCATGACATGCATGCTGCTGATTCTGTGTAATTGAATCACTAATTGAAAGGGGCATGTTCAAAATAATAGCAGTGTGGAGTTCTATTAGTGAGGTCATTCATTCTTTGAAAACCAGGTGGCAATTATTGCCCTTATTTTAGGAAGGAAGGCAGCAAATGTTGTACATGCTGGTTACAGTGCATTTCTCTCTGAAATTCTGAGGAAAATGGGTCGTTCCAGACATTGTTCAGAAGAACAGCGTACCTTGATTAAAAAGTTGATTGGAGAGGGGAAAACATATAAAGAAGTGCAGAAAATGATAGGTTGCTCAGCTAAAATGATCGCAAATGCTTTAAAATGGCAACCAAAACCTGAAAGACGTGGAAGAAAGCGAAAAACTACCATTCGAATGGATAGAAGAATAGCCAAAATGGCAAGGACTCAGCCAACAATCAGCTCCAGGAAGATCAAAGAAGGTCTAAAGTTACCTGTGAGTACTGTTACAATTAGAAGACGCCTATGTGAAGCCAAGCTATCTGCAAGAAGCCCCCGCAAAGTACCACTGTTGAAAAAAAGACATGTGCTGAAGAGGTTACAATTTGCCAAAAAGCACATTGACTGGCCTAAAGAGAAATGGCGCAACATTTTGTGGACTGATGAAAATAAGATTGTTCTTTTTGGGTCTAGTGGCCGGAGACAGTTTGTCAGACGACCCCCAAACACTGAATTCAAGCCACAGTACACTGTGAAGACAGTGAAGCATGGTTGCGCAAGCATCATGATATGGGGGTGTTTCTCATACTACGGTGTTGGGCCTATTTATCGCATACCAGGGATCATAGATCAGTTTGAATACATCAGAATACTTGAAGAGGTCATGCTGCCTTATGCTGAAGAGGAAATGCCCTTAAAATGGGTGTTCCAACAAGACAACGACCCCAAACACACCAGTAAACATGCAACATCTTGGTTCCAGACCAACAAGATTGACGTTATGGAGTGGCCAGCCCAATCCCCGGATCTTAATCCAATAGAAAACTTGTGGGGTGACATCAAAAATGCAGTTTCTGAGGCAAAACCAAGAAATAGAGAAGAACTGTGGAATGTAGTCCAATCATCCTGGGCTGGAATACCTGTTCACAGGTGCCAGAAGTTGGTTGACTCCATGCAACACAGATGTACAGCAGTTCTCAGAAACAGTGCTTATACAACTAAAAATTAAGTGATTCAAAGGAAAGCAAAATCTTCAAACAATTTTCAGTTTATATAGTGAATGTTTGAGTTTGTAAAGAAGAATACAAACACTGCTATTTTTTTGAACAGTCTAATATTCACTTTTCTTCAATTTTTTTAGAGGAACAACACACATTTTTCTTCATGTTTTGATTTGGAATAGAATGTGTAGTGTTCCCAATGCATTTGTGTGTATGGAAATAAAAGCTATTAGAAGGAATGTGAGCTTTATTCACTTCTTTCAACACACTGCTATTATTTTGAACACAACTGTATATACTAGAGCAGATCATTTCTATTCATTGGACATTTGACTAATATACCTACATACAGCAGTAAATAAGGGAGTTCAAATAAATTGAAAATGTTCTACTCAGAAAGGAACGTCAACTTGTTTACTACAATGGGCTAACACATATGCAATTTTAACATACGGGGGAGATTTACTAAAGTTGCTACACTCAGAATCTGGTGCACCTGTGCATAGTAGCCAATCAACTTCTAACCTCAGCTTGTTCAATTAAGCTTTAGCAATGAAACCTAGAAGCTGATTGGTTTCTATGCATAAGTGGGCCTGATTTTTCACTCTCCAGCTTTAATAAATAAACCCCACAGTCTCATTTCAATGTTGTTAATGTTGTAATTTGGATGTGGGCTCTGTATGTTTAGGTTTAAATGCTTTCAACCACTTGCCCTCTAGAGGATTTACCCCCCTCAATGACCAGGCCTCTTTTTTTTCTACTCGGCGCTGCACTAATTCAACTGATAATTGCACAGTCATGCATTGCTGTACCCAAGTGAAATTTATGTACTTCTTTTCCACACAAATAGAGCTTTCTTTCGGTGGTATTTGATCACCTGTGCGCTTTTTATTTTTGGTGCTATAAACTAAAAAAGTTTTGAATAAAATTTTTTTTTTTAAAAACAATATTTTTTCATTTCTGTCATAAAAAATATCCAAAAAAACAAAAATGTTGTCATAAATTTAGGCCAAAATATATTCTGCTACATGCTTTTGGTTAAAAGATTGGAAGATTTATTTTTTTCCCACAATTTCTGGAAAATGACAAAAACTTTTTTTTTTACACAAAGTTGTCATTTAAATGATATATTTCTCAAACAAGTCATGGGTATATGTGGAATTAAACCCTACAATACATTCTGCTACTTCTACCGAGTATGGGGATACCACATGTGAGACTTTTTGGGAGCCTAGCCACATACAGGAGCCTGAAATCCAATGACCAATTTGAAAGCCTGTAGGTGCGTAACTTCCTCATTTCACTTCTTCACTACCTATCACAGTTTCAAAGGCCCTGAAATGCCAGGATAGCACCATACCCCCCAAATGACCCATTTTTTGGAAAGTAGACACCCCAAGGAATTTAAAAAGAGGCATGGTGAGTATTTTGCAGATCTCATTTTTTCTTACAAGGTTTTGAAATATAAAAAAGAAAAGAAAAAATAAGGTTGTTTTTTTTTTCTTCATTTTCCAAGAACTTGTGGCAACAAACGAGATCTGCAAAATACTCAACATGCTGCTTATCAAATTCCTTGGGGTGTCTACTTTCCAAAAAGTGGTCACTTGGGGGGGGGGGGGGTTGGTGCTGTCCTGGCATTTCAGGGCTTCTGAAACTGTGATAGGTAGTCAGGAATTGTAATGAGGAAATAAAGCCCTTTAAAAGCCTGAAGGAGCTTATTGGATTTTGGGGTTGTGTACTTGGCTAGACTGCCAAAACGTCTCTCACATACTCCCCATACTCAGGAGAAGTAGCAGAATGTATTTTGGTGAGTAATTCCACATATACTCATGACAAATTTTTTTGTTTGTCATTTTCCAAAAACTTGTGGTAAAAAACATAAATTCTCCAATTGATTCAGCATGCCTCTCAGCAAATAGTTTGGGGTGTCTACTTTCCAAAAAGGGGTCGTTTTGGAAGGGGTGGGGGCATTTTATGCCCAGCATTAGAAGTTTATGCCACACATCACTCACTCTTCTAACCACCAGGAGACCAAGCCTTTTCTGACACTTTTTGTTCACATGAAAAAAATCTGTATTTTTTGCTAGGAAAATAATTTAAACCCCAAACATTATATGTTTTTTAAAGCAAACACCCTAGTGAATAAAATGGTGGGTGCTGCAATTTGTTATGTCATAGTACTCATGCACACTTTTCTACTTTTAATGCACAAAAACACAATATATTGGCCAATTATTTGGTACAATATAAAAGATGATGGTATGCAGAGTAAATAGATACCAAACATGACATGCTTTAAAACTGTGCATGCCCCGTGCAATGGCAACAAACTGCATGCGTTTTTAATATCTATAGGCAACGTTTTAAAAGCCTTTGCAAGCAACCACATTAGATTTACAGAGGAGGTCTAGTGTTAGAATTACTGCCCGTGATCTGTTTCCATACTGGCACAGGGTCAACGCTCATGAACGCAGGTGCGTGCGTCCGCAGGGGGGCTAGGGTACTTTTTTTTTTAAGTTATTTTGATTTTTTTAATTATTTTTACACTGTCCCTTTTAATTTTCTTTTTTTTATCACTTTTAATGCTATCACAGGGAATGCAAATATCCCCTATAACATCAATGGGCATTGTCATATATTCTTTTTTTTAGAAATCTGGGGTCTATCAGACTCTAGATATCTCCTCTGTCTTTACATTATCTAATCAAACCAAGATTGGTGTGATCAGATGCTTTCCCAATTTACAAATGGCACTGTTTATATCCTGTGAAACTGAAGTGATGAAATGCTTGTAGCTTCTTATTTCTTAGGCTATAGAGATGATTGGCACCATTCTGGTCTCCAATCAGCTCTATGGTCAGCTGGCAGAAACACCGGCTGCATTCTCAGGTTCCCCCGATGGCACGGGACTGCCTGAGAAGGCCATGGGGGAGAGGGGTCATTGTCTCCCACTGCTTGTAAAAGCAATCCTGCAGCTAATTAGCCACTAGGATTGCTTTTACATGAAAGCTGATTGTCAGCTGAAAAAAATGATACCAGGATGATGCCTGCAGCTGTAGGCATCATCCTGGTATAACCATTCAAAGTCCAGTGATGTACCAGTACGTCGTGGTCCTTGTTGGGTATATATGCTATGTTCTTTTTTTTTTGTATGCAGCCTGTGGACTGAATGAAAAAAAGAGAAGAAATCTTTGCCAAAAAAAAAATGTGTGGTATGCCCACCATTAAAATATATCGCCCTGCATCCACCCACTTCTAATGGTGGGCACACATTAGGTCACACATGTGCCAGTTCCAAGATTGTATAAATGTCTAAATAGTGGCACGCTTGAATAAAAATTGTCCACGTATAAGTGGTACCCCATATGGAAAAAGGATGACACCAAGTCCCAAACTATCTTGCCACTGCTCCCGATCTAGTCTGGGCATCCGGGGGGCTCCATGTGTCTATCTTTTCCCTCATAAATCAGAAACTTATAAGTATAGCCTGTTGTCCTCTCGCAGGTCTTCTACATCTTGATTCCATATCTTGCTTGGGAGAAATTGTTTGAATGCAAGGCGGGCAGAAAAATTAATGAGCGACTCATCAACACAGATTTTTTGCTGGTGATTATAGATATCTGCTAATTTTTGGTTACGGTGATTTACGAGGGGCTGAATTTTGTGGAGCCTGTCAAATTCAGGGTCACCTCGAGGACGACAGAGTGTATTGTAGTTGAAAACACATTATACTCTCATATCTATGCCTGGCCATGGCAGCATAGAACATGGGCATATGATGAATTGGGTCTGTGGACCAATACAACCGCAATTAATTTTTTTTAGTAATGCCCATGTTAAGCATTAGGCCAAATAAAATATCAATTCGGAAACTGTAATGAGTTTCCATGGGAATGGTCTGGCAAGGTTTGAATTTGGGTTGGCGGCGATAAATTGTTGTGCATATAAAATGTTTTGATCCACAATCAATGCATACAGATCTTCTGTGAAAAACAGCTCCAAAAATCAAGGGGAGTAGTTAAATTTGCTGTTTACACCTGAATTCCGGGTTGGGCAGTGAATAGGGGAAGTATGGGTGCTGCAGAATTTGTGGGCTGCCAATAGGGATTTACAAGCACATCTGGAAAGATAATAGGGGCTCTACGGGCCTGTGTGCAAATTCCTGGTGGTTGCGGGACAATACTTGTGCTCGCCACCGCACCAGCTTGTACTGCACTTATGGGACTCGCCACGTCATGAAGTCATACTGCAGTGCTGGTATAATAATTATTATTATTATTATTATACAGGATTTATATAGTGCCAACAGTTTGCTCAACTCTTTACTATATAACGGGAGACAATACAGCAACAATACAGTTCAATACAAGAGGGTTAGGAGGGCCTGATCCTGGGAGCTTACAATCTAAGAGGTATGTGAAAGACCAGGATGTACTAGACCGCTGGTGCTCGCCAGTTCACCAAAAGGTAGCGCGGCACTAGTACTGGCACTCTGCTGCATATGACAGTCATCAAAATTTAATGGCAAGTGCTAACAGAGATCAGACCTGATTCTGCGAACACTGCGGTTTTGTGTGCAATGTATCAAGTGACAGTGACCTACTGGCACTGCGCTTGCTGGGGGAGAAGGGGGGGGTAAGCATAGGGGCTAAACGCAGGTGTTGGCAGGTGCCGGGGCTGATCCCGCTAACGCCGCATTTTTTGGGACGCTATACTAATGTAAACGCTGGTATAGTGCTGATCTGATCAAAGATATTTATCTGTTCTGACACTGTACTAGCAATGGAGGTTTATTGTATATGAGCGTGTTCCTGGCAATCAAGGGGTTCAATGTGATTACTGGTGTACTGACGGGCAATCTGACGCCATCTGGAAGGGGTGTGAAAACCACGGGAGCATGAATCACATATATATATGTGATTTTGCGCACATGTGCTGCCCTGGAGCAGTATTTCTGCTATAGGGCTGTCAGGAAGCGGTTACATAAGCGGTTTGTGTTACAGCGCTGCGTTATTTTAACTGACAATTGCACAGTCATGCAACGCTGCACCCAAATGAAATTTACATCCTTTTTTCCCCACGAATTGGGCTTTCTTTTGGTGGTATTTGATTGCCTGTGCGGTTTTAATTTTTGCGCTATACAAAAAAAGACAATTTTGAGAAAAAAAAAATATTTTGGACTTTTTGCTATAAAACATATCCAGTAAAAAATTTTAAAATTAAATTTCATCATAAATTTATGCCAAAATGTATTCTACCACATGTCTTTGCTAAAAAATAATCCCAATACATGTAAATTAATTGGTTTACGTGAAAGATATAGCATTTACAAATGGCGGTATAGATACTTGATTTTTTTTTATACTATTGTAGCACACCCTTGGGTGATGCTTGGCTAGATATATAGGTTCAGCTCCCACCTGAATCTGGTGACACCTCTGATTATACCCAGAACACTTCGACACTCTGAGAATATTTTTTATGGGTTTTATTGAAGAAGACAAACCCTGAAAAAGAACTAGCAGATTTAACACAGGTAATGTACAGTGGGGCAAAAAAGTATTTAGTCAGCCACCAATTGTGCAAGTTCTCCCATTTAAAAAGATGAGAGAGGCCTGTAATTGGCATCATAGGTAGACCTCAACTATGTGAGACAAAATGAGAAATAAAATCCAATCACATTGGCTGATTTGGAAAGAATTTATTTGCAAATTATGGTGGAAAATAAGTATTTGGTCACCTACAAACAAGCAAGATTTCTGGCTCTCACAGACCTGTACCTTCTTCTTTAAGAGGCTCCTCTGTCCTGCACTCATTACCTGTATCAATGGCACCTGTTTGAACTTGTTATCAGTATAAAAGACACCTGTCCACAACCTCAAACAGTCACACTCCAAACTCCACTATGGTGAAGACCAAAGAGCTGTCGAAGGACACCATAAACAAACTTGTAGACCTGCACCAGGCTGGGAAGACTGAATCTGCAATAGGCAAGCAGCTTGGTGTGAACAAATCAACTGTAGGAGCAATAATTAGAAAATGGAAGACATACAAGACCACTGATAATCTCCCTCAATCTGGGGCTCCACGCAAGATCTCACCCATGGGGTCAAAATGATCACAAGAACGGTGAGCAAAAATCCCAGGACCACACGGGGGGGGGGCCTAGTGAATGACCTGCAGAGAGCTAGGACCAACGTAACAAAGGCTACCATCCGTAACACACTACGCCGCCAGGGACTCAGATCCTGCAGTGCCAGACATGTCCCCCTGCTTAAGCCAGTACATGTCCGGGTCCATCTGAAGTTTGCTAGAGAGCATTTGGATGATCCAGAAGAGTATTGGGAGAATGTCATATGGTCAGATGAAACCAAAATAGAACTGTTTGGTAGAAACACAACTCGTTGTGTTTGGAGGAGAGAGAATGCTGAGTTATATCCAAAGAACACCATACCTACTGTGAAGTATGGGGGTGGCAACATCATGCTTTGGGGCTGTTTCTCCGCAAAGGGACCAGGGCGACTGATCCATGTACAGGACAGAATGAATGGGGCCATGTATCATGAGATTTTGAATGCAAACCTCCTTCCATCAGCAAGGGCATTGAAGATGAAACATTGCTGGGTCTTCCAACATGACAATGATCCCAAACATACCGCCCGGGCAACGAAGGAGTGGCTTCGTAAGAAGCATTTCAAGGTCCTGGGGTGGCCTAGCCAGTCTCCAGATCTCAACCCCATAGAAAACTTTTGGAGGGAGTTGAAATTCTGTGTTGCCCAGCGACAGCCCCAAAACATCACTGCTCTAGAGGAGATCTGCATGGAGGAATGGGCCAACATACCAGCAACAGTGCGTGCCAACCTTGTGAAGACTTACAGGAAACGTTTGACCTCTGTCATTGCCAACAAAGGATGTATAACAAAGTATTGAGATGAACTTTTGATATTGACCAAATACTTATTTTCCACCATAATTTGCAAATAAATTCTTTCCAAATCAGCCAATATGATTGTCTGGATTTTTTTTCTCATTTTGTCTCTCATAGTTGAGGTCTACCTATGATGCCAATTACAGGCCTCTCTCATCTTTTTAAGTGGGAGAACTTGCACAATTGGTGGCTGACAAAATACTTTTTTGCCCCACTGTACATAAAACGCAGATACCACTTTGCATAACACAGTTAGTAAGAAGTCACAATTCACTCGCCAAATTCTCCAAAAACTGACTAGTATCACACTGACTAGGGTGACATATGAGAGTGACATTGACACATTAAAAAATAACTGTTACTGAGATTTAGCAGCTTATTGACATTTGCTATAGCAATACTATCTAGAGCAGAAATGTCCTACCTAACCACTGGCCAGTGGGATGAAACTTTAAGTCGCTCAATGTTGGGGCCCTTTAATCAATGGAAGAGAGCTCACTCTCTGCATGAGAGAGTATTTGTAATCCAGGGGTAGCATGATAGCAGTCTCCTTTAAACAGAATCTTCCAGTGAACATTGCAATAGAAGAAAAACAACACTTCAACAAATCTTTACCATACAGGTGAAATCCTGATATACTGACACTTGCTCAGTATATTAAAAGCAGCAAGCTTCTGTGGGGATTTGAAAATAAGCACACTCTTCAGCCACAGCACAAGTCTTGAGGAGACAAACCAGTAATATACAGAGACAGAGTTCTCTTATCAATCAGCAGCAGGAATTGCTAATTCTGAGCAGCTTGGGCTTTCCAAGATCTGTGTCACTCTGAGAATTAGAGAGCAGGCTTTCTCATGACCATTCTCCAGAGATGAACAGCAAGTGCAGCAATATCAAAATCCCCTTTCATCACAGAGTACTCCCTGTTTCTGGATTGTCCTCTAGATAGCATTAGACAGTAGTAGAAATCCTCTCTTTTTCAGCAGCTCCAGACTTTGAGAGACACATGCACTTGAGTGACTGTAATCCTGAGTGTCAGGCAGGAAAATCCTTGATTTGCACACTGTCCTCCTGCAACAATTCCTCTGCTACACACTCCCAGCCCAGCCCATGGGCTCTAGCAGCACAGAGAGTGAGACTCTGTGACTTTACACCAGGAGCCCTTGCTCCATGCGGTCCCCTGAAAATGTCTCCTTCCCCACATGTGCTTCTTCTTCCTTTTTCCTCCCTCCTTTCCTCCACAGCCAATCATAAGTTCAGCTGCAACAGTGCTGCTATGGATAGATCCTTTTCAGCTGTAGCAACAACCAATTAGAACACAGTCCTGCTTTTCCTGTCTGTCACTCACAAAGAGAGAAAAGAAAAAAAAATGCATTGCAACTGCTGTTTAAGATTTAAAGCAACCAGCACATCTCTACACTAATAATAGTAGCGATCAGCGACTTATGGCGGCAATCAGCGACTTATGGCGGTGATCAGTGACTTATGGCGGGACTGCGGGACTGCGATGGACATTCTGACACTGGGGGGAACTGTCTTGGGGTCACTGACATCCCCAGTGACACCAATACAGTGATCAATGCAAAAAAAACCACTGACACTGTAATAATGGCACTGGGGAGGAAGGGTTTAACTTTTGGAGACAATCAAAGTGTTAACTGTGTGAGGGGAGTGTTTTACTAGGGGGCGGGGGTGTGTACCTCTGTGTTACACACTGTTCCCGGAGGCTGGGTCCAGTGATCCTGGAACAGTGTGCTGAAAGCTGACAGGGAGGAAAGCTCCATTGAAAACAATGCAGCCTTCCTCCCCGCCAGTCTTTGCCGGCAATCACCGGGTTCCAGCAGGTAATCACCGGCCAGGACCTGGTGATTGACACCCTGGCCACGATCGGTGCCGCGGGCATGGCGGTCGCGTGCCTCACACGTGCCCCCTACCCCGGAATGCAGGATCACATTTATATACGTGATCCTGCACACAGGGGCCGCCTTGTAGCAGTATATGTATTGCGGGCAGTCCCCTAGTGGTTAAGGCTTCATGCACACAGGACATTTTAAAAACACTTTTGGCAGCAGCGTTTTGGCAGAAAAGCTGCTTGACGCTTGTAAAAGTGTCTAATGCTTTTACAAGCTTTTAGGCGTGTTTACAGGCATCAAGCACTTGAGCGTTATTTCATTTCATAAATTATTATTCTGGCCATTGAAGTTAATTAACACTCAAACGTTAAACGTGCCTAGCATTAACACACATTTTACATAGTTACATAGTCTGGCTGAAAAAAGACAAAAGTCCATCCAGTTCAACCATTTTGTAACGGTTAAACGCATTTACATGCATCAAGTGCTTTTTTTCTGCCAAAACTCTGCTGCTCCCAGATGCACTGGCAGTGGGATTGTTTTACAGCTTCTAAAAGCCCTGCCACTAAGCTTCTAAAATTATGGAGACGCGATTGTAAGCTGTAAAACAAAAATGCCTGACTCCCCTAAAAGTGGCTGCAAAAACACCCTGTGTGCATGAGGCCTAAGAATATAGAGAGATTCAAAAAAGATTGTTCTTCATATTTATAGACCATGCTCAACTCTTGAAATTTCATTTTTATGCAATGTCAGTAATAGTATTTGGTTGAGCAAAATTGGGTGTTCATCTGAAACATTTTGTTCTTCAGACAAGAAGGTGGGCACCTGTTCTGGTATGTCTAATAATGTGAGAAGTCTAATCTATGTGACAACCATGGCTGCCTCCATAGATACAATGAAGAAGTGAGGTCAGCCATGATGGGACAGGAAGTGTGTTTTTTTACAAAATTACCAGGTGAAAAAAAGGGGAAAAACAAAAAAAGTTCAAATGAATATAGCTACCTCACCTAAGAACTGGTAAGATGCAATATATTTAGTTTTTGTTTTGGTGTTTAAGCACACTTTAACTACATCTTATGGTGGTTGTTGTGAGTGTCAATGTAAACAAATATTACTATACAGTTAAAAAAATTATATCTTACACTTTCTACCAGATAGTCAATATATAATGGGCTGGTCTGATGGGTGATGGATCAACCCCAAGAGTTCATATTAAAGTGTTGAGTAAAGGCTGGAATCATTCTAAATAAAAAGTGAATCATCAATAAAAATGAGGGCCAGGTATGAGCTGAATGTCTTAATTATGTCAATTTGGTGTTATTTTTTAGAGCAGTACCAAGTATTTAGATGAATTGAATTTGAAGTTGAATTTATCTTAAATTATACGGTGTGTGTGAAAACAAAAACAGATTCAAGACTGTATTTATCTGTCTTATAGACACCAGTGGACCAGACAGGAAAAATATCTGATGGCTTTAAGTAGAGATGAGCGAATCGAAGTAGGCGAAGTGGAATTCGTTTCGAATATTAGGAAAATTTCGATTCGCGTCGAATCCGAAAATAAGCAGACTTCGGATGTGCGAATCAAAATTTTTCCTAAAATGGCGGCGACATGTGCGGCGACGGAGCGGGGATGTCTGGGAAGGAGCGCAGACAAGGCGCGCTGACCCATAATGCATTCATTCATGACATGTGATCGCATTAGCCAATCAGCAGCCAGCCAGCCAGCACAGTGTAATGGTCGAGCTATAAATGGCGGCCATTTTAGAATTCTCCATTTGCCTCCAGTCATTCAACAGAGGCAGACCTGGCTGTATGCAGGGAGAGAGTTAGGGACAGAGAAACGTTAGTTAGGGCCACAGAATCGTTACTTAGGGCAATAGAAACGTTACATAGGGCCACAGAAACGTTTACTTAGGGCCACAGAATCGTTAGTTAGGGCCACAGAAACGTTACTTAGGGACACAGAATTGTTACTCAGGGACAGACAGAATTGTTACTGAGGGATACAGAATTGTTACTGAGGGCCACAGAATCGTTACTTAGGGCCACAGAAACGTTACTTAGGGCCACAGAATTGTTACTTAGGGACAGACACAGAATTGTTACTGAGGGACACAGATTTGTTACTGAGGGCCACAGAATCGTTACTTAGGGCCACAGAATTGTTACTTAGGGACAGACACAGAATTGTTACTGAGGGACACAGATTTGTTACTGAGGGCCACAGAATCGTTACTTAGGGCCACAGAAACGTTACTTAGGGCCACAGAATTGTTACTTAGGGACAGACACAGAATTGTTACTGAGGGCCACAGAATCGTTACTTAGGGCCACAGAATTGTTACTTAGGGACAGACACAGAATTGTTAGTGAGGGACACAGATTTGTTACTGAGGGCCACAGAATCGTTACTTAGGGCCACAGAAACGTTACTTAGGGCCACAGAATTGTTACTTAGGGACAGACACAGAATTGTTATTGAGGGACACAGAATTGTTACTGAGGGCCACAGAACCGTTACTTAGGGCCACAGAAACGTTACTTAGGGCCACAGAATTGTTACTTAGGGACAGACACAGAATTGTTACTGAGGGACACAGATTTGTTACTGAGGGCCACAGAATCGTTACTTAGGGCCACAGAATTGTTACTTAGGGACAGACACAGAATTGTTATTCAGGGACACAGAATTGTTACTGAGGGCCACAGAAACGTTACTTAGGGCCACAGAAACGTTACTTAGGGCCACAGAATTGTTACTTAGGGACAGACACAGAATTGTTATTGAGGGACACAGAATTGTTACTAAGGGCCACAGAAACGTTACTTAGGGCCACAGAAACGTTACTTAGGGCCACAGAATCGTTACTTAGGGCCACAGAAACGTTACTTAGGGACACAGAATTGTTACTCAGGGACAGACAGAATTGTTACTGAGGGATACAGAATTGTTACTGAGGGCCACAGAATCGTTACTTAGGGCCACAGAAACGTTACTTAGGGCCACAGAATTGTTACTTAGGGACAGACACAGAATTGTTACTGAGGGACACAGATTTGTTACTGAGGGCCACAGAATCATTACTTAGGGCCACAGAAACGTTACTTAGGGCCACAGAATTGTTACTTAGGGACAGACACAGAATTGTTACTGAGGGACACAGAATTGTTACTGAGGGCCACAGAAATGTTACTTAGGGCCACAGAAACGTTACTTAGGGCCACAGAATCGTTACTTAGGGCCACAGAAACGTTACTTAGGGCCACAGAAACGTTACTTAGGGCCACAGAATCGTTACTTAGGGCCACAGAAACGTTACTTAGGGACACAGAATTGTTACTCAGGGACAGACAGAATTGTTACTGAGGGATACAGAATTGTTACTGAGGGCCACAGAATCGTTACTTAGGGCCACAGAAACGTTACTTAGGGCCACAGAATTGTTACTTAGGGACAGACACAGAATTGTTACTGAGGGACACAGATTTGTTACTGAGGGCCACAGAATCGTTACTTAGGGCCACAGAAACGTTACTTAGGGCCACAGAATTGTTACTTAGGGACAGACACAGAATTGTTACTGAGGGACACAGAATTGTTACTGAGGGCCACAGAAATGTTACTTAGGGCCACAGAAACGTTACTTAGGGCCACAGAATCGTTACTTAGGGCCACAGAAACGTTACTTAGGGCCACAGAATTGTTACTTAGGGACAGACACAGAATTGTTATTGAGGGACACAGAATTGTTACTGAGGGCCACAGAACCGTTACTTAGGGCCACAGAACCATTACTTAGGGCCACAGAAACGTTACTTAGGGACAGACACAGAATTGTTACTGAGGGACACAGATTTGTTACTGAGGGCCACAGAAACGTTACTTAGGGCCACAGAAACGTTACTTAGGGCCACAGAAACGTTACTTAGGGCCACAGAATCGTTACTTAGGGCCACAGAATTGTTACTTAGGGACAGACACAGAATTGTTACTGAGGGCCACAGAATTGTTACTGAGGGCCACAGAACCGTTACTTAGGGCCACAGAAACGTTACTTAGGGCCACAGAAACGTTACTTAGGGCTACAGAAACGTTACTTAGGGCTACAGAAACGTTACTTAGGGCCACAGAATCGTTACTTAGGGCCACAGAATCGTTACTTAGGGACACAGAAACGTTACTTAGGGCCACAGAAACTTTACTTAGGGCCACAGAATTGTTAATCAGGGACAGACACAGAATTCTTACTCAGGGACAGACACAGAATTGTTACTCAGGGACACAGAATTGTTACTGAGGGACACAGAATTGTTACTGAGGGCCACAGAATCGTTACTTAGGGCCACAGACACGTTACTTAGGGCAACAGAAACGTTACTTAGGGACACAGAATTGTTACTCAGGGACAGACACAGAATTCTTACTCAGGGACAGACACAGAATTGTTACTCAGGGACACAGAATTGTTACTGAGGGACACAGAATTGTTACTGAGGGACACATAATTGTTACTCAGGGACAGACACAGAATTGTTACTCAGGGACAGACACAGAATTGTTACTGAGGGACACAGAATTGTTACGGAGGGCCACAGAACTATTACTTAGGGCCACAGAAACGTTACTCAGGGACACAGAATTGTTACTCAGGGACAGACACAGAATTGTTACTCAAGGACAGACACAGAATTGTTACTGAGGGACACAGAATTGTTACTGAGGGACACAGAATTGTTACTGAGGGACACAGAACTGTTACTTAGGGCCACAGAAACGTTACTCAGGGACACAGAATTGTTAATCAGGGACAGACACAAAATTCTTACTCAGGGACAGACACAGAATTGTTACTCAGGGACACAGAATTGTTACTGAGGGACACAGAATTGTTACTGAGGGACACAGAATTGTTACTCAGGGACACAGAATTGTTACTGAGGGACACAGAATTGTTACTGAGGACCACAGAACTGTTACTTAGGGCCACAGAATTGTTACTTAGGGACAGACACAGAATTGTTATTGAGGGACACAGAATTGTTACTGAGGGCCACAGAACCGTTACTTAGGGCCACAGAAACGTTACTTAGGGCCACAGAATTGTTACTTAGGGACAGACACAGAATTGTTACTGAGGGACACAGATTTGTTACTGAGGGCCACAGAATCGTTACTTAGGGCCACAGAATTGTTACTTAGGGACAGACACAGAATTGTTATTGAGGGACACAGAATTGTTACTGAGGGCCACAAAAACGTTACTTAGGGCCACAGAAACGTTACTTAGGGCCACAGAATTGTTACTTAGGGACAGACACAGAATTGTTATTGAGGGACACAGAATTGTTACTAAGGGCCACAGAAACGTTACTTAGGGCCACAGAAACGTTACTTAGGGCCACAGAATCGTTACTTAGGGCCACAGAAACGTTACTTAGGGACACAGAATTGTTACTCAGGGACAGACAGAATTGTTACTGAGGGATACAGAATTGTTACTGAGGGCCACAGAATCGTTACTTAGGGCCACAGAAACGTTACTTAGGGCCACAGAATTGTTACTTAGGGACAGACACAGAATTGTTACTGAGGGACACAGATTTGTTACTGAGGGCCACAGAATCGTTACTTAGGGCCACAGAAACGTTACTTAGGGCCACAGAATTGTTACTTAGGGACAGACACAGAATTGTTACTGAGGGACACAGAATTGTTACTGAGGGCCACAGAAATGTTACTTAGGGCCACAGAAACGTTACTTAGGGCCACAGAATCGTTACTTAGGGCCACAGAAACGTTACTTAGGGCCACAGAATTGTTACTTAGGGACAGACACAGAATTGTTATTGAGGGACACAGAATTGTTACTGAGGGACACAGAACCGTTACTTAGGGCCACAGAACCGTTACTTAGGGCCACAGAAACGTTACTTAGGGACAGACACAGAATTGTTACTGAGGGACACAGATTTGTTACTGAGGGCCACAGAAACGTTACTTAGGGCCACAGAAACGTTACTTAGGGCCACAGAATCGTTACTTAGGGCCACAGAATTGTTACTTAGGGACAGACACAGAATTGTTACTGAGGGCCACAGAATTGTTACTGAGGGCCACAGAACCGTTACTTAGGGCCACAGAAACGTTACTTAGGGCCACAGAAACGTTACTTAGGGCTACATAAACGTTACTTAGGGCTACAGAAACGTTACTTAGGGCCACAGAATCGTTACTTAGGGCCACAGAATCGTTACTTAGGGACACAGAAACGTTACTTAGGGCCACAGAAACTTTACTTAGGGCCACAGAATTGTTAATCAGGGACAGACACAGAATTCTTACTCAGGGACAGACACAGAATTGTTACTCAGGGACACAGAATTGTTACTGAGGGACACAGAATTGTTACTGAGGGCCACAGAATCGTTACTTAGGGCCACAGAAACGTTACTTAGGGCAACAGAAACGTTACTTAGGGACACAGAATTGTTACTCAGGGACAGACACAGAATTCTTACTCAGGGACAGACACAGAATTGTTACTCAGGGACACAGAATTGTTACTCAGGGACACAGAATTGTTACTGAGGGACACAGAATTGTTACTCAGGGACACAGAATTGTTACTCAGGGACACAGAATTGTTACTGAGGGACACATAATTGTTACTCAGGGACAGACACAGAATTGTTACTCAGGGACAGACACAGAATTGTTACTGAGGGACACAGAATTGTTACTGAGGGCCACAGAACTATTACTTAGGGCCACAGAAACGTTACTCAGGGACACAGAATTGTTACTCAGGGACAGACACAGAATTGTTACTCAAGGACAGACACAGAATTGTTACTGAGGGACACAGAATTGTTACTGAGGGACACAGAATTGTTACTGAGGGACACAGAACTGTTACTTAGGGCCACAGAAACGTTACTCAGGGACACAGAATTGTTAATCAGGGACAGACACAAAATTCTTACTCAGGGACAGACACAGAATTGTTACTCAGGGACACAGAATTGTTACTGAGGGACACAGAATTGTTACTGAGGGACACAGAATTGTTACTCAGGGACACAGAATTGTTACTGAGGGACACAGAATTGTTACTGAGGACCACAGAACTGTTACTTAGGGCCACCGAAACGTTACTCAGGGACACAGAATTGTTACTCACGGACAGACACAGAATTGTTACTGAGGGACACAGAATTGTTACTCAGGGACAGACACAGAATTGTTACTCAGGGACAGACACAGAATTGTTACTCAGGGACAGACACAGAATTGTTACTGAGGGACACAGAATTGTTACTGAGGAACACAGAATTGTTACTGAGGGACACAGAATTGTTACTGAGGGACACAGAATTGTTACTCAGGGACAGACACAGAATTGTTACTCAGGGACAGACACAGAATTGTTACTGAGGGACACAGAATTGTTACTGAGGGCCACAGAACTGTTACTTAGGGCCACAGAAACGTTACTCAGGGACACAGAATTGTTAATCAGGGACAGACTCAGAATTCTTACTCAGGGACAGACACAGAATTGTTACTCAGGGACACAGAATTGTTACTGAGGGCCACAGAATCGTTACTTAGGGCCACAGAAACGTTACTTAGGGCCACAGAAACGTTACTTAGGGCAACAGAAACGTTACTTAGGGACACAGAATTGTTACTCAGGGACAGACACAGAATTGTTACTCAGGGACAGACACAGAATTGTTACTCAGGGACACAGAATTGTTACTCAGGGACACAGAATTGTTACTGAGGGACACAGAATTGTTACTGAGGGACACAGAATTGTTACTCAGGGACACAGAATTGTTACTCAGGGACAGGCACAGAATTGTTACTCAGGGACAGACACAGAATTGTTACTGAGGGACACAGAATTGTTACTGAGGGACACAGAATTGTTACTAAGGGCCACAGAACTGTTACTTAGGGCCACAGAAACGTTACTCAGGGACACAGAATTGTTACTCAGGGACAGACACAGAATTGTTACTCAGGGACACAGAATCGTTGAATTAAAGAGTATGTCAGACAACATGCAGAGGAGTGGCAGAGGAGGCAATGTTTTAGGAGCGAGCAGACGTGGCAGCAGAGGAAGGGGTCGAGGCAGCACTATTCGCAGCCAGAGGCCAGTGCTCCCGGTGTCATCCAGTACAGTGAGGAAGAGCTAACAGAGGGCGGTCAGGAACGGGGGGAGACATCCGCCTCTTCAGCAGCCAGGCGAAGAAGTAGTGGCGAGGAGAGTGGCTCGGTAGCCGGTCTAGAGACAGGTCTGTCTCCTGACCCACACGCAGCCGAGGGGGCTAGTAGTGAGGCGGAGACCCTAATTGATGATGATGAGGCTGATCGCACTTGGCAGCCTCGTCGTCATCAGGCTATTGCTTCCGCATCATCAAGAGAAGAGGGTGGCAGCTTGGCAGCGAGCAAAACAGTCGGTGGGTTGTCTCCATCTCCACACTCTGCCATGTGCCACTTTCAGGTCTCCTCACACACTGCTGGTGTGTTCCATTTTTTGTCATAGGGTGCTGGCAGATTACGGGCCTCCCATAGCTGCTGCCAGGCCCCTAATCTGCCATGGGCCCCTGTACCGCCTCCTCATGCTGCTGCCAGGTCCACAGTGTCTCATGCCATGTGCCACTTTCAGGTCTCCTCACACTGCTGGTGTGTTCCATTTTTTGCCATAGGGTGCTGGCAGATTACGGGCCTCCCATAGCTGCTGCCAGGCCCCTAATCTGCCATGGGCCCCTATACCGCCTCCTCATGCTGCTGCGAAGTCCAGAGTCTCTCATGGGTCCCTGTACGGCCTCCCATTGCTGCTGTCTCCATCGCCACACTCTGCCATGTGCCACTTTCAGGTCTCCTCACACACTGCTGGTGTGTTCCATTTTTTGACATAGGGTGCTGGCAGATTACGGGCCTCCCATAGCTGCTGCCAGGCCCCTAATCTGCCATGGGCCCCTATACCGCCTCCTCATGCTGCTGCGAAGTCCAGAGTCTCTCATGGGTCCCTGTACGGCCTCCCATTGCTGCTGTCTCCATCGCCACACTCTGCCATGTGCCACTTTCAGGTCTCCTCACACACTGCTGGTGTGTTCAATTTTTTGACATAGGGTGCTGGCAGATTACGGGCCTCCCATAGCTGCTGCCAGGCCCCTAATCTGCCATGGGCCCCTATACTGCCTCCTCATGCTGCTGCGAAGTCCAGAGTCTCTCATGGGTCCCTGTACAGCCTCCCATTGCTGCTGTCTCCATCGCCACACTCTGCCATGTGCCACTTTCAGGTCTCCTCACACACTGCTGGTGTGTTCCATTTTTTGACATAGGGTGCTGGCAGATTACGGGCCTCCCATAGCTGCTGCCAGGCCCCTAATCTGCCATGGGCCCCTATACCGCCTCCTCATGCTGCTGCGAAGTCCAGAGTCTCTCATGGGTCCCTGTACGGCCTCCCATTGCTGCTGTCTCCATCGCCACACTCTGCCATGTGCCACTTTCAGGTCTCCTCACACACTGCTGGTGTGTTCAATTTTTTGACATAGGGTGCTGGCAGATTACGGGCCTCCCATAGCTGCTGCCAGGCCCCTAATCTGCCATGGGCCCCTATACCGCCTCCTCATGCTGCTGCCAGGTCCAGAGTCTGTCATGGGTCCCTGTACGGCCTCCCATTGCTGCTGTCTCCATCGCCACACTCTGCCATGTGCCACTTTCAGGTCTCCTCACACACTGCTGGTGTGTTCCATTTTTTGTCATAGGGTGCTGGCAGATTACGGGCCTCCCATAGCTGCTGCCAGGCCCGTAATCTGCCATGGGCCCCTGTACCGCCTCTTCATGCTGCTGCCAGGTCCAGAGTGTGTCATGGGTCCCTGTACGGCCTCCCATTGCTGCTGCCAAGAGGCAGCAGGGTCACAGCAGTGTCAGTGGAGGCAAACGGCCACGGAGTAGAGCACCAGCTCCACTGCAGCCTACCACCACGGCCAGTAGTGGTGCCGGTGTGCACGGAGGAAGTAGCAGTCAGCCAGTGAGGAGTAGCGGGGGCAAAGTTTCCTACTCGGCGGTGTGGCAATTTTTCGTCAAGCCGCCCGAGGAAGTAAACGTAGCCGTATGTCGACTATGTGGCCAGAAAGTCAAGCGTGGCCAGGGGGCCCATGTTGGGACTACAGCGTTGCGTCAGCATATGCAGCGTCGCCATTCGGGCCTCCCATTGCTGCTGCCAGGCCTTAATCTGCCATGGGCCCCTGTACCGCCTCCTCATGCTGCTGCCAGGTCCACAGTGTCTCATGGGTCCCTGAACCGACCTCCCATTGCTGCTGTCTCCATCACCACACTCTGCCATGTGCCACTTTCAGGTCTCCTCACACACTGCTGGTGTGTTCCATTTTTTGTCATAGGGTGCTGGCAGATTACGGGCCTCCCATTGCTGCTGCCAGGCCCCTAATCTGCCATGGGCCCCTGTACCGCCTCCTCATGCTGCTGCCAGGTCCAGAGTCTGTCATGGGTCCCTGTACGGCCTCCCATTGCTGCTGTCTCCATCGCCACACTCTGCCATGTGCCACTTTCAGGTCTCCTCACACTGCTGGTGTGTTCCATTTTTTGTCATAGGGTGCTGGCAGATTACGGGCCTCCCATTGCTGCTGCCAGGCCCCTAATCTGCCATGGGCCCCTGTACCGCCTCCTCATGCTGCTGCCAGGTCCAGAGTCTGTCATGGGTCCCTGTACGGCATCCCATTGCTGCTGTCTCCATCACCACACTCTGCCATGTGCCACTTTCAGGTCTCCTCACACTGCTGGTGTGTTCCATTTTTTGTCATAGGGTGCTGGCAGAATACGGGCCTCCCATAGCTGCTGCCAGGCCCCTAATCTGCCATGGGCCCCTGTACCGCCTCCTCATGCTGCTGCCAGGTCCAGAGTGTCTCATGGGTCCCTGTACGGCCTCCCATTGCTGCTGTCTCCATCGCCACACTCTGCCATGTGCCACTTTCAGGTCTCCTCACACTGCTGGTGTGTTCCATTTTTTGTCATAGGGTGCTGGCAGAATACGGGCCTCCCATAGCTGCTGCCAGGCCCCTAATCTGCCACGGGCCCCTGTACCGCCTCCTCATGCTGCTGCCAGGTCCAGAGTCTCTCATGGGTCCCTGTACGGCCTCCCATTGCTGCTGTCTCCATCGCCACACTCTGCCATGTGCCACTTTCAGGTCTCCTCACAGTGCTGGTGTGTTCCATTTTTTGTCATAGGGTGCTGGCAGAATACGGGCCTCCCATAGCTGCTGCCAGGCCCCTAATCTGCCATGGGCCCCTGTACCGCCTCCTCATGCTGCTGCCAGGTCCAGAGTCTGTCATGGGTCCCTGTACGGCCTCCCATTGCTGCTGTCTCCATCGCCACACTCTGCCATGTGCCACTTTCAGGTCTCCTCACACTGCTGGTGTGTTCCATTTTTTGTCATAGGGTGCTGGCAGAATACGGGCCTCCCATAGCTGCTGCCAGGCCCCTAATCTACCATGGGCCCCTTTACCGCCTCCTCATGCTGCTGCCAGGTCCAGAGTGTCTCATGGGTCCCTGTACGGCCTCCCATTGCTGCTGTCTCCATCGCCACACTCTGCCATGTGCCACTTTCAGGTCTCCTCACACTGCTGGTGTGTTCCATTTTTTGTCATAGGGTGCTGGCAGATTACGGGCCTCCTATAGCTGCTGCCAGGCCCCTAATCTGCCATGGGCCCCTGTACCGCCTCCTCATGCTGCTGCCAGGTCCAGAGTGTCTCATGGGTCCCTGTACGGCCTCCCATTGCTGCTGTCTCCATCGCCACACTCTGCCATGTGCCACTTTCAGGTCTCCTCACACTGCTGGTGTGTTCCATTTTTTGTCATAGGGTGCTGGCAGAATACGGGCCTCCCATAGCTGCTGCCAGGCCCCTAATCTGCCATGGGCCCCTGTACCGACTCCTCATGCTGTGACGTTGCAACAAGGTGGAATTCAACCCTACATATGTTAGACCGCCTTTACGAACAGCAAAAGGCCATCACAGATTTCCTGATGTTAAAAGCGGATAAAGGTACTCCCTGTGTAACTTAGATGTCAGCCATTGGCAGCTCATGCGTGACACCTGCGCTTGCTCAGGCCCTTTGAGGAGGCCACGCTATTCATGAGTCGGCAGGACTATGGGATGAACGACGTCATTCCTCTGTTGCACGTCCTGGAACAAATGCTGTTAACAATGGCTGGTCAGGGTGCGGTAGACGTGGCGCACAGATCTCAACGCCACATGACCCCTGTGGGGGCAGGACAGGAAGAAGAGGAGGAGGTAGAGGAGGACATTGGTGCTCAGGAATTATTGAGTGAAATGGGTGGTTTTTCCACTCAGCGGACAGGAGTGGAGGAGCAGGAGCATCTGGTAGAGGAGGAGGAAGAGGAGACAGAGGACCCAGACGCACCGTGGCAGTATGCTGTGGAGATGGAGGCAGGGAGTCCCTCGCATTCCTTGGCACAAATGGCCCATAGCATGCTCGCTTGCTTGCGTAGCGACAGCCGAATAATAACCATCAGACAGAGGGATGACTTTTGGCTGTCCACCTTGTTGGACCCTCGCTACCGTTCAAAAATGGTGGCCTTTTTCACACCTGCTGAGATGGAGGCCAAAATAACGTACTATAAAAACCACCTATGTAGTCAGCTGGTCTCTGCCTGTCTGCGCCAACGTCCATCCTCAGACACTGTGGGCCCTGTGCGCTTGCGTTCCGCTGCCATGGCAGCAGGGGAGGGGTGGGGTGGTAGGAGCAGTGGCAGCTCCACCAGCAGCAGCTGCCTCAGTCTGCAGTCGATGATGAGTAGCTTTCTTCACCAGCGCAGTGAGGAAACTACTAACCAGCCGCAGCAGCAGCAGCATCAGGTGGACCTGGAGCAGGACCTCAAACAACAGGCTTAGGCCTACTTGGACAGCACCCTGCCAACCGAGGTAGACAATCCCCTTGACTACTGGGCAACGAAACTTGACCTTTGGCCCCAACTAGCTGAATTTGCCCTTGAAAGGCTGTCATGCCCGGCCAGTAGCGTGGCATCGGAGCGCGTGTTTAGTGCGGCAGGAGGTATTGCAACTCCGCGGAGGACACGACTGTCCACCCAAAGTGTGGAGAGACTCACGTTTGTGAAAATGAATCAGGCGTGGATTAGTCTGGATTTCAAACCACCAGTTCCTGACACAACTGACTAAATCCGCCATGAATCATGCCCCAAACATGTGCCACTTTCAGGTCTCCTCACACTGCTGGTGTGTTCCATTTTTTGTCATAGGGTGCTGGCAGATTACGGGCCTCCCATAGCTGCTGCCAGGCCCCTAATCTGCCATGGGCCCCTGTACCGCCTCCTCATGCTGCTGCCAGGTCCACAGTGTCTCATGCCATGTGCCACTTTCAGGTCTCCTCACACTGCTGGTGTGTTGAATTTTTTGACATAGGGTGCTGGCAGATTACGGGCCTCCCATAGCTGCTGCCAGGCCCCTAATCTGCCATGGGCCCCTATACCGCCTCCTCATGCTGCTGCCAGGTCCAGAGTCTGTCATGGGTCCCTGTACGGCCTCCCATTGCTGCTGTCTCCATCGCCACACTCTGCCATGTGCCACTTTCAGGTCTCCTCACACTGCTGGTGTGTTCCATTTTTTGTCATAGGGTGCTGGCAGATTACGGGCCTCCTATAGCTGCTGCCAGGCCCCTAATCTGCCATGGGCCCCTGTACCGCCTCCTCATGCTGCTGCCAGGTCCACAGTGTCTCATGCCATGTGCCACTTTCAGGTCTCCTCACACTGCTGGTGTGTTGAATTTTTTGACATAGGGTGCTGGCAGATTACGGGCCTCCCATAGCTGCTGCCAGGCCCCTAATCTGCCATGGGCCCCTATACCGCCTCCTCATGCTGCTGCCAAGTCCAGAGTCTGTCATGGGTCCCTGTACGGCCTCCCATTGCTGCTGTCTCCATCGCCACACTCTGCCATGTGCCACTTTCAGGTCTCCTCACACTGCTGGTGTGTTGAATTTTTTGACATTGGGTGCTGGCAGATTACGGGCCTCCCATAGCTGCTGCCAGGCCCCTAATCTGCCATGGGCCCCCGTACCGACTCCTCATGCTGCTGCCAGGCCCGTAATCTGTCATGGGCCCCTGTTGTCGCTTGTTGGCATATTCCGCTCGTTCAGATGCTCCTTCTCCTGCTACTCCTCTTCACGGATTCCGTCAGCAGTCTTTCTTGGAATCCGTTTCCAAGAGACAACAGTTTGCGAGCACGCACCCGACGGTGCAGAAGCTGAACGTCCTCCTGTCCAAGTTGCTGCTGCCAGGCTCGTAATCTGTCATGCGCCCCTGTACCGCCTCCTCATGCTGCTGCCAGGTCCAGAGTGTGTCATGGGCCCCCGTACCGACTCCTCATGCTGTTGCCAGGCCCGTAATCTGTCATGGGCCCCTGTACCGCCTCCCCATGTTGCTGCCAGGTCCAGAGTGTGTCATGGGTCCCTGTACGGCCTCCCATTGCTGCTGCCAGGCCCGTAATCTGCCATGGGCCCCCGTACCAACTCCTCATGCTGCTGCCAGGCCCGTAATCTGTCATGGGCCCCTGTACCGCCTCCTCATGCTGCTGCCAGGTCCAGAGTGTGTCATGGGTCCCTGTACGGCCTCCCATTGCTGCTGTCTCCATCGCCACACTCTGCCATGTGCCACTTTCAGGTCTCCTCACACTGCTGGTGGTTTCCATTTTTGTCATAGGGTGCTGTATGGCCTCCCATTGCTGCTGCCTCCACCGCCACACTGTGGCTCCACACTCTGGTTTTGGCCCCGTGACTGCCCAAATGAGTGAAGTGTGCGGTGATTCTAAGATCGACGGCACTCATCTGCATGTCATACTGACTGTCAGTATTATTTCTCTTCCCCAGCAGACTCCAAGGGCATTTAAATTAAAGGTACAGTGTTCTGCACTAATATAAAGTCACTCTGAAGCCTAGAAACACCCTTTTATAAGTTAAATTCGCAGCGAATATATTCGACTCGAATCAAAATTTTTCCACGAATTCGCCGAATCAGTCGAATCGGATTTTTGAATACTTCGCTCATCTCTAGCTTTAAGGAATGTTGTTTAGGAGCATTTGTACTCTGATTCTCATGTAGTAGATTATAAAGAAAGAGGTCTGTAGATTCGTTGAGGTACCCTGGTGAATGGATGCCAATATGTTGAGATATATTGGCTATAACTAAACTAATTACAAAAATTATGAGTTAAACTGAACCTTTGCCCAAACTATATGCACAAAAATATTTACATATTCTGAACACTCACTTTAAAACATGCCCTCATTCTCCTATGGAGATTATAGGCATTGTAAAGAAAATCATTTTTTTTTTCCTATTACTTTTTAAAGAGAGCAGAGTGATATTTGAGAATATTTGAAAATTAATTACTTCACTTAAAAATATGCAAAATAATTTATTTTCTATAAACCTGATATAGGTATACTTTAACTACTGTTTTTTTTTTAAAGTGAATGATTTAAAAAGGGGTAGGGAATTTTTATACTTAGAAAATTTCTCTAATTTATCATTAGAAGCTCATTAACGTTAAAGTTATCCAATCCTGCATTTTATGGGACAGTGCATGAGCCCTTAAGAATCATTCTTAAGGAACAATATTTTTTGTAGGTTGGAAAACCTTGCCTTGTTGCCATTGCTTTCCTCCAAGGCGGGATAACATGGAGACTCTTCCCACCCTCATCACCCTAAACTGGAGTGCTTGTACAACTAAAAACAGGGTCATTTTTAGGTATTATGCAAACAGGAACTAAGTAAAAATATATGGGTATTTTGTCAGACTATTTGACTGATTTACTGAAAGATTTTAGAAAGGGCAGCAAAGTGGTTAGGGGTTAGCACTTTTGCCTTGTAGCACTAGGGGCCCCAGTTAGAATCCTGATCAGGACACTATCTGCATGGAGTTTGCATGTTTTCCTTGTGCTTGGATTTCCTCCAAGGGCAGGGTCTCGACTCATGAGCAAGTGTAAAGTGTTGCATAAGTTGCCAGTGCTTTATAAATACCTGTAATAAATAAATAAATGTCCCCACAAAAAAGAAAATCCATGTTTATTTATTTGACCTGCACATGACTAGATAATTGATTTTAGATTTTGTGAATATTCTTAAATCTATTAGTAAATAGGTCTTTAAATCATTGTAATCATGTTTCAATCATACAGCCTTGGTTTGGTATTGGTATTAATATCATGTATATATATTTTTTTTGTGCTGACTCTGATTAAGTATTTAAATCTGCATTTCTAGATTATAAATTTTCCCTGAGTCGTTAAATTGTAGGGCCCATTTTAAAACTGTGGATTTCCGTATCTCAGGAAAAATGTATTGGAATTTTTCATCAACAAAGTGCTTTTATGCTATTGTGAGATCAACATCCGAAAAGGTGGACCAGATATGTACTCTCAGGCCTTTCTGGATTATTGTAGGAATCATCACAAGCCTTGGTTGTATAATATCCACTTTATACAATCTAGATGGTGTACATAAGCTGGCTGAATGCTGATTTGAGGCCCTTTATGACCTGATTTTCCTGTCAATATGGAAAAACTGGAGATAATTTGCACAAAAGAAGAATTCAGTCAATTCAAAGGGTTGAAATGTAACTGTATTGCTGAAATGACCCACAGAATCACCCTATAAGGCTTGCTTGCACTTTACATTATTCTCATTCTATTGGGACTGGATAATCATCTGAGCAGGAGTTCCTGGGATACTGGCAGTTCTACATGTATTGCCTGTGGACTATACCATATATTAATTTATCTAAATGTAGTTCTAAGAAGGGTCACAGAAAAGTGTTAATCTCCATTTTTACTAAATTGTCTAAATTTAAACATGAAACTACATGATCAGTAAAACGTTCATCTACCAATGAGTGCATTAAACTACTTTTATTCTAGGAAACTATTTTAAAAATTTCCTCTTACATTTCCATAGTCTGGTTTTAGTTAATCAAAAAAGTCATTATCAGATATATAGAGGCAAACAGTCAGCAAATTAATGTGTCCCTATATGTCACTTCCTTTGAGGTTTGTATCTGTATAAAACTCAGTCAAAGATGAACCTAAAGCCAGGACAACATAACCAAATCTGAGCTTCTTCTACAGGCATTGCCAACACCATTTGTGGACCATGAACAATATAATGGTTGCCCTTTGCATTGTCTGCAGCCTCTTATATCTCACTTCAACCAGTGCAGAGCATGCAAGAGTGCAGTACAAGCATATTACTGCGGTACTAGGAAACCTGTCAAATCTGTTTAGCCGAGAGGTAAGAGCTGTCATACTTTAGATCATGTAAACTTTTAATATAATTTGTTCAATCTGTTTAATAATGTACCTATCTTAACAACAATTAATGCTGCTTTAAGAGATTAAAACAAAACTATTGGCCAGTAATGGATATATTAATGAAGGGAGTAGAGACTGTTCACTATGCAAAGTGAATGCCCACTTAGCTTAGTAAATTAGTAAATAAGCTGAAGCTACGTTTACTTGGAATAGCCAATAATATGTAAAAAAAAAAAAAAGGATTTTTGCTTCCACATACAGTATAAACAATTTCACCATCTTCATTAAGCTATGTGAAAATTCTCTGCAACCTTAGAAAATTGAAATGCTTAATTCTAAAGCAAAATCATTGGGAGAATGCCTAATTTGCATGTGTGCAATTTTGTCATAATGCACACAGAAACGCTATTACTTAAGTAAATTTTTAAAACCTACAGCCTTAAATTTATTTTTATATATTTACCATATCCACTGTCCTACTCTACACATATGTAGGAAATAGAGTCCAACAGTAAAACTGTAAACAAATGCAACAAATACATCTCTGAAATGAGAAAATGATGCATAAGAGAAACAAGAACAATATAATATTAGGTTTTAATCTCAACTGTTTGCCACAATGGCACTACTACCATACCTGTCCACAGATGCTGAGCAATATGTTTAGAAATATGAAGAAAAAGTAAACAGCTTGCATATGGTGGTACCAGTGATAGGGACGGTTCTCCTAGTATGCAATAGTGAAAACTGAAAATAGGAAGTTTACTGATATTTATACATATCTCTAATATAATGGAGTAAAAAAGCAGAAAGAAATCAAGTGAGCTTTAGTTGATCTCTTGAATAAACTGATAAAGTAACATGGTCAATGGTAACTAATAACAATACCAATAAGTATCTGTATAAATGCTGCTATATTCACAAATGAGCAAACTTGCAGTTGCTAGTAGTATATTTCTGAACTATAAGATTTTTGTATTGTTTCTAGAATTTCTGTTTTTTAGTTTATTGCATGAAGTATATTAGTAGTGTAATGTGTAACTACTGTTTACCTATTTCTACAGATGAACTGCAATTCTTCACTTGTACCCATACTGGGAGAAACAAAGGTAAAAACGAAATTGTTTAACCTTTCTGGCACTGATATCTTTACATTATAGATGCAGTATGAGAAAATAAAAAATAGAGAATATATACTGTAACATGTATTTGACAGTGACAAAGTTTATCCTGCATATTTTGTAAAATTAAAACTAAATTTAGAAAAACAGCGTAGTACAGAAAATCAGTACAGTATACATTTTAGGGCCTTTTGTGGCAGGATTTAATGGGCTAGTGCAGTGTACTCTTGATATGAGTTTCATACACTTCTGTTCAGAATTCATTGCTGTTGCTGTTTACCTGCATTTGACCTGCTTCAGCTGCTTTTGCATTCCTATAAATTTTTACTTTAATTGCAAGCAATGAAGGGAGTTGTTAACTGGATATGTTTAATGAGTTACACAGCTTATAGTTTTATGGCTAAATTCAACAAGAATTCCTATTCAAATAATAAGAATGTATACAGTAGATAACCCCCACATCAATACCCAATCTGTCTCTGAAATGTTGGCAGATTATTTGAGACTCTGTTACTAAAACCTCTTGTTGTGTTGTGTATAAAGAAAATTTATATAAAATATTGATGCAGTGGTGCAAGACCCCTGTAGTGCTTCATGCGATCAACCCGAGTCTGTCTGACAGGTGCTGGAGGTACATGGGAGGAGTAGGCACCTTGGCACACATTTTTTGGTTCTGTCCACAGATTACGGGTTATTGGACTACGGTTAAAATGGTCTTGGAGCAAGTACTCAATGTTACCCGCTACACTATCTTTTGGGGCTACACTTTAGGGGGATTTCTAAGCAATCTAAGAGATTGGGAATACATATTCTGATTGCTGCTAGATGGGTGATACCACGTTTCTGGAAAGCAGTCGATACCCCCACACTAAATCATCTTTTCTGAAATCAGAGAAATGGAATATCTTACAGCTCTAGTGGGTGACTACTCAGGTCATTTCCGATCTATTTGGGAACCATGGGATCATTCTTCAGTGGTAGAATCCCTCCTCCCCCACCCCCCCCCCCCTATATAGTTCAGATACCTCTTTACTTACCAAGCCTCTGACAACTACTGTAACCCAACAATGTGCAGGTTCATGTCATCTTGTGTTTTTGTATCGTACAGTTCACCATGCTGTCTAATTATGTTCATATTTCTTTTGTTTCTGTTCTCTTTTATATTGATTGTGGATTTTTTTTCACTACAACATTCACACCTAAAGTGTTGTTGGAATTTTGTTTTGAAAAAATGGGCTTTGGCCTTTAATAAAAGTTTACAATAATAAAAAAATTATGTAAACAGTATAGTTGAGTTAAAATACATCTAAAGCCAAAATATTCTTTCTATGCTTTAAATAGAGGGTGGATGGGTTAGAATCTCTGTCATGCTTATTGCTGATTTTGTCTCGACGGGGAAGATTTACTATATCTCTGTTTTCTGGTGACCATTGTCACTGGGACTGAAAGTTCGCAAAATTAAAAAACTGTTGTCACCAGAACAGGGATAATAAAAAAAATCTTCCAAAAGGGAAACTTTTAATGGTGACAAGTGCCAAAGAGGGGATTTTCCTCAGTTGGGGAGATATTGTTGCACTTTCTATTGTCTCTACAGGACATGAAGTGAAGGGAAATTTCCCCAGTGAGACACAGACGTCAAAAACTTTACTATATTAGTTTAAGTAATTTAAAGTGATTGTAAACATATATATTTTTATTTATATATTTACCTTTTCTGTGCCATGGTTTTGCACACAAACCTCATCTTCTGTGGTTCCCCGTTGGCACTTCTGCCCCCCCCTGCTAAGTGCCCCCCATAGAAAGCAGCTTGCTATGGGGGCCCTTATGCAGGCTCAATCCCACACCCGCTCTCTCCTCACAGGCTGTGATTGACAGCAGCAGGATCCAATGGCTCCCACTGCTGCCTCCAGATCAAGTGAGGAGAGAGAGAATGGGGAGAGACGCTACTCTGGGGCACAGTGCTGGATCAAGATCTGGCTCTGATGAGTATAAGGGGGGCCTATGGGGGGGGGGATCGTATGCACAGGTTTTTCACCTTAATGCCGAGAATTCATTAAGGTAAATAACCTTCTACCTTTACAACCACTTTAAGAAAAAGGCCATCTAATTTAGATACTTATGGACAGGATTTCCAAATACAGCTTAGTACAATTAATGTGCTTGTACTAATAGGTATTAATATATCTATTTTTGATTTAGTTGTATCCAAAAATACACTAATGCAATGCAGTAGCCAGATGAATGTCTAATAAGCATATGCCATGTTCCTTGTGAGGTGTCACAGCATCCAAGCTGCAATTCTAAGGGAGTAACTGCAGAGCATATAGCCCTATATAACTGATGGATGACAGCAGCCCATTTTTCAGTGGTTGGTGCCTTATTGGAGATCCTCATTGCCATCTCCAGGCCGATGAATGGCATTGATGTTTCAAGCTGAAGAGTCTGCAATATGTATTTGATGAGAGCCCATCTTGGACTATGTTGGGAGGTAAACTCTGTAGCCCAGAAGGTTCAGGAAAGTCTTAGAGTTGATCAGTGGACTTTGTGCACCTTCTTAGAGTAACACATCCTGGCTCAATATCATGTTTACATGTTTTATGATATGAGGCTGGGGTTAATTGCACTCACCTTGGTGAGCCCTTACAACATTCTTTGTCCCAGCCCCATATTCTGGGTGAGATACCCATTTTGAATTATCGCTTGCATACTGTGGCATCTCAAAAGGAACGTGGCATAAGGTTATACACATTTATTTGCTGATTTACAATGGCACCTTACAGCAGCTACATGTGACATATGTCATATCAATGGGGTATAATTATCACCTATGCATCCTCTGTGACATCTTCATATTCATTCTGTGGATAGTATTATAGCTATACTACCTTATAATGGGGTATTTGTCATTGGACAGAGATCATTGTCTGAAGATTTGGTGATATGAAATATAGCAAGCTATATATGCATGATATGTAGGAGAAAGATTTTAGATTTATTTTAGGTACTTATATAGTGCCATCAATTTACGCAGCACTTTACATATATATTGTACATTCACATCAGTCCCTAACCCTCAAGGGGTGTACAATCTAAGGTCCCTAACTTACATTCATACATACTGGGGCCAATTTAGACAGGATCCAATGAACCTACCAGCATGTCTTTGGAGTGTGAGAGGAAACCCACGCAGGCACAGGCACAGGGAGAACATGCAAACTCCAGGCAGGTGGAGCTGTGGCTGGGATTCGAACCAGCGACCCTACTACCAGGCAGAAGTGCTAACCATTTAGCCACTTTGCTGCCCGATGAATTTAGATGATTTTAAATGTGTGTATTGTCTGATGTTGATGTATTACATTGGTGTGTTTTTGGATACAAAGAAAATAAGCATAGTTATATTTATTCAGTCACAAGATTATGTGTATTAAGCTGTTATAAGAAATTCTGTCTGAAAAAATTTAAAGAAAGGTTTATTGCCTAAATTATTTGAATTTTATGAGTATTTTACTAATAGGTATGATATTTATTTGAATATCAATGTGATTCAATATATGTATTATATGGATGCCATTCCCCAGGTGTTTTAGATAATATACTCCATTAGTTTAATACAAAAATCACCAATAATATTGTTTTAATCAGTGTAACTTTTTTCCCAAAGAATGTGTCAGCTGCTGAGATCTCCTGCAGAGCTAGAGAATCCCTGAAGAATGTTTGCCTAAGTGGAAGAAAACACTTGCATGAACTGGAGCATCTCCTAGACCATGTTAAAACACAAGCAGAGAAGACCAAACAAGTTGTAAGCACTACTGATTTATACAGTTGTGTCCAAAATTATTCAACCCCCACTGAAATTGAGTGTTTTGGCCAGTTTGACATTGCTTTTGATCATTCAGTCATCTTGCTTACATTTACATTAAAGAGGCACTTGTAGGTCAGACAAATATAACATAACAGTTATAATGAAATAACCACAAATGTCTTTTCTGTGCTCACAGCATTATCAGTTTTATTCAACCCCCAAGTGACATTCAATCTTAGTACTTAGTACAGCATCCTTTTACAGTTATAACAGCTTTTAAACGTGAAGCATAGCTTGACACAAGTGTCTTGCAGCGATCTACGGGTATCTTCGCCCATTCTTCATGGGCAAAGGCCTCCAGTTCAGTCACATTCTTAGGCTTGCGCACTGCAACTGCTTTCTTTAAGTCCCACCAGAGGTTCTCAATCGGATTTAAGTCTGGTGACTGCGATGGCCACTCCAAAATGTTCCAGCCTTTCCTCTGCAACCATGCTCTAGTGGACTTGGAGGTATGCTTGGGATCATTGTCCTGTTGAAAGGTCCAACGTCTCCCAAGCCTCAGGTGTGTGACGGACTGCATCACGTTTCCATCCAATATCTCCTGGTACTGAAGAGAATTCATGGTACCTTGCACACGCTGAAGCTTCCCTGTACCTGCAGAAGCAAAACAGCCCCAAAGCATGATTGACCCTCCACCATGCTTCACAGTAGGCAAGGTGTTCTTTTCATCATAGGCCTTGTTCTTCCTCCTCCAAACATAGCGTTGATCCATGGGCCCAAACAGTTCTAATTTTGTTTCATCAGTCCACAGAACACTATCCCACAACTTTTGTGGTTTGTCCACATGGCTTTTGGCATACTGCAGTCGACTCTTCTTATTCTTTGGAGACAGCAAGGGGGTACGCCTGGGAGTTCTGGCACGGAGGCCTTCATTACGCAGTGTGCGTCTTATTGTCTGGGCTGAAACTTCTGTACCCACATCTGACAAATCTTTTCTCAGTTCCTCAGCAGTCACACGGGGACTTCTCTCCACTCTACGCTTCAGGTAGCGCACAGCAGTCGAAGTCAGCATCTTCTTTCTGCCACGACCAGGTAGCGTTTCAACAGTGCCCTTTGCCTTGAATTTGCGAATGATGCTTCCTAAGGTGTCTCTTGGTATGTTTAACATCTTTGCAATCTTCTTATAGCCATTGCCCTTCCTGTGAAGAGAAATCACCTCTTCTCTTGTCTTCCTGGACCATTCTCTTGCCTTCACCATGTTTGTAACCACACCAGTAAATGTCTAGAAGGAGCTGAGTATCACAGTCATTTTAAAGCTGCCTAATTGGTGCTTATTATGCTTGATTGCTGCTCGGTGACATCCACAGGTGTTTTCAATACCTGATGGAAAGCACCTGTATGAACCTCTGTTCTTCAGAGTGGTAGTCTTTAAGGGGTTGAATAATTGTGGCAATGAAGAAACCACATAAGAACCATTTACTACTGTATTACATAAACAATTGATGTCATTTTAGTTGCATTTGGGTAGTTACAACGTCCTTGTAGGATTTGATTCTGAATACAATTCCAAATGTACACTATAGTCCCTAAACCCCTTTACAGCATTGGGGGTTGAATAATTTTGGACACAACTGTAGTTTTCTATGCAGTCTGTCTATAAATGTATTCAGATCTGAAATGCCAAAAGATATTGAATGAATTCTGCTAAGCTTTAAGGCCTGGTTCACACCAGTGCATGCAGCACTTTGCTGCGGGAAAGAAAATTCCCTGACCCGTTCCAAAAATGCAGCGACTGGACACACATAGATGTGAACATGTCTCATAGGAAACCATGTTAAATGGACTGTAGTGAGTTTCTGCAAAACGCAAAAAGCACTAAAATTCGCACAGGGGTGTACCAGGCCTAAAAGTCATACACTAAGCAATTTCTTCTCTCCGTCCTGCATCAGCTGCTACCAATTCTTGTGCCTGAGGTTCAGGATAAATATTCCACACATTCCTCAATGTGATACTCATGTCATTGGCAGGAACTAGGTCAGTAGTTGCTGCAGAACCTGCAAACCATAACAATACCATTGAAGTATTTTGTTATATCCGTTCATTAAAATATATGCATTGATCAGAAATTAGGAGCTTTTCTGTGTCCTGTGCAGGCTTCCCATTTTATTTCAAGACATCGTCCCAGTTCCTATCATGCACTACAGAACAAATATGTCACCATGCTGTGAAAATGAGGAGAATAGGAGTTCAGTGGTTTATTAACAGACAACTGGTGAGGGCTGACACAAATTCAGTCTACAAATAGGCGTGGGGTATCATTCCACAAAAGGAAATGAGGAGTTGAGTGAATTACTTGCAGATAAACACATATTTTTTTCTGTCTTCAAAAGTTTAAAACATAGGTAAAAGTTTATTTTTCTTAAAGCTTGCCTGAAATAAACTTTAAAGTATGACTTATAGGTTACCTTTCCTGAAAAGGAGATGTAAATATTGTATCTCCCCCTATATATAGTGAAGAGCACCACATCCCAAATGGGTATACAAAAAAGGCTTAGCTATAAAAGTGGCCAAGAAAAGGAGAGGCTTTTAAGGGTAAATAAATATCCACTCAAGTTGATCTAAAACTTACAGACACATTTTCTTAAAAAACATACATACACTGTATTTGTACACATTAAAAATATGTCTTAATATCAATTTGGAGTCACATCTCAAAGTACATTTCCATATTGGCTCCACTAATATTCAATACTACTTGTTATGCACAAACATATACAGTCATGGCCGAAATTGTTGGCACCCTTGATATTTTTCCTGAAAATCAAGTATTTCACACAAAAAAGGTATTGCATTAACACATGTTTTGCTATACACATGTTTATTCCCTTTGTATGTATTGGAACAAATATAAAACAGAGGCAGAAAAGCAAATATGACATAATGTCACACAAAACCCCAAAAATGGGCTGGACAAAAGTATTGGCACCCTTAACTTAATATTTGGTTGCACACCCTTTGGAAAACATAACTGAAATCAGTCGCTTCCTATAACCATCAATAAGCTTCTGACACCTCTCACCCGGAATTTTGGACCACTCTTCCTTTGCAAACAGCTCCAGGTCTCTCTTATTGGAAGGACACCTTTTCCCAACAGCAATTTTAAGATCTCTCCACAGGTGTTCAATGGGATTTAGATCTGGGCTCATTGCTGGCCACTTCAGAACTCTCCAGCGCTTCTTTGCCATCCATTTCTGAGTGCTTTTTGACGTATGTTTGGGGTCATTGTCCTGCTGGAAGACCCAGGATCTTGGACGCAAACCCAGCTTTCTGACACTGGGCCCTACAGTGCGACCCAAAATCCTTTGGTAATCCTCAGATTTCATGATGCCTTGCACACAGTCAAGGCACCCAGTGCCAGAGGCAGCAAAACAACCCCAAAACATCATTGAACCTCCACCATATTTTACCGTAGGTACTGTGTTTTGTTCTTTGTAGGCCTCATTCCGTTTTCGGTAAACAGTAGAATGATGTGCTTTACCGAAAAGCTCTATCTTGGTCTCATCTGTCCACAAGACGTTTTCCCAGAAGGCTTTTGGCTTACTCAAGTACATTTTGGCAAACTGTAGTCTTGCTTTTTTATGTCTCTGTGTCAGCAGTGGGGTCCTCCTGGGTCTCCTGCCATAGCGTTTCATTTCATTTAAATGTCGACGGATAGTTCGCGCTGACACTGATGCTCCCTGAGCCTGCAGGACAGCTTGAATGTCTTTGGAACATGTTTGGGGCTGCTTATCCACCATCCGGACTATTCTGCGTTGCAATCTTTCATCAATTTTCCTCATCCGTCCACGACCAGGGAGATTAGCTACAGTGCCATGGGTTGCAAACTTCTTGATAATGTTGCGCACTGTGGACAAAGGCAAATCTAGTTCTCTGGAGATGGACTTGTAACCTTGAGATTGTTGATATTTTGCCACAATTTTGGTTCTCAGGTCCTCAGACAGTTCTCGTCTCCTCTTTCTGTTGTCCATGCTTAGTGTGGCACAGACAGACACACAATGCAAAGGTTAAGTGAACGTCTCTCCTTTTTATCTGCTTTCAGGTGTGATTTCTATATTGCCCACACCTGTTACTTGCCCCAGGTGAGTTTACAGGAGCATCACATGCTTGTAACATTCTTATTTATCCGCAGTTGTGAAAGGGTGCCAATACTTTTGTCCAGCCCATTTTTGGAGGTTTGTGTGACATTATGTCGAATTTGCTTTCTTTCCTCCCTTTTTTTGTTTTGTCCCAATACACACAAAGGGAATAAACATGTGTATAGCAAAACATGTGTTAATGCAATACGTTTCGTGAGAAATACATGATTTTCAGGAAAAATATCAAGGGTGCCAACAATTTCGGCCATGACTGTATACAGTACATGTATATGTATATACATCCCATTTGTAACATGTGTATCGGTTGCTGAAAGAAGGGGCTCACTGCAGTACAGGGTAGCTGGCATATTAAATCTGGATGTGTCTTATAGCAAAAATCTGCTTCTTCAAGGAGCAATGAAAATATATTTATTATCCACTTGTGGCTCTCAGTGCAGACTTTAAAAAAAATTCCCCATGAGACTGCAGGGGAAAAGCAAGGGCTGATTAGTAGACATAGAATAAATTGATTTCTTAGATGTCTAAAGGAGGAATGAGTACATTTTGATATATGGATCTCTTCTCATACACTCCCAGGGGTTGAGTTTTGATGCTGCTCATGCCCATAAACATGGTTCTCCCCCTCACTTCCCACTGAATAGTCAACTGTTTAAATGAAATTCTTTACAGAATATAGCAGCTTTACTCTATAATTTACTATTTAGATATCTGCCACGTGGGCCTTTGCTAGGCTAATTAGAGGTATTTAACATTGTACATGGTCATCGGATTTGAGCTAGCTATCCAGAATTTTTTTAAAAATCCAGTTGAAAGAAAACATTCACATTTTTCATAGACACAAAAATGCTCCTGAAAATGTAATGCATACCCCAGGAGGGTGAATAGTTTTTAATTCAGTGTCTTACTCTTTGCCTTGTATTGAGAAAACATGGATGTTACCTTTTCTTAACTCTTCTACTAAAATTGCCTGGCTGTTATATTGATCCAAAGATTTTGATACTTCACGAGTCACCAGTCCAGAGCATCATGCATATTAGTAATTCTGACTTAACTCTACCTCCAATTGATTCTGGACAGTGACTTAGAGAACACTGAACTTGGAGGCCAGTTAAATGAGGTCACACATAGCAGCCCACACATTTATTTTATAACAAATTTCCTTCAAAACATCTTTTTTCTAAAAATTCCTCATTTTTCCAATAGTACACTGGTTAAAGCACATCTAACGCTCCTGTAGGACAGTCTAAACAAGTTCTAAATACAGTTACTATGTGATGCATAAGCTTCATATTGTAAGCAAAAGCAATCTTTATTGTTCCTGACTGAGCAAATCCAGTGTTGCCCATCCAGAAATCAGTGGGTAGGAATAGGTTTGGCCAGGTGCTGGTTGACAAGCCACAGCTTTCTGACTCAGCAATGATAGCCACGCCTCATGCCAAATCTTTTCATCACACTGAAGCAATACCAACATGGGAGTGACAATGCTGCTCTGAATTCAGGAGCAGTGCAGCATCAATTCCCCTATCAGAGAAAGCTGCTTTTGGTGAACTTCATGGGCAGGATCAGCAGGCATTTGTGGGACTTTGCATTAGGGCTAAGAGAAAACTGTATGGTCATATGCACTTGTAATTAAGTGCTGCAGCACATTTTTTTTTTAAATGGTGGCCCATAGTTAGATTTTATACCACCACCAGTAAGTTAAAAGCAATTTACTTTCGGTTCTCTGGTTCATTATTTTGTTCACAATACAGATATAATATTTAAGAATGTTAGTTAAGAGAATATTGATAACACCTTAAACTGTCTTTCTAGGTCAAATGTGATGTTTCTGATGAAGAGGAAGATATCATCACATTCCTTGGTTCTCTTCGTTCATATTTCCAGTACAAAATGTATAATCGTTAGCAATGAAGTCTTGTTGGAAGAACCAAAGTGGATTTCTGCTGCTTTGTCATCATGCTAACATTGCCTAGCACAACCCACCTTTGTTATAACTACATGCCATTTACAGAAATAAAGTACTGTATATTGTATTGTTATATAAATGTATTACGTGAACGTAGCTATTTATTTCTATTCATTTTTACTTTATTTTTGCCTTTGTTTACACAAAATGATAATGTGAAGAATGCGCTTACCAGTTCCTTAGTGCAAGCTCTCTGTCCAGGCCACTGCTCTCTTTTTATCCCTCCATATCATATCATCACTCATATTTGCTGCTAACTTAATATGAAATTCGTATCTATGCACTAATCATTTCCTGTCTAAACTATTTTAATTTGTTTAACCTAGCAGGCTTATTTGATTCATTCTGTCATCTAATTCTTACACAACTGGACTTATCTTCCTTATCACCCATTATATGCTCTTCAATATGCTTTTTGATCTGTAAATGATCTGTTGCTCTAACCTTCCTACTTCAACCACTCCTATTCCTACATCTACGTCTCGTTGCCTATGAGCTTGTGATGTCCATTTTCTGTCTACATTTCCCTGATCTACATATTTTAGTATCCTTTTATAACAAGCAGATGGACTCCCCCTAACACTTTAGTTGCACTTAAATATGTATGAGCTTTGTGGACTTTTAAAGAATATGTAAATCCAACATTTCATAGTCCTGATTTGTGTCTGCTGTACCATGTCCTTGCATGAAAAAGTATCCTGTTATCTTTGTATTGCTTCCTTTGTGTGTAATCACCGGTGTTCCTGCCAGTCCCCCTGCTTTCCTAATCAAAACTGACCACACTAGGCAGGAGAGCACAGTGTGGTCAGTTATTTTGCTGGGAACTCAGCCTGCTCTCCTCCAGAGATCAGACTTGTGCTGACAGTGCACAGCCATTCACTGGAAAGACCATTCTACTGCTGTTTCTTCTCCCCCAGCTCTTTAAGCTCCTTATGCAGCTGAGAAAAAATGGACACGTGGCCTCTGTGCAGTGGTTTCAATTTCATAGTGTAGATGGTTATCCTGCAGTAGACCTGTCGATTTGTTTGCAGGTAGAACAGCACTCATTTTGGGATCAGTAGGCCAGGAAAACTGAAACCTCTACTTGTAAGTTATCCTGCAAATGCAGGAATGTAAGTGATCTTTGTTCATATGCTCACTTCTTGAGGCTCTATTCCCTTTATATTTACACATGATGACTTTATTTATTTTTGTTATATTTATTTATTTATTATTTCCTTATATATACATAATTGATGCATTTATATGACTAAATAGATTTTGGTGACGACAGTGATAAATGGCATTCTCAAAAGTACAATACATTTAGTCACAGTGCATGATTTTCTCAAGCAATGTACTGAATGAATTATTAGTTTTATAGATGAGCAAAATCACCAACCATTATAGATTTATCCTCTTTTTGCAGTTGTATTATTGACAATATAATCTAAATAAAAATAACTTTGGGCATTTAATCTTTGTATGTTCTTTTCTTCCTATTGTAATTATTAGACATTTGTTAACTTCTTGATTTTAAAGTGTATTTAAATCCAATAACAAACTTTGAATACACTGCTCAAAAAAATTAAACACACTGAAAACACATTAGATCTCAATGGGGAAAAATATCATACTAGATATCTATACTGATATGGACTGGGTAATGTGTTAGGAACATAAGGATACCCCAAAGTTTGATGGAAATGAAAATTATCAACCTACAGAGGACTAAATTCAAACACACCTCAAAAATCAAAGTGAAAAAATGATGCAACAGGTTAGTCCGTTTTGCTAAAATTTAATTGCAGCAACTCAAACTGGTACTCAGTAGTCTGTATGGCCCCCATGTGCTTGTATGTATGCCTGACAATGTCAGGGCATGCTCCTAATGAGACAACGAATGGTGTCCTGGGATTTTTCCTCCCAGATCTGGACCAGGGCATCATTTAGCTCCTGGACAGTCTAAGATGCAACCTGGTGGCGTCAGATGGACCAAAACATGATATTCCAGAGGTGTTCTATTGGATTTAGATCAGACGAGCGTGGGGGCCATTCAATGGTATCAATTCCTTCATCCTCCAGGAACTGCCTGCATACTCTCGCCATATGAGGCCAGGCATTGTCGTGCACCAGGAGGATCCCAGGACCCACTGCACCAGCATAAGGTCTGACAATGGGTCCAAAGATTTCATCCCGATATCTAATGGCAGTCAGGGTGCCATTGTTTAGACTGTAGAGGTCTGTGCATCCCTCCATGGATATGCCTCCCCAGACTATGACTGACCCACCGCCAAAATGGTCATGCTGAATGATGTTACAGGCAACATAATGTTCTCCACGGCTTCTCCAGACACCTTCACATCTGTCACATGTGCTTAGGGTGAACCTGCTGTCATCTGTGAAAAGCACAGGGCGCCAGTAGCGGACCTGCCAATTCTGGTGTTCAATGGCAAATGCCAATCGAGCTCTATGGTGCGTGGCAGTGAGCACAAGGCCCACTAGAGGATGTTGGGCCCTCAGGCCACCCTCATGAAGTCTACTTCTGATTGTTTGGTCAGAGATATTCACCCCAGTGGCCTTCTGCAGGTCATTCTGTAGGGCTCTGGCAGTGCTTATCCTGTTCCTCCTTGCACAAAGCAACAGATACTGGTCCTACTGATGGGTTAAGGACCTTCTACGGCCCTGTCCAGCTCTCCTAGAGTAACTGCCTGTCTCCTGGAATCTCCTCCAAGCTCTTGAGACTGTGCTGGGAGACACAGCAAACTGTCTGACAATGCTATGTATTGATTTGCCATGCTGGAGGAGTTGGACTGCCTGTGCATCCTCTGTAGGGTTTAGGTATTGCCTCATGCTACCAGTAGTGACACTGACCCTAGCCAAATGCAAAACTAGTGAAAAACAGTCTGAAAAGATGAGTAGGGAAAAAAATGTTAGTGGCCTCTACCTGTAAAACCATTCCTGTGTTTGGGGTTGTCTCATTGTTGACCATCTAGTGCACCTGTTAATTTCATTAACACCAAAGCAGCTGAAACTGATATACAACACCCTCTGCTACTTAACTGATCAGATTGATATCCCAGGAATTTAATTGACTTGATGCTATACTCTGATTAAAAAGTGATCCTTTAATTTTTTTAGCAGTGTATATTGCCGTTTAGCAGGCCTCATTCCCTAGCTCAGAGCCATGTCCTACTTTTTTGCACACATGTTAAAATGCACATTTTAGGTCTGAGGATTAGTTAAAATCCTCAAACACGATATGTTCTCTGAAAGCAGACACCCCGTAGAATAAAATGGTGGTTGCAATTTTTTAATGTCTACATATTAACATTAGTCTACATATTTATCAAACCCATATTTTTGGTAAAAAAAAATGAAAGTTATTTTAGTGCACACAAACATAGTATCTTAACCAGTATGTGTGCTTTTTCACAAGTAAATAGATCCCCAACAAGTCAAGCCTTAAATTTGCACAAGCACATGAACCAAGGGCAAATTATGGTACAGGCAGTCCCTGCGTTACAAACAAGATAGGTTCTGTAGGCTTGTTATTTAGTTAAATTTGTATGTAAGTTGAAACAGGTACATTCTTTAAAAGTAAACTCCAGCCAAACAATATCTTTTAAATTTTTTTGGACAGCATAGGGAAGAGTTAACACCCCGGTAACATTTGATTTGCTGTCTGTGCCCCTGTTCAGAAGATTTCACCTCACTTTCTGCCCCTGTGACAACTGTATTTTTTAAATTTTGTGTAATCAAGGATTGGTGAGAAAGCTTCAGTGGAGTCACCTTTTTCCCATGATAACTCTTACAGGAGTGAATTTCCCTTCATATGGGTAGATTTCCTCACTCTTCCTGTTGTTTACCTCCGTTTGTAAGTATGTCATATGTAAGTCGGATGTATGTAACTCGGGGACTGCCTGTACCCAAAATTGTCCATGGGTGATTAATTAAAGCCCTTACAAGTAGTGATGAGCCAAACAGCCCTCAATTTGGTTCGGCAGATGTTCACCAACTTCAAAGAAATTCTGGATGCCAAACCTGGACCCCATTGAAATCAATGCGAGACAAATCCTCAAATTAAAAATGCCTATTTTCTGGGCTAATATGCAGGGGGGTGTAAAAAACAGCATGGAGGTGGGCACTGACCTGAGCAACAAGGGCCTCATCCCCACAACCCTTGCCTGGTGGTTGTGGGCATCTGCAGGCAGGGGAATATTGGCATTTGAAATATTTGGTTTTTATGATTAATCATAATTAATATTTAAATGTGTGAATTGTCGCCTTAAACTAATATTATTTAATTCTTCAGTAAAATCGCTGAGATATAAGTTAAGCTGAGACAGTAAATATGAATGAGTTATCTGAGACCAGCTAAACCAGCTGAAGACTATATTTAGGCATAGCTGGTTAAAATTCTCTGGTAGTATAATGTCAAAGGTATTAGAAGTGACTTACTATTACATTATGTATTTTAATAGTATCTGTGTGTATTTAGTATACGTTTCTAACATTGATACATATATAGATTAGTGATTATACATTGATATGTTGTAAAGATATGTTATCCTTTAAATATGAATAGCTGAGGTTACATCATTAGCTTATAGTATTATGTACATCAGCATCTGTACCTGTCCATCAAACATCACATATATAGCGTCCACTCTCTTCTATGAAAGTGCTTTGCTAAGCAGTAATAATTTCAATAAAATGTATTAAGATCACTAGGTATGACGCTTGTTCCTATATAAAAGGTCCATAAGGGACAGTTGGAACTGACACACTAACACTTTGACACACACACACGTCTGAGAATCTTCTGAATAGCTGGAACAGCTGCATGCTGAATACAAGATCATCACTTCCGTCTACTTCCGGCTTCTTCAAAAAGTCTCAAGAAGGACAAGAAGAACATGGAGAACAGCACATGGCCAGGACAGCCATGACAAATAATGGTGACTTATCTTTAAACTTCTGCTTGATATTTCTACAATAGTTTAATCTACATGGAACTGTTCATGATACGCTTTACATTGTTATTTTAAGCCATTGTGTGATAAAATAAAATCACACTTCATTTTTTATTTCAACGGCTCTTCATTCATAATCACCTCAAGACACTAAAGAAGTATTATATGTGTCTAAAATCCAACAGTACTCATAGTAAGTGCGTTTAGCTCTTAATTTAAATTTCCTTCAGGATTGATGATATCAAATTGATATTAATACAATTTTTTTTCATTATTCATATTGCAGCACTGCTCTATCAGCATCAGCCAGCAGGTGATCTTGTTACCGGTGCATTCGGGCAGGGCCCCTTCAGGAGGTCGTTTGGGTGGCATTTATCCTTTACTGGTTTCAGTTTTTCTTTATTTCTTGTTCTATCATTTTTGCCTGAGATATATAAGAAGTCCTTGGCTGTGTTCATAGAAGTTCTTGATTTTTTGGAAGTTTTTACCTCACATGGAATCATGTAAGTGTATAACCATATCGTAAATTATCATATTGTTTATATTAATTGAATCATGTGATGTATATTGATATGTGTATGTTTGTTGTAGGCGTCATGCCTTCTTGAGCACTTCTGAGGAAGAGATTTCAGTTGATCTCGAAACGCGTCATGTGCGAATTATGCATGATCCATGCCTACAATTCGCAATACCATCTTTGATGACACCGCCGCAATCTGCATTTTTTTTAAACAACTGCATGTTGTTTAAAAAAAATCTTTATTGAACTGTTCAAATTTATTATATAAGAGAATTGTGCCATTAAAGTCTCGTCCAAAAGTGGACTCCCCCCCTTTGTATTCTTTAGGGATGTTGGCACCCTGTTGATTATATCCCTTCCCTTCTCTCTGCACTACTCATGTCTATACTCTGCATTACTTACTATTCATTATATATTACTGACTTCTGCAGTCCATGTCACATACTACTGACCTCAGAATTCTGCACTTCGCATGCCTATGCTCTGCATTACTTACTCTTCATTATATATTGCTGACTTCTACACTCCATATCACATACTACTGACCTCTGACCTCTGCACTACTCATGCCTATGCTCTGCATTACTTACTCTTCATTATATATTGCTGACTTCTACACTCCATGTCACATACTACTGACCTCTGACCTCTGCACTACTCATGCCTATGCTCTGCATTACTTACTCTTCATTATATATTACTGACTTCTGCACTCCATGTCACATACTACTGACTTCTGACCTTTGCACTACTCATGCCTATGCTCTGCATTACTTACTCTTCATTTTATATTACTGACTTCTGCACTCCATGTCACATACTACTGACCTCTGACCTCTGCACTACTCATGCCTATGCTCTGCATTACTTACTCTTCATTATATATTACTGACTTCTGCACTCCATGTCACATGCTACTGATCTCTGCACTACTCATGCTTATGCTCTGCATTACTTACTCTTCATTGTATATTACTGACTTCTGCACTCCAAGTCACATGCTACTGACCTCTGCACTACTCATGTCTATGCTCTGCATTACTTACTCTTCATTATATATTACTGACTTCTGCACTCCATGTCACATGCTACTGACCTCTGCACTACTCATGCCTATGCTCTGCATTACTTACTCTTCATTATATATTACTGACTTCTGCACTCCATGTCACATACTACTGACTTCTGACCTCTGCACTACTCATGTCTATGCTCTGCATTACTTACTCTTCATTATATATTACTGACTTCTGCACTCCATGTCACATGCTACTGACCACTGACCTCTGCACTACTCATGTCTATGCTCTGCATTACTTACTCTTCATTATATATTACTGATTTCTGCACTCCATGTCACATGCTACTGACCTCTGACCTCTGCACTACTCATGCCTATGCTCTGCATTACTTACTCTTCATTATATATTACTGACTTCTGCACTCCATGTCACATGCTACTGACCTCTGACCTCTGCACTACTCATGTCTATACTCTGCATTACTTACTCTTCATTATATATTACTGACTTCTGCACTCCATGTCACATGCTACTGACCTCTGACCTCTGCACTACTCATGCCTATGCTCTGCATTACTTACTCTTCATTATATATTACTGACTTCTGCACTCCATGTCACATACTACTGACCTCTGACCTCTGCACTACTCATGCCTATGCTCTGCATTACTTACTCTTCATTATATATTACTGACTTCTGCACTCCATGTCACATACTACTGACCTCTGCACTACTCATGTCTATGCTCTGCATTACTTACTCTTCATTATATATTACTGACTTCTGCACTCCATGTCACATACTACTGACTTCTGACCTCTGCACTACTCATTCCTATGCTCTGCATTACTTACTCTTCATTATATATTACTGACTTCTGCACTCCATGTCACATACTACTGCCTTCTGAACTCACTACTTATGCCTATGCTCTGCATTACTTACTCTTCATTATATATTACTGACTTCTGCACTCCCTGTTACATACTACTGACCTCTGAACATGGCAGTACTTGCTGAGACTCAAGGCTTTGGTGTCTGTTTCTTATGTGCTCCTATACTTCTTATGTTTGTGAGTATACAGTATCTCCCAGAAGTGAGTACACCGTCACATTTTTGTAAATATTTTGTTCTATCTTTTCATGTGACAGCACTGAAGAAATGACACTTTGCTACAAGAGGGATTTCTTCTGTTGTCTGTCACATGACGCTGAGGAGGCAGTGAAAGTATACTATCAGTGAGATGAGTGCTGAGTACGAGCAAACAAGCGTGTATTGATCTCTGGAAAGTGAGATCAATATTTCTGGTAAGAGGCTGATCATTTATTTAGTGGAGGAATCACATTTGCTCACCACTTTTCAAGATATGGTTGAATCTCGGAGAATATATGTTTTACTGAGCACTTGTTCACTTTTTATATGGCTGGTTTCACTTTTCATATGCACTTATTTATTATATAGTTGTGGTTTGTTAGCCTTTTTGTATTGAGAAGGTTCACAAGTGTATATTGTATTGCTATAAATGTAGAGATGCAAACCAAGTGTATGTTTGTTATAAGGTTACAAGGCTATTTTTTTTAAGGCACTTTTTGGTTTTTGTTTCCATAAGCCCAAATCATTTTTCATAGATAGAAAGGTATTTATTACTGACTGTGTCCCTATTAGAGAGACTGTATCTACTTATCGGGGCTGAAAGTAAGAGATAGTTCAAATATTAACCTCTAACCAAAACAGGAATAAGGCAGTAATCTTATAATGGAGACAGCAATTCTGGTAACAACTGTCTTAACCATTTTCCCTCCAGAGGATTTACCCCCCCCCCCTTCCTGACCAGGCCATTTTTTGTAATACGACACTGCATTACTTTAGCTGACAATTGTGCAGTCATGCAACGTTGTTCATATGTGAGATGGGGAAACAGCTTTCATTGTTTGAACACTGATTGAAGTAAATGAAAAATGTTCTGACTGACATTCTGCAGTTTAGCCACAAGATGTCACTGTTGTTTCTAACACAGCCTCAGACTGAATAGATGTTTGAAGAGGTGGGGTTTTTAGTGAACAGGAAGAGGAGACTGCAGCCATGTTTTGGACGATGCTGAATGCAGGAGCCATGTTCTGGAGAATGCTGAATGAAGGGGCCGTGTGAGCTGCAGCTGGGTGAAGCTGATGAGATTGCTGCCAGGAAGCTGATTAGAGCCGAGGAACAACGCAACATATCAATACTACAATATCGCAGGCCTGTTGGAGAGACATTTGTTCTGTTCAGAGTCACCAGCAGATGCAAAGCAGACCCGTGTCGGTAAGATCGTGCACGCACCTCATTTCAGTGTTGGTGCCTTGAGACTGAATCCAGGCAGATAGTTAGTTAGTTAGTTAGGGTCTCTGTTTGTGTCAGGCCACAAGTGTTGTTACTGATTATTGGAAGGACTCCACAACTTAAAGTAACATTTCACATTGGAGAGCCGATAAAATCCTACAAACTCAAGCCAGACTGGCATTTTGCTCAGAAGGAATACTCAGGCACTTGCTACAGGACCAGTTATGGGAGGGGGAATACTGTAGATTTGTGTAAGATTGTAAGCTGTTGTGCTGCACCGCAGGCTAGCCCTTTACCGTACACCCATACACTGATTCCTGCTCTTTTAGGGCAATAACAGGTAAGGTGTGGCAGCTTATTTGTGCCCGCCAGTAGGTAAATTACTACACTTTCTACCTTTTCTTAGGATTGAACAATTTGGGGCTGTGGAATTTTGCATTATTTATTCCTCAGGTGGTATGTGCGCCCATTAATGTCTGTGATTGAATCCATCCTCAGACAGCTCTGCTGACAGACATTGTGTACAGAGCCGATCTGATAAGCTATGTACCACATGATTAACCACTTCCCATTCGGCCCATGTACATAAACTGCTGGACGGGAGCAGTGCCGAAGCGGGTTGCCGTTTATAAACGGCCCCCGCATTCACTGCCTGTGCACACTCCCTGGGAGCACGCGGCACCACGATTGCTGTATGGGACCTCTGTGTGAGGTCCCAATTCATGTGATCACTGATTGGCCAATCAGTGATCACATGAATAGTAGTAAGCAAGATGTCACTTCCTGACTTCATTGCTTACTACTTGTGAAATCTGTGAATGATCACAGAGCTCACATGGTACAAGGCTATTCACAACAGCTTTGTACCATGTGACAAGCTGTGACCAATCACAGCTCTCACAGTATTTCTCAATGGCTGCAAGAATGCAGCCAGAGAGAATGAGAATTTTTTGCTTTTACAGCCTTTATGGGTGTAAAAGCAATTAGTGTAAAAAAAAAAAAGTTCATTACTCCCCACAAGTAGTACAGTGTCACTATGGTGACACTGTACTTTTTAGGGTGACAGTATGTTAAAAAAAAAAAAAAATAATAATATAAAAAAAAATAAAAATGTAAAACAAATGTTTGAAAAATTATAATTTTTGTGTTATTTTTCTTTAATAAAAAGATAGCTGAATACATTTTGGCCAAGATTTATGAAGAAAGATTATTTATTTGCAAATATTTTATAAGAAAAACACTTTTTCTTTCAAAATGTTTGGACTTTTTCATTTATATAGCAAAAAAATTTAAATTCCAGTGGTGAATAAATACCACCAAAATAAAGTTTTATCTGTCTCAAAACAATGCTAAAAAATTAATATGGGTACAGTGTTGCAAGACCGCGCAATTGTCATTCCAAGTGTGATAGCACTGAAAGCTGAAAATTGGCCTGGATTGTAAGGGGGTGAAAGTGTCCGGACTTGAAGAGGTTAAAAACAAAAGACGAGAGGGAAGTGCATCTACTCAGTAAGTACTTTATTACAATTTAGAAACAGCTGTTGCATTCACATGAGTCCTGTCAACCACAGCGCTTTGCTCATGACTACACCACAGGGAGAATCAACTGACACCGGGCCAGCATTGCAGTGAGTTGTGTTATAGTCCTTCTGTTCCACCTCAACAGAGTGGCAACTGCTGTAACCACAGCAATGCATTTTGAGGGGGCACGTCCTCAAGCCTATTAGCGACTTTAGATATTACAGTCAAATGTTCATGTTTGACTAACCCCCTGTATCCTGGTACTGATTCCAGTGTAGAAGGGAGAAAGCATATAAAATCCCTCCACTTGGTTGTATATATATATATATATATATATATATATATATATATATAGTATTATACATATAGATAGGTAATGGTAATGAAAGAAAATTTATGACAAAAAATATTTTCAAATATCTAAAAACAATATATATCCGACAAAAATTCATATAAACACACATTTAAAATTCATATAAGTTCTTAAAGATAGCCATTGTAAAGCTCAACAATATAAAAAAAACAGATGAACAGACCAAAGCATAATATGGAACTACCTGTTTTGGGCACTCTGACAACAACAAACAAAGAAAAAACTGGGGAGTGCAAAATAAAGTGGAGTTGTGTATGATAGCCAATCAGCTTCTAAATACAGCTTGTTCAATTAAAGCAGCCCCCCCCCCCCAAAAAAAAAAAATTAAACTAGAAATACTGTTGCTGTTGACTTTTACTATTAGGGCACTTACCTGTCCTGTCGCTTTGTACATGGGCCGCAGTCCTCTGGGACCTGTAAAGAGGGCTGCGGGGAGTGTGGGGGGGGTGTAACTTGAGCCAGAAGTGGGAGAGGGTATCTGTCAAAACCAGGTGCCTGTTCCCCCCCCCCCCCAATAGTGCCAAATGTGGCAGTGGGGGGAGACAGAAAAGCGGAGCTTCCACTTTCTGGTGGAATTCCACTTTAAGCATTGACGTTGACAAAAAAACCCTGGAAGCTGATTGGTTTCTGTGCAGAGCTGCACCAGATTTTTGCACTCTCCAGTTTTAGTAAATCAACTCCATTGCATACTGATGCGATCCTGAGGCATATAGTTATATGAGGATGTATAATTTGTTTTTGGCCACAAGATGTCACCCTTTTTTTGGGGTTCTCATTCATAACTATGGATATGTACCGTATTTTTCGCTCCACAAGACGCAACCTGACCATAAGACGTACCTAGGCTATGACCAGAGACTGCAGACATAGTACAGGAGATGACCAGAGACTGCGGACATAGTACAGGAGATGACCAGAGACTGCAGACATAGTACAGGAGATGACCAGAGACCGCGGACATAGTACAGGAGATGACCAGAGACTGAGGACACAGTACAGGAGATGACCAGAGACTGCGGAACGTACTACAGGAGATGACCAGAAACTGCAGACATCGTACAGAAGATGATCAGAGACTGCGGACATACTACAAGAGATGACCAGAGACTGCGGACATACTACAGGAGATGACCAGAGACTGCGGACCAGGGGCGGACTGACAACTCATGGGGCCCCCGGGCAATAGGGGATCATGGGGCCCCTGTGTCCTTGCCCAAACTCAAAAAAGCCTATGAAAAAGGTACCAGGGGCTTCTCATGGGGCCACCTACTGACCCCGGGCCCTCGGGCAGTGCCCGAGTTTCCAAATGGTCAGTCCGCCCCTGCTGCGGACACAGTACAGGAGATGACCAGAGACTGCGGACATACTACAGGAGATGACCAGAGACTGCGGACATACTACAGGAGATGACCAGAGACTGCGGACACAGTACAGGAGATGACCAGAGACTGCGGACACAGTACAGAAGATGACCAGAGACTGCGGACACAGTACAGGAGATGACCAGAGACTGCGGACACAGTACAGGAGATGACCAGAGACTGCGGACACAGTACAGGAGATGACCAGAGACTGCGGACATAGTACAGGTGATGACCAGAGACTGCAGACCTTTGGGGGATGGGGGGAGGGGGGGGCGGGTGCCTGAATTTGACGAGTACCCGCTCCCACTTCCGCTGCAATCACCTCTCTCCCCGTAGTCTTGTGGGACATGTGACAGGTCCCACAAGACTATGGGGCCATTCACAAAGCGCAATGCTTCTCACTCATGTGCAGTGGGCACCTAGCTGTGAAGCCACAAGCTGTCACAGCCGGGTGCCCACACTAAAGATGATGAGGTGATGAAGACACCGCTGGACCAAGGAACAGGCAGGACCAACAGCTGAGCGGTCAGCCCAGTATTCTAACACGGCGGCAACGTGGGGAATGCCGGGCTGGCCGTTCCATATTTGCTCTATAAGAAGCACAGACATTTCCCCCCATTTTTTTTTGGGGGGGGGGGGGGTACGTCTTATGGAGCGAAAAATACAGTATATATTTTTTGTTTTTAATTAATTATTTTGTTAATTTTGTGATCATTTTTTTGTTCTTAATCCTCATAATTACTTTTTTAAGTGACCTTTTTATGTTTTGGGGGTTTTTTTTGCAAATATTGGGTTTTTTTTGCAGATATTTTTTGATTAGTTAGCCTGCTGTTTCCCCTTCCTGGACTGTATTTAAGAGAGCATTGGACGTCCCGTGTGATACCTCTATCTTTTGAAGATACTGTTTACAGTGAAACGCATTACAGCAGGGTGAAACACGTGACTCTTTTATGCATGTTGGTGATGCTCATCGTTTGTTATATGACTGTGATTGTCTTCTTATTGTAAGTACATTACCATAATAAAAGCCCTTGGTTTTAACATACTGCACTATGGTGGCCCCTTCTTGTTTTTAACTTCTCTGTGCTGAGCACAGATCACATCTAGATGGAGTGGCACATCTGAATATTTTGTTGTGTGGTTTCATGATCTCTATGTGGGATCAGTGTCTCTGGTAAGGAGTTCACCTTACATGTGGGTGGTGTGATTTACTGGCACCCTCTATTCCTGCTGCACTGAATGCTCTCCACCTCACACTTTGGAAGTGTGTCTTCCTTTTCTTTGGGATTTTTCATCTTGATTTTGGACTGTTCACCAGGATATTTATCTATTTGTACAGACATTTTGCACATTTGGTTGCTTTATTCATCTTCACCTTTGTTAGCAATATTGAATAGTATATTTTTATTTATGCTTGTTCATTTAACTTGCTGCACACATATACACTTTTTTATTGTTTTTTTCTATTTTGAGAGTGGAGTACTGGGTTATATCACATACACCTTTTAAGTTTGTGTGTTTTTTACATACACTCTAGGTAATTTTTTTTTTTTTTTAAAGTTGAGCATGGTGTTTTGGCACAACCTTACTTGTCATTTTATCTTTATATTTATTTAGGTTATTGCATATATTGAGCTCGCATTAATAATTTTCTCTATAATAATATGGTTTGATATAGTTATATTGTATGCACAATTGCAATTTGGAATTTTTTGAAGTAGTTGTTTTACATCTACAGTAGTATCTAGATTGCGCAGTTGATGCAGTAGTCTTTATTTACTGCAGTAGTTTTTATTTATTTTCTGTTTCTGCTAGCGCAAGGAAATGATTTGGTTTGTTTTTACAACTCTATTGTATAAAAGGTCACAGATTTCAGCAGATTGACAACTTTAAAAGCCAGTAGATGTCAGCAGATGTCCAACTGCAATAATATTCTATTGGGCATTCATATTATTACAACAGAATATTATGTATTCAGATAAATATTTTCGACAATAGTACTAAATATATTTCCTCATTTGGTGCCATATTGTTCAAAACAAAGATCCAGTAAGTGTCATAGAGCTTCAAAGTTTACGTTGAGATTGCCTCAGTCCCGAACCAAGTGAGGCCACTTTCTCCCTATTATGGTTAGATAAAAATAACGAGATACACTGTGGCTCAAACTACCTTGTTCAATAATTCCTTTGTGTTCACAACATCTGGTGTGCATGGTGCTAATGGTATGACTAATATGGACACCTTGAAGTGTTACTAAACCCAGGACCCTGCATTCACTGGTCTCCCACGGTACACAGAACATGGAAGTGCAATTATTTTAGAAAATACAAACTGCTAAATACCTTTTCGCATCAGCAGTTAGAGTCTTGTGACTTCTATCAGTGTCCAGAAAAGCACCGGTTAAAGCTTGTATTTTGAGTTTTCATTCTGCTCTAGGAGGATGCATAACCCCTGACCTCGGTCTGGACAGTGCTGATTGGTCCTTCGCTGATCTCATGCACAACCCCAAAGAAAAAAAAATGTGCAGAGTGTCTCCACACAATATGTCTTTTCAGGAGATAAGAGGAGGGACACTAGAAGAAGGGGAGGATCAGTGAAGTCAAGATCAAACAGCAATTTTACAATGCAGAGGATTAACCCCTTAAGTTCCACAGTGAGTATAACAAGCATGCTTTACTGCATATACAGACTGATTTTACTGTTGTGGGTTTAGTAACACTTTAAGCCCTATATTGCACATGAGCTGCCACAATAAAGAAAATGCTTTATCCTGTGTGTTTTTAATGTCCTTATCACACAAATGTTTTGTACATGTAATAGAAACTGACATGCCAAACATCTTTATTCTGCATAGATAGCTGCCCTGAATATTAAAAAAGTTTGCATATGCTTAATTATTTTACTCTTCTCAGTTAGTTTACTTCGAGCAATAACATTTTTGATTTTTTTTTAGCCTTTTCAAAAACTATCCTTGTGTTTTTTTGGGAAGTACTTTTCTCATTTCGGATCTTGTAACAGTATTGGCCAGTGCTTCTGACTTCACACACCTCTTGGCTGAGGAGCTAGTTGGGTTCTCCACCTGACTGCCCTCTCCCCTTACGTGGCCCAGGGGGTGTAAGGTTACTCACAGTGTCCTTCCTGATATCTTTATGGGTTGGTGGCTGCCTTCAGGCCTTCTGCTGGGCTGACTCCTTCCTTGCTGCTCAGGCTGCCACTCCTTGTAGACAGTAGTACAGTGGAGATCCTCTTTTCCAGTGACCAGCCTGTAGGTAGGCTCTTTCCCTGGACCCACTCCCATGCTCCACAATCCAGCCTCTTACTCCATCTTCCACCCGACACACACTGACTTACTTCCTGCTGATCAGGCTCAATCATATCTGAGGGCTGTCCTGACCCCATGCCAAGCCTCCTGCTTGGGGATGGGTCAAAATACCTCAAGTATGCAGATCAGCCCCTCCTCACTCCTACCCACTGCCTTCTAGAAACTTCTCAAGCTTCTAGAGCAGGTGGAGGTATCGGGGAACTGACCTGCAAAGCCCCGACCTAGAGTTACCTGGTTGACCTATCCCAGGTTGACTCATACCAGGCTGCTATCAAGCCTCTAAATCAGGGGTGTCATACTGGCTGTCCTCCAGCTATTGCAAAACTACAAGTTATGCCTCTGCCTTTGAGAGTCATGCTTGTAACTGTCAATTTTGCAATGCCTCATGGGACTTGTAGTTTGGAAACAGCTGGAGCGCCACCAGATTGACACCCGTGCTCTAAATAAAAACCTAGCTAAGTTCCTGCTGGCTAACTAGGCTACACTTATTTGCAGCCAGCATCAGATTACAGATAGCAATAGGTTATAGTCAGTGCCAGACTATAACCAGTGTCTGATTACAGCCAGGACCAGACAACAGCCAGTAACTGATCTTGGCACAGCACGGCCTCGGGGGCACGCGTAAGGCGCTATTCGGGAGCACATCATATGATGCCCACCCAGATCGACGAGAGTCTTCATTTTGCTATTGGCCGAGCAGGAACTGGTTAAAAAGGGGTAATTTTGGAAGTGATTGTATTGTCCTGGCATTTTAGGGTTTCAGTAAATAGGCAGTCAGAACATCAGGGTGCCTAAATTTTATATACAGTATATATTCCATATTTTGTTAACTTTATACATTTCTCACAGTCTAAAAAATATAAAAATTTGGTTTTTTTTTCAAAAAATATAGCAGAATACATTTAGGCCTAAAGTTATGAACAAAGATTTAACATAACTAGTGGAAGCAGCGCAACAGCAAAACTAAAATACTAAAGTAACACAAAATACTATACAGTGAAATACATGTGCTCAATATGCAAATAAATCAGTGAATGTCCAATTCATAAAAACAAATACATGCATCATGCAAGTCCACCAAAAAATACATAAATTAATTAAATCCTTCTAATCCACTGAACCACCACATGATTAAATGAGATTAGTTCCACAAGTGCCAAACAAACTTCACTCCAGTGTCACCACATGCTCCAAAGAAGAACTTCCTCCAATTCAATGGCACTCACAAGATATCATGGCCCATCTTAGCATGACAGGCAATCGCGCTTGTGGTGAGTGTTAAACATAATAAGACTCCTCAATCACTTATCCCATCGGCAATTAAAGGCTGGTGAAATGGTAGTACGTCCTTTAAAAAGATTAACTCCACCACAAGGAAGGGAATAAAGGAAAGCTCACAGCGTGATACCGCTAAAAACCATTTATTGTAAAATCAGTAATAAACGCATATAATAAAGGTACAAGCATGCCCAATATCCACAAAAACCTCAGAAGGTAACGATGTATCGTATAGATAGCGTCTCACCCAATCCTTCCAGTGGGGGAATGCCAAAGGTGTCAAGCATGTAGAACAGCTCATGTTACACTGGTGTGTCATACATGAAGCTGTATTCAGCAATAGGTACATTCTGGTAACCCCAGAATGTACCTATTCTAGGCAGATATCTGTATGGAATAATTGTAGTATTCTGTTGTTATCATATACTGTAGATAATACGATACATTGTTACCTTCTGAGGATATTGTACAGTTGCAAGAAAAAGTATGTGAACCCCTTGGGATTACGTGGAGTTTTGCATGAATTGGGCATAAAATGTGCTCTGAACGTCATCTAAGTCACAACAATAGAAGAACACAGTCTGCTGAACATAATACTACACAAACATTAGCTGTTGCCATGGTTTAATTGCACATAACATGTAAACATTCACAGTGCAGGGAGGAAAAAGTATGTGAACCTTTGGACTTAATAACTGGTTGACCCTCCTTTGGCAGCAATAACCTCAACCAAACATTTCCTGTAGTTGCAGATCAGACCTGCACAACGATCTGGAGTAATTTTGGACCACTCCTCTTCACAAAACTGTTTCAGTGTAGCAATATTATTGGGATGTCTGGTGTGAATCGCTCTCTTAAGGTCATGCCACAGCATTTCAATCGGGTTGAGGTCAGGACTCTGACTGGGCCACTCCAGAAGGCGTATTCTGTACTGTTGCAGCCATTGTTTTGTTGAATTACTTGTATGCTTTGGGTCATTGTCCTGTTGCATCACCCATCCTCTGCGGAGCTTCAGTTGGCAGACAGATGGTCGTACATTTTCCTGCAAAATGTCTTGATAAACTCTGGAATTCATTTTCCCATCAATGACAACAATCCGTCCTGTTGTGGGCTTTTGAAATTATGTCTCAAAAACATGATTCTATCAAGACATAATCCTATATAACATCAAGTCAGCATAGCCAGATGTTAAGGGTTAATTTGGCTTGGTTGGAAAGTCGAATGACCATCTGGCTGGAGAGGTGTAGACTGTGGGTGAAGGGATTTTTTTTTCCTCCTAGAGACAATACTATTTTGAAGTTCTACAGGTGGTCAAACACCATTATTCAGACTTCAATAAGCAGGTAAACATATACAAGGTCTGGACATGACAATAGAGGAACCAAACTGATTGTCTGAGAGCTTACCCAAACCTTGTAGAGTGTGATAAACCAACAGACCTCTGAAACTATCACAATATACTATTGTCCACCAAGGGTGAAAGCATTAACAGTTGTTTACCGTGATTCCAATACAAGAGCCAGGCAAACAGAGAGTTTTTCCCTACACATAGAAAATGTTGGTTCTAATACAAAGAAGTGAAATTCAGGACATTTAAGTCTAAAAATTGACTGTATATAATTACAAAGATATACTACAAAAACATATTATAAATGAGATGTTATAAAGGATAGGTTTTACACACCACTAAATATTCAGCAATGGGAACTATATATCACTAACTTGAGTATTGAGATGATGGAAAGTAAGATGTATTATAAACTAGCATTAGTTACATGTCTTATCAGGAAACAAACAGGATGGTATTTCAAGAAGGAATAACTGAATATACACCTATATTCCATGGTCCCTATTTAGAATATTATAGGTATGATCACTTATATCTGGAAAAAGACGTATATTTGATCCCTGAAATTACCTTAAGATTCCACCCGAGGTATGAGTCATCTCAAATACTCAAATTGTTCTATGATACATGACCGCCACCTGGCGGGCAGGTGAGAAATAGCTTATGTACACACATTTCTCAACTAGCCAATCAAGAAGCCTGGTGGGAAGGTATCTTAGAACAATGGATTAGTGGATATAAAAAGCCCATGCACCTTTAAAAAAAAAAAAACCTCATCAAGAAAAAACTCATCAAAAGAAAAGACCTCAGCAAAAGAAAACCTGACTGAAGAAAGACCTGATTCTGAATAACTACTCTTCCATACTTTCAAACTTCCTAAAACTTTAACTAAATTTCTAAACCTCTATCCTTATAACTTCCTACATTCTCCCATACTGAATAGCTATCACTTGCCCTATAATATCATTTCTAAAGGCGTTCCACTGCCAGCTAAATCCACGGGAGAGTTGCCTAGTCTGAATGCCGGGTGCGGTGAGATTGTTTATTTGATTTTGTATTACCTATTTTCTCTGTTGTGTGGAATCATAAAATTTCCTTAGTGTATCACAACAATATTGGGTAGTTAGATATATGTAGAGAGATCCTGTTTTACTGTTAAAAATTGTTTGTTGCCATATTATAATTTTTTTCCATATTTCATAATTTATTGAATATTAATAATCAAGAGTATAAAATATCAAGGGCTAGCTTCTTGCAATCCTATGGCCACGGCTTGTGAGAATATAACCTTTGAGATACTCGAAATTATTAATTATTAATAAATTTAATAAATAATCAGATCATTTAAAAATTGTGATATTGATGTAATTAGTTAGAAACCTTATTATTGTGTCTTACATTGGTAGGATATATTTTTGATTGTGTGTACCAATATTCATTTATCACCAGTCTTTTGCGTTTTGTGTTAATATATATATAATTTTTGTACATAAATAAATTTTTATATTTATCTATTATAAGGCAAATTTTGTGTGTATGGTACGAAATCATATTGGCTAAAAGAATTCAAGGTATAATAATAAGTGGTGATCAAATTATCAAGGTGTCCAAATTATTGGTTTACTAAATATTTGCCGTATTTTAACGGCTGGAGGCACTGTAATATTTCATCTAAGGGAACGGGACACGCCCTTTATAAATAAAATATATCCTTACATAAACCACCACAGGATAAATTTGGAGGCACTGCTGAGATTCATAGAAATCGTACCATAATACAAAACGCACTGGTGATTGTATATTTGTACACTTTATCAAACATATATTTTGTATCAAAATGGCATCCAGTAATCACGGATCCACCTCTTCCAAGCATAACGAGGAAAATATGGCGGCTCAAGGCATTGAGCAGGAAGCTCTGAAGCCAGCTCGGAAAGCTGCCGGTGCTTGGCAGAAGTATGTTGAATGTGAAGTAATAGATTACCTCCGCAAGAGATTAAGTTTGGGGGATAGCAATAATGAATTCGTGGATGAAGAGAAAAGGCAGGCTATGAGCACCTTTGAGGACCTGTTCAACCAAAAGGGCCAGGTTGTTGAGTTTTTAATGGCATTTGCTAGAGTAGAAAGTGATAGAAGCCGTGACAGACTTCTCCTAGAAGCTTGGCCCATGTTATGGTTCATGACCGCTGGAGCTGCCCAGCGAACCATGACTTTAAGGGAAGAGTTGTCAGAGGCCCGCCTCTTGTTAGAAAGCAAAAATCAGGACATTGAGTCTTTGAAAGGGAAGCTTGGTCATGCCGGTATTCGTTTAGACGAATCCCAGAAATATTATGATAGATTGGTCGGAGACTTTCGAAGTGCTCAGGACCTGTATGAAAGAAACTTTCAGGAATTAAAACAACTTCAAGAGAAGTATCAGGACTTAAAAGATGAGGTGGAGTACTTCAGATCAGAGAGGTTATCTCCTGTCAAAATTAAAGTTCACCCAGGGGATAAGCATGACCAGTCAGAATTTACATTGATAAAATCTGAGCAGAAAACTCTGGAGGAGCAGATTATGAGGTTGACGGCCCAAATAAATTCTGGGGTCCAAAACCGGACCAACCCAGTCAAGCCGGAGGCTGATGAGCGGAGATACCCGCATCACAGCGAAGTATCTGATAGTGAGGCAGGGTCAGAATATAGGTCACCTCCTAAGCTTTTAAGATACACTCCAGAGCGCTCAGAAGAAAAGTATGAGGTTTCATATAGACAGGAAGGGAAATCCCAGGGGTCATTCAGGAGATATGACACCCCAAAGGTCATTAAGTTCCTGAAGGACACTGTTCCTATGTTTTCTAAGAAAGGGTCCCTTGAGATCACCGAACACATGAAAACATATGAACAGACGTTAGAGATTCTGGGCATTAGAGATGACCACACCAAAATAGAATTGCTGCCATGGGTGTTTGAAGAGAAATACCGGCAATTCTTTGAGACCTTGAGGGCCTATTCCAATCAGTCCTGGAGAGAGGTGAAACATAAGTGCCACATGGAATTTGGGCCTTATAAAACTGTAACCTCTGCCAAGGCTGCGGCCTACAATTTAAAGTGTGGTCCTCACCAAAGCCCTGCAGAATTTCTGGCTGTCCTCAGAAATGCCTATTTCCTGGCTGAAAAGGATCCCAATCCTAACCAGCCAGAATTCAAGACCCTATTCTATGAAGCATTACCTGCTTACATAAAATTGGGACTTGCAAAGGATTACAGAAAAGGATGCTCTCTTGATTGGTTGGTGAGAGAGAGTGACTATTTATTCTCAATCCAACAGTCCAGTGAGGGCGGGATAAAAAGAGAACCCAAAAATAGCCCCAAGATAGTAGCAACCACTACCGTTTCCCCTCCAAATCCAAATTTGCAGGCAGAGAAGAAATCATATGCGTAAGTAGTCCGTGGGGGTAAAACCAATGGTTCCCCTAGATTTGTACCTCAAACCCAGCAAGTGAAGGAGGTCCATAACTTTGCACCCCAAAACCAGTGGGTGAGAAAGGATAGACAAAAGCCAGGGAACTACGGTAGTGGAAGTGAGAAGAATAAAAAGTATGGTAAGGGCCAGTACAGTGATGAGAATCAAAGGGGGCAATGGTATCCTCGGAGGTTCTATTATCCTCGCCAAAACCAACATGGGAATTTTTATGGGAACCCCAATTTCAACAGGAACCATAATTACAATAAGAATCCCAATTTTAATAAGAACTCCGATTTCCAAAGATTTCCTCCACGCCAAGAACACCCTCAAGCTCAAAGGGGGGATACAGTACCCCAGGCTCCCTTTAATGACAGGGAGACCCCAAAACCTCAGAGAGAACAATGGCGTCGGGACCAGAGCAGTAGTTCTGACTCTGAGTCTCATTACCAGTCTCGTCCAAAATACAAGCGCAAGTATAGGAAAAGGGAGAATCAACAGAATAACTCCTCTGAGCGTATTGGACAAATCGAGGCACAGATCAGCAAAATGGCTGAACAAATGGACAGGCTTGTCACTCAATTTCCATCCAATCCTTTTTTAGGAGCAGCTCCTGTGACCAACCAAGGGTCACAGAATTAACAGGCAACCAAGCCTTAAACCAACAGGGGAGAACACTGAGTCGAATGATAGGAGATGTGTGTACCGTCCCTGACACGCCTACTAATAGAGAATCTAGTTCTCAGGCAAAGGGGGACCATTTGTTGGTTATTAACGATTCTCCTGCTTTTCAGTGTCCATCTATTGCCCCTAATATAGTCGCGGCATCGGAAGTCGTCGGGATTGACAAGCCAGACGGAGCACCAACTTCTAGTTGTGCTTCTGTCTTGAGACAGTCCAAGAATCCCACCAGGGAGGATAAGGGTGATGTGTCCACCACATGCGGTGAGATAAGAGCCAGTCATATGTTATTGAAGGGCCCACAGATCTTCAACCACACCAATTTCATGTGTGAGCTGACTGAATCTGATGGGAGATATTATGCCACGGTGCAGGTGCAGGATGCCAGTGATCTTTCTATTGTCGGCTTAATAGACACTGGATCCCAAGCAACCATCATGTCACAGGAACATTTTGATAAAGTGGCTAATGTCATGCCCACCAAGCCGAGACTTAAAAGTTTTGACAGCTCATTGATTGGTGTAGGTGGAGACCCGTTACAAGTCATGGGTACCGCCTGGCTTAAACTGAAACTGGGTAATAAGGAACTGAGACACCCCATCATCATTGCTAGCATATCCCAGCACCACATGATAATTGGGATGGACTTCCTAAAAAGGCTGAACACAATAGTTGACTGTGTGAACCAAGTACTGTGGTCACAGGTAAATACCCCAATTAAATATGGGAAACTTAAAACTCCCCATTCCCGACAACACTGCCACCTGGTGGAAGAAATCCATTTCAGGAACAGCCAACTTCCTGATGTAACGGTTATCAAACCTGATGACCATAACCCTATCAGAAGAGATGAGGAACACATTTTTAGAATTCCCCAAGATAAAATAAAAGATATTTCCCTCCAAGATGACATCCTTACGATATCTTTTCATCAGGAGGATAAACCAAGAAAAGGGGGAGATCATACCCAATTCTTGACAGGTATTGAAAGGGTTAACAGCGACTTGTTTATCCCCATCCGGATAAATGGTCTTAATAGGTCAAAATATGCCAAACTAGATTTGAGACAGGAACACAGCTTTGTAAGCCATGGGTTGATAAAACACCTGACCGAAATGGAAATGATCCGTTTCTCCACACCTCAGCGTCATTGGATTTCAGACTCCATTGATGACTCTGATGATCACAATTCAATGGCTAGGTGTCTCTTAAACGTCACTGTAGGAAACAAAACAGCCACCCATGTGTTCCTAGTCTTGGATAATCCCCAAACTAAAATTTATTTTGGCAACGATGTATTACATCGATTTGCAATGCAAGTCGACCTAATTAATGACTGTTTATGGAGTCGACTAAAGGGGGACCCCGAAAAATACCAAAATCTGGACTTAGCTTTAAAATCCCAGCAACAGATGCCTTATGCTGTTGAAGTCCAGGTAGCCCAAAAGATTACAATTCCTTAGGGCATAAATAATTTCATACTCCCCATCCAAGTTAAAAAGGGACATAGACTGAAGGGGTCAGATGCATTAGTATGCCTCTCCCATAAAATGCAGGGGGAGGGACTGAACATTACTCACACGCCCCTAGTCGACACACATCAATCCCCGATGTACATTTACATACATAATCTGTCCAATCAGGACATCGTCTTACCCAAAGAGACCCTTATTGGTCTAGCAGTAGAGACTGAATATTATACCTTTGGGGTCACTAACCAGGTGATTGGACTCATCCCCGATGAATATTTGTCGGAGGAACAATTAATTGAACAAACATTCCATTCATTACCAGAGGGTATTTTCACCATAGAGTCCATTTATCCATTCGATTCTAAAGATGGCACCTGTCGAATCGAAGAGACATCAATTGTCTTTGATCACCCAATCAAAGAACAAGAGTACCCCAAAGAACCGGGATGGCAGGAGAACACACACATCACATACCCGATGACCTCACCACAAAACTTGAAGAGGCATATGAGATAGGTCAGCCGGAAAGCTTTCCTGGATTCAAGGAGTTAGTGGAAGAGATGGTGGCCCTCGCCGACGCGTGTGCCAGTGATCTCGACCGACAATTGCTCCGAGAGCTTCTCCTTGAATTCCAAGAGATCTTTGCCAAGGATTCTTACGATTGTGGGACTACTGACCTACACATCGCTAGGATCCAAACAGATCCAGATGCCCCACCAGTATTCGTAAGACAGTATAGGTTACCATTAGCTTCCTATGAATCTCTAGCTGAGATTATCAGGAAGTTACATGAAAGGGGTATAATTAGGCCCATCCACAGCTCCTACAACCACCCGATCCTGGGTATTTTAAAACCCAATGGACAATGGCGTTTGTGCGCTGACCTCCGTCAGCTGAACAAACGTGTGTACATGTCAGGATGGCCTGTCCCATACATAGACCAGTGTCTAGCCCAGCTCCAAGGATCCCAGGTTTTTACAGCCTTGGATTGTGCACAGGGGTATTGGACCATAAAGGTGAGTGAGGAAGACCAATACAAACTGGCTTTCAGTTTTGGGAATCGACAATATTGTTGGGTGAGAATGCCTTTCGGATTCATAAATTCCGGACATGAATTTGCTGTGTTCATGCACAAGGCCATGCCAGACGCCTTCGAAAGGGGGACGTTGGCATATGTGGACGATATCCTGATCAAAAGTACTGATATGGCCACACACATTACAGAACTTCGGCATGTCCTGGGCCAATTGAAAGCAGCAGGAGTTAAACTGTCCTTACAAAAAGCCCAGTGGTGTCGCACGAAGGTAAACTTCCTAGGCCATGAAGTTACTGCTGAAGGTTTGAACCCACAAAAGAAGAAGGTTGAGGCGGTTCTGAACTGTAAAGTCCCTACTAACCTTAAAGAATTGAGATCATTCCTAGGTATGGTAAACTACTCGCGTAAGTTTATTGATAATTACGCCGAGATAAGCAAGCCACTGCTTCACCTACTGAAGAAAGATGTCGGATGGTCGTGGGGTAAGAAACAGGAGGACGCCATGAAGGAATTAAAGGAACGTCTCACACAAGCGCCGTGTCTAGGATATCCCGAAGGGGGTAAAAATTTCTATCTAGAGACAGGGTTTACGCAGGTAAGTATGAGTTCCGTTCTTTACCAGAAACGTGATGATGTCAGTAAGGTGATTGCCTATGCCAGTAAAACTTTGTCCCCGGTTGAAGTAAAGTTCAGTGACTGTGAAAAAGCTCTATTGTCCACCGTGTGGGCATTACAGAATTTTCGCAGTTACATTCAGGGAGAGAGAATCATTGTTGAAACGGCACACCAGCCTTTACAGTATTTAAAGAGTGAACGTATCAAGGGAGGAAATGTGTCTAATAGCCGCATCACTGCTTGGACTTTGTCTTTGCAAGGGTGGCCTCTTGAAATTCGGTACAAACAGAACAAGGAAAGTCCAGTAGCCCAGGGCCTAGCCGAGCTCCATGATTGTTCCGCAACTACGCCTGCTATGGAGGCCCCGGACACTGACTTTCTGGAAGAACAACTGTTCTCTCCCTACAAGGTTTATGATGAAGAATACTGTAAACAGCTGCCGTGTGTATATGTGGATGGTTGTGCTTTTCATCACAAGGATGGGGAACAGCTCCAACTAGTGGCAGGTATTGGAATCGTTTGGACCCAAGGTGTCACCCCAATTTCTGTGGGATACAAACTTGGACCAAAAAGCAGTCAGGTTGCTGAACTTACTGCAATTCTTAGAGCAGTTGAGATGGCTATAGAGTTCAACATTAAAGAGTGTGCCATCATAACCGATTCCAATTATGTCAGGAATAGTTTTGTGGAGTATTTCCCTAGGTGGAAGCGAAACAACATGAACAAGAGTAATCACAAACCCGTGAAACATGGTAAGCTCTTTTGTCACATCGATGAACTGGTAAGGTCCAATGATCTCACTCTGCACTTCAAGAAGACCAAAGACCACTCCAAGGTTCTAGGTGCCGAGAAAGAAGGGAACGATCTGGCCGATTCTTTAGCCAAGGAAGGGGCAATCACCGGTGAACTGTTAGACATTGATCAATTTTTAGGTACCGTACAGGTTGAAGCTGTCACCAGGCAACAGGCCAGAACAGCTGGTGATCCAAATGCAATACAGTGGAGTCACGATTCTCCTAGTGAGGATTTAATTACTGCCCAAAAAGAAGACCCAATAATTGGCTTGTTTTATAGTCATATAGAAGATCCCAACCAAAATCCCATAAATAAGGAAGTATGTAGTGGGAAGGAGGATTTACGTATCTTAATGAAATCCAAATCCCAATTCTCTTTATACCAGGGATTGTTGATACGAACCTCAAAGGGTGGCGTACAACAATGGGTCGTCCCACTTAAATTTAGAGGTTTGATGCTACAGCATGCCCATGATGCTCCCACTTCCGGTCATCGTGGAGAGAAGATCACGTATGAGATCCTGCGGGATTATGCCTACTGGCCTCATATGTTACGTGATGTGAAGGAGTACTGCCAAGGTTGCCTAATATGTCCCCAATTTCAACCTACCAAGCCAACTCACAGAGCACCTCTCCAGAAGAGGGGGATATGTATGCCTTGGTCAGACCTCCAGATGGATTTTATTGGGCCCGTAACAAAATCTTCACGAGGAAATCGGTATATGTTAACAGTTACATGTTTATTCACCAAGTATGTCGAATGTATACCAGCACCAAATAATAGCTCCGAGACATGTGCTGCATTGCTAATAAATCATGTCTTTTCACGTTTTGGTCTACCACAGAGAATAGAGTCTGATAGAGGATCGCACTTCACTAGCGAAGTGATGGCCAAATTGTGGAAAATTTTGGGGGTTAAAAGGAAATTGCATATCGCCTATCGGCCAGCCTCTAGTGGTGGTGTAGAACGATACAATCAGACCATCATTAACGTCCTTAAGAAATTTGTTAAGGAAACAGGCAAAGATTGGGATGTCAAACTTCCACTGGTCCTGATGGCGTTGAGGGCTACTCCGAATACAGTTACAAAAATGTCATCTTTTGAACTGATGACAGGTAGACGGATGGTACTGCCCCAGCACTTATTGTATCGCACTACAGATCAAAATTTGATCAATGCTACCACCACACACCAGTACATAGAGGATTTACGTAAACATCTGCAATATGCTTTTGCCTTTGCCCAGCGAAATTTGGAAAGAGCTGCAACTAGTGCTAAGACATACTATGATCTCAAAACCTCCAAGAAGGAATATGAGATTGGTGACAAAGTCTATCTATACAACTTTGCAAGAGACCAGATCAAGGAACGGAAATTCCTTCCATCTTGGAAAGGTCCGTTCTCTATCATTGATAAAATCTCTCCGGTCGCATATAAATTGCAGGTTACCCGGTATGGTGAAATCAGTGATAGATGGGTGCACATCAATCAATTACGTGCTTGCCATCCAAAGTCTCAATTGCAGTTGTTGGAAGACTAACCCACCAGTTCCTATCTGGAGATATTGAGATCATTATTAAATTTCCTTTAAACATATAATTCATCTTGTTCCTTACAGGATCCAGTAATATAATTTTATGTATATCCAATACTTAAACTGTTCATTTTAATAGAAGGAAGGCCCAGACAATGACCAGACCGGCGATCGGAGGTGTCAATGACCAGACCCTAGAAGGAAGCTATAATGTCCTGTGGGAAAGACCAGATGCCAGAGATCGATCCGGAGACGATAACCTGATGTCCCAGGCCACCAAGGGCCAGTCCAGAGGAAAAGACCCGCCTAGGAGACCGTCTAAGAGACCTGTCGTGCGGAGGACCCATGGACCCCAAGGTGGATGTGCCAGGCCAGGCCGGCCTCATCACAAGACCAGGATCGTCATCAGAAGTGTCCATCTAAAGACGCCGAGTCAAGTTGAGGACCAACCAGCATCACCGCTGCCATTTTATTATTAAAAAAAAAAAAAATTTTTTTTTTTTGTATTTCATTCACTTCACCGGAGAAGACGAACGATCACTCTAGCCAAAAGTCCCACTCATGTTTTGCGACACAGACACCCATCTACACGTGCCTGTACCCCAAAAAAAGGGGGATTTGTTGTGGGCTTTTGAAATTATGTCTCAAAAACATGATTCTATCAAGACATAATCCTATATAACATCAAGTCAGCATAGCCGGATGTTAAGGGTTAATTTGGCTTGGTTGGAAAGTCGAATGACCATCTGGCTGGAGAGGTGTAGACGGTGGGTGAAGGGATTTTTTTTTCCTCCTAGAGACAATACTATTTTGAAGTTCTACAGGTGGTCAAACACCATTATTCAGACTTCAATAAGCAGGTAAACATATACAAGGTCTGGACATGACAATAGAGGAACCAAACTGATTGTCTGAGAGCTTACCCAAACCTTGTAGAGTGTGATAAACCAACAGACCTCTGAAACTATCACAATATACTATTGTCCACCAAGGGTGAAAGCATTAACAGTTGTTTACCGTGATTCCAATACAAGAGCCAGGCAAACAGAGAGTTTTTCCCTACACATAGAAAATGTTGGTTCTAAAACAAAGAAGTGAAATTCAGGACATTTAAGTCTAAAAATTGACTGTATATAATTACAAAGATATACTACAAAAACATATTATAAATGAGATGTTATAAAGGATAGGTTTTACACACCACTAAATATTCAGCAATGGGAACTATATATCACTAACTTGAGTATTGAGATGATGGAAAGTAAGATGTATTATAAACTAGCATTAGTTACATGTCTTATCAGGAAACAAACAGGATGGTATTTCAAGAAGGAATAACTGAATATACACCTATATTCCATGGTCCCTATTTAGAATATTATAGGTATGATCACTTATATCTGGAAAAAGACGTATATTTGATCCCTGAAATTACCTTAAGATTCCACCCGAGGTATGAGTCATCTCAAATACTCAAATTGTTCTATGATACATGACCGCCACCTGGCGGGCAGGTGAGAAATAGCTTATGTACACACATTTCTCAACTAGCCAATCAAGAAGCCTGGTGGGAAGGTATCTTAGAACAATGGATTAGTGGATATAAAAAGCCCATGCACCTTTAAAAAAAAAAAAAACCTCATCAAGAAAAAACTCATCAAAAGAAAAGACCTCAGCAAAAGAAAACCTGACTGAAGAAAGACCTGATTCTGAATAACTACTCTTCCATACTTTCAAACTTCCTAAAACTTTAACTAAATTTCTAAACCTCTATCCTTATAACTTCCTACATTCTCCCATACTGAATAGCTATCACTTGCCCTATAATATCATTTCTAAAGGCGTTCCACTGCCAGCTAAATCCACGGGAGAGTTGCCTAGTCTGAATGCCGGGTGCGGTGAGATTGTTTATTTGATTTTGTATTACCTATTTTCTCTGTTGTGTGGAATCATAAAATTACCTTAGTGTATCACAACAATATTGGGTAGTTAGATATATGTAGAGAGATCCTGTTTTACTGTTAAAAATTGTTTGTTGCCATATTATAATTTTTTTCCATATTTCATAATTTATTGAATATTAATAATCAAGAGTATAAAATATCAAGGGCTAGCTTCTTGCAATCCTATGGCCACGGCTTGTGAGAATATAACCTTTGAGATACTCGAAATTATTAATTATTAATAAATTTAATAAATAATCAGATCATTTAAAAATTGTGATATTGATGTAATTAGTTAGAAACCTTATTATTGTGTCTTACATTGGTAGGATATATTTTTGATTGTGTGTACCAATATTCATTTATCACCAGTCTTTTGCGTTTTGTGTTAATATATATATAATTTTTGTACATAAATAAATTTTTATATTTATCTATTATAAGGCAAATTTTGTGTGTATGGTACGAAATCATATTGGCTAAAAGAATTCAAGGTATAATAATAAGTGGTGATCAAATTATCAAGGTGTCCAAATTATTGGTTTACTAAATATTTGCCGTATTTTAACGGCTGGAGGCACTGTAATATTTCATCTAAGGGAACGGGACACGCCCTTTATAAATAAAATATATCCTTACATAAACCACCACAGTCCAGGCCCTGAGGCAGCAAAGCAGCCCCAAACCATGATGCTCCCTCCGCCAAGATTTACAGTGGGGATGAGGTTTTGATGTTGGTGTGCTGTGCCTTTTTTTCTCCACACATAGTGTTGTGTGTTCTTCCCAAACAACTCAATCTTGGTTTCATCTGTCCACAGTATATTTTGCCAGTAGTGCTGTGGAACATCCAGGTGCTCTTTTGCAAACTTCAAACGTGCTGCAATATTCTTTTTGGACAGCAATGGCTTCCTCCGTGGTGTCCTCCCATGTACTCCATTCTTGTTTAATGTTTTCCTTATTGTAGATGTGTCAACAAAAATGTTAGCATGTGCCAGAGATTTTTGTAGGTCTTTAGCTGACACTCTGGGATTCTTCTTTACCTCATGCAGCATTCTGCGCTGTGCTTTTGCAGTAATTTTTACAGGACAACCACACCTAGGGAGAGTAGCAACAGTGCTAAGCTTTCCCCATTTGTAGACAGTCTGTCTTACCGTGGACACATGAACATCAAGGCTTTTGGAGATACTTTTGTAACCCTTTCCAGCTTCATGCAAGTCAACAATTCTTGATCATAGGTCTTCTGAGAGCTCTTTTCTGCGAGGCATGGTTCACATCAGACAGTGCTTCTTGAAACCAGTAAACCCAAAACAGGTGTGTGTTTTTTAAGGGCAGGACAGCTGTCAGCAACACATTCAATATCATCACACTGATTGGAGTCAAGGTTGGCTCACTCCTGGCTCCAATTAGCTCTGGGAGAAGTCATTAAGCTAGGGCCTCACATACTTTTTCCTCCCTGCACTGTGAATGTTTACATGTTATGTGCAATTAAACCATGGCAACATCTAATGTTTGTGCAGTATTATGTTCTGCAGACTGTGTTCTTCTATTGTTGTGACTTAGATGACGTTCAAAGCACATTTTATGCCCAATTCATGCAAAACTCCACGTAATCCCAAGGGGTTCACATACTTTTTCTTGCAACTGTAGATGTTGGGCATGCTTGTACTTTTATTATGTGAGTTTATTACTGATTTTACAATAAATAGTTTTTAGCAGTATCACGCTATGGTGTTTCCTTTATTCCCATATATATGAGGACTGTAGGATTCACCTGAATTTTTCAGTGTTCACAATTTAGCCACTAAATAGGATGTTCACCCACCCTCCAAAGTGAAGTATTACAAATGCTACTTAACTTTCCACATTGTAGGTGCAAGCATCTTAGGTTTCTAGGACACAAGTGGCTGTTTGCCTTCTAGCAATTAGGGATGCTATGCGGCCTGGCTGCCTTCATCCTAGCAACCATTGAGTCAGGGTTTCTTACTCAATTTTTTTGTTTCATTTGAGTGAGTTCCCCCTTGAAATTCATTCCAGGCCCTCATCAAGGATTAAGGTCTGCTATGGAATTTTAGAAGGAACCCCACACTGTTTTTTTACAGGATCCGCCTTAAAATCCATATTAACCCTAATTTAGTATAAGGGAATCTCCAGCTGCTAACAAAGCCAGCAATTTGAAGAGTATTTGTTTTACTTTGTAAATGATTATTTTGCTGTACTACATTCTATAGATGAGTCACATCACAGGAAGTTTTAAAGTATCCAATACATGTAGTTTAAAGGAATTGTGTATTTTTAATGTCTTCTTTTAAGCCTTAATAAAACATCTGCTTCTCACCAAATGGTACTTAGTTATTTTTTGCATTGGTACAGATCCCCCAGGCAAGGCCATCGCTATCGCTAGGGGAACTAGGCAGCCGCCTAGGGCATGGCCATGGACTCTGGTTTCCCTAATCTATGTTGGCTTCCTAATACTCTGCTGTTCACCTATTGTCACTCTTCCCTTAGGCTGTGCTCCTGTATTTGTTCCACCCATCCCTGGATGTGATGGATGAAAGCAGCCTGCTGGTGTCCCCAGGATAGCTGAGCCTCACCTACCGGTTTCTCTGGTTTAGTTGTAGATCTTTATCCTGTTGTTGAAGGGTCTACATATTTTCACGGGATATAGATCTTCCTGCTACTCTGGTGATCACATGACCTCACCTTGTCAAGTCTTTGGAGAGTAGGGGCGGGGTTTGGGCGGTGTTTGAGGAATGTGGAGTCACAGAAAATCTGCTTGGTGGTGGGATGGGGTGTGGGAGAAGTCCTCAAGGCAGCGTCCAGCTTTCCATGCAATTTGTTTGACTGGGGCAGGGGGTCCGCACACTATTTTGTATGAAAAAAAGATCCAAACTAGCAGGCAAATGTCATTTACTAGCCAGCAATTTAAATGGTATTTCTTCTCTCGGCAATTTAAATGGTATTTCATCTCTTTGTAAATGTCACCTTTGCTGTAGTACATCCCACAGATGTGCTAGTTCACAGGCAGGTTTAATGTATCCCCCAAGCATGTTATTTAAAGGACGTGTGGTTTATTAATGTTGCCTTTTGAGCCTAATTTTTTGCATTAGTACATGTCTTTTCCCACAGTGGCTAGCTCCCTATGGCCTTTGTTTGATAACCCTCACCTACTAGCCTTGAATACGGAGAAAACTGATTTTCAGGATTCACTTCCCCTTGGCTTCAACTGGATTTGCATTTAAGTTTGCAAATTGCAAAATTCTGAACATGTTCACCTAACCTGCCCTGGAATCAAACCCAGCAGATTTTCTAATCACTGTATGCAGGCTATCGGGGTTACAGAAAGATAAGGAAATTATTTATTTATTTTTATATCTTATTCAGTGGCGGACATAATCACCAAAGTGTCCCGGGGCAAGAACAATTATTCTGCCCCAACCCAGCTGCTACCCAAGTACACGCACTTATTCTCTGTAAAAGACACATATAGATAAACACCCCTTCACTTAGGGCTCGTTTACTCTTGCTTCAAAATGTGGCATTGGACACGCTTTTTAAAGCACTCTGAATGCCAATCAAAGCACGTCACTTAATAAAATGGTATGCTTACAGTCCTGCTTACACATTGCGCTTGCTTTGCTTTCCTTTGCTTCAAAAATTATACCCCATATCGATGTCTTAGTGATTCAAGGATTGGTAGGAGGAGTAGAAGATTACATTATTAGCTGAGGGCATTATAGGCTTCCCTGAAGAGATAGGTTTTCAGAGATCACCTAAAAGTGAGCAGAGTAGGTGATAGTCTGATAGATTGGGGTAGAGAGTTCCAGAGGATGGAGGATGCTCTGGAGAAGTCCTGGAGACAAGCATGGGAGGAGGAGACAAGGGAGCTAAAGAGCATAAGGTCATACGAGGAGCATAGAGTACGGTTTGGGTGATATTTGGAGACAAGATTGGTGATGTAATTTGGGGCAGAGTTATAAATGGGTTTATATGTTATTGTTAATGTTTTGAATTTTATCCGTTGGGCAATGGGAAGCCAGTGGAGGGATTGGCAGAGAGGGGTGGCAGATACAGAACGGTTAGTGAGGTGGATGAGTCTGGCAGCAGCATTCATGATAAACTGAAGAGGGGATAGCCTGCGATGAGGTAGGCCAATGAGGAGGGAATTACAATAGTCAAGGTGAGAAATAACAAGGGAGTGAATAAGTTGCTTAGTGGTTTCCGAGGTTAAGAACGGGCGTACCTTGCAGATGTTGTTGAGGTGAAGTCTACAAGATTTGGAGAGCGATTGGATTTGGGACTGAAAGGACAGATGGGAGTCTAGGATTACGCCAGCACCCTGGCATGAAGGGAGGAACTTATGGTTGTGTTATTGATCTTGATGGAGAAGTCAGGGGAGGGGGCACGGGCTGGAGGGAATACTAGATTGAGTTTGAGGAAGTGGAGTGACATCCATGCCGATATGTCGCTTAGTAGGTTAGTAATGCGAGAGGAGACTGAAGGGGTGAGGTTAGGAGTAGAAAGATAGATTTGTGTGTCATCAGCATAGAGATGGTACTTAAAGCCATGGGAGTTTATCAAGTGACCAAGGGAGGAGGTGTAGATGGAGAAGAGTAGGTGTCCAAGGACAGAACCTTGAGGGACCCCTACAGAAAGAAGGAGTGGAGAGGAGGATCCAGAGTTATAGGTAACACTGAAGGAGAGCTGCGATAGGTAGGCAGGAGAGAGCAGAGTCTCGGAGGCCAAGAGAGTGGAGTTTTTTGAGGAGGAGGGGATGGTCAACAGTATCAAAAGCCGCAGAGAGGTCAAGTAGTAAGAGTACGGAGTAGTGGCCATTGCTTTTATCTTATCTTATCTGGGACTAGCTACATGATCCCATTAAGGGGCCCCTACCTCACTCAAGCTTGGGGCTGCTTCTTGGAGGAGTGGAGCAGAGGCCGGGCCATCTATCTAGAGTGGTGTTTGCGAAGGCAGGGAGACCTAAAATGACCTACTCCATCTCTGCTTGCCAGACTGAAGGTTCCATTATTAAACTGCTCAGCCCTAAGCATTACTACTAGATGGATACAGGATTCCCATCTTAGTGGGCCTTGCTTTTGTGTTTCTTTTCGGATTAAGCTGGACTTAAGCTGCACAGATCACCTTATCTGAGAACATTAAAAGGACTGCTTATTTCGTATGATTGTTTCTTTAGGAGGGGCTACTGCCTTAGTAACTGCTGAATTGCTCTATGCATGAGCTAGTCAGCTAGTGGTAGGGTTGCATTATGTTCTCTATATTCTTGTTTACTGTTTTGCAGGTTCCCAGGACGGCTGTCTCCCTGCTTCAAGAACAAGAGCACTCACTGCTCTTATGGAGGATTTCCCTCTAGGGGGAGGTGTTCCATAGCCCTGTAATGTAAATTTGTACCTATGTTAATGTATATTGCTTGTTTTCTTGCAGTTGGTCAGGTAGGCTTAGTCAGGGTGTAAATATGTAATTCTTGTAAATTTGTACATTATGCAAATTTTTATATTTTTCTATGGATACTTATTTTTTCAATTTGTTCATACCCCCCTTCCAGTTTTGTTCCCTTTCCCCCCTCCCTTTTTTCAATATTGGATGCCCCACTCCTGGGCTCAGGAGCCATTTTGTGTTTTTCGTTCCCCAGCCAATGAGGACAAGGCTGTTTCCAGTGTGTGTGTGTGTGTGTGTGTGTGTGTGTGTGTCGGGGGGGTGAATGTAGCACCCTCCTAGTTAGCTAGGGGGAGCTCTAGTTCAATTCTTAGCTAGGAGAGCCGAGTAGCAGCCTGGATGTGATAGTCAGAAGGGCCAAATTGTGGTCAGCGGCTGAGAGACTCTGCAGACTAGCTCTCTGAGACTTCCCCCTACACTAGAACTCTGGAAAAAGTTCTAGAAGCAGTGGGCATAGGTAAGTGGTTAGTCTGTACACATGGAAGATGCTGGCCAATCCCCAACAGGAGGCTTGGCAAGGGGCGAGGACAGCCTTTAGGAGTAACCAAGACTGCTCAGAGAGAGTAGAGTTGGAGGAGAGAACGGGTGCAAGGTGGAAAAGTGAGGCTGGAGAGTAGGAGCCTTGGAGAGGGCCTAGATGGGAGGGGGGCTCACCTCCAGGCAGGGATCTTGGAAGGAGGAGAGCTTGGGACTTCACCGGCCCCCTAAGAGAGGACCACCTGTGTTGCAGACCTGCACCCTCTGGGCCAGATAGGGGAAGGAGCACTCTGGTGGGAAACCAGATTAGCAACTGCCTGCAATTGTCTTACTTTAACGTGGCAGGCACTGGATCCCCTGCACAGATATTTCCCCTAGAACAGCTGAACAAGGAGAGTCTGGAGTGGTACTACAGGAGATGCTGGCTAGCTCTCCAGGAAGATCATTTTGTTGTAAAAATTTGCAAATCGTTCCGTAGAAGTTGTCCTCAGTTTCACAGTTCCATTGGGCATCCTGTACAACCTCTTACCCCATCCAAGCTCAATTCCCCTAATAAAACTTCAAAACAAAGCTCAAGGAGTGGTTACTGTCTCCTGAATGCAAATTATTGTGTTAATGCATGTTGCCTGGCTATGCTGGACTATAGGGAGACCCAAAATGTCAGCTACTCCTAAGGCATTAGTGCTACAGTTGCACATGGTGAGCAGCGTGGGAGCAATATATTGAGAGGTGGGTGGGTACCGGAGAAAGAGGACTATCAGCAAACCAGACAATCAGCAGAGCTGGGGGTTACTACTAACAAGGGGATCAGCAGAGCTGGGGTTATCACTGAGCGGGAATCAGCAGAGCTGGGCATTATTACTGAGCAGGGGATCAGCAGAGCTGGGGGTTACTACTTAGCAGGGGATCAGTAAAGCTGGGGGTAATACTGAGTGGGGCATCAGCAAACCTGGGGGTACAGCATAGCAGAGAATCTGCTGAACTAGGGTACTAATAAGCTGGGGATCTGTTGAATGAGTGTACCAATGAGCTGGTGATCTGCTGAACAGGGATACTAATGAGCTGAGAATCTGCTGAACAGGGGTACTAATTGTTGTCTTCTATCAATCAGATGGATGATGATTCATATATCCCAACCACAGCACCACCTACCTGGAGTTTGCATGTTCCCCCTGTGCCTGCGTGGGTTTCCTTAGGGTACTCCGGTTTCCTCCTGCACTCCAAAGACATGCTGGTAGGTTAATTGGCTCCTGTCTAAATTGGCCCTAGTATGTGTATGTATGAATGTGAGTTAGGGACTTTAGATTGTACACCTTGAGGGTTAGGGACTGATGTGAATGTACAATATATATGTAAAGCGCTGCGTAAATGAGAGCGCTATATAAGTACCTGAAATAAATAAATATAGTTAAGATTTAGATGATCTGTGTTGTCTTATATTAATTATCCAAGAAATGAACTTTCCCGCAGCAACTTGGTTCATCCACAGAAAGACATTTTTATTCGTCTCCAAAACAGTCCAAAATATATTTATAACAGGTTACAAAAATCCAGCTGAACATTTGTAAAATTTATAACGAGCAACAGCCCTCATAGTCCCATTTAAGTTACTTCATAACAAACATAGAGATACTACACCGTCCAGCATATGTCCAATCTATAATATGCACCTAGGTATGATCTATACCTGTGCTTCCATATTAATGAAAAGAAGAAGCTTCACCCCAGCCTAAAAACTTCCCTTCATATACAGTTTACTGGGCGGGTTTCTTATTGGCTGACAAAACACTTTTGATCTTACATGAAAAGTCTTCACTTCCCGTTACTGTAAATAACAATTAAGGTCAATATAGTGTTTACCAGGTACACAAGTCACCCTTTCACCATTTGCCATGAATACCCCCTTGAATCTAATTACCATCAATAAATACTTCTTGTATGGTCAAATCACATTCTCTATCATCCTTAAACATGTAAACAATATACCCTTTGAAATATCTAATTACTGTAGATAAACAGGCTATTTCCCAAATACCAAGGTGACCTGTCATCAAATTAACATAGCAAGAGTTCTTTTGATATATATATAGATATATCTATATCTATATATATATAGATATATCTATATATCTATATATATAGATATATATAGTTAGTCTGGCTGAAAAAAGACAAAAATCCATCCAGTTCAACCATTAAAAAAAAAAGAAAAAAGTTGTAATCCTATACCCACAGTTGATCCAGAGGAAGGCAAAAAAAAGCATATATATACATATATATACACACCCATTATATATACCTAATATTACACACAATATACTACACTACTGATGTGGGGATCTTCTGAACAGGGGTACTAATGATCTGATGATCTGGGGATCTGCTGAACAGGGGTACTAATGATCTGGGGATCTGCTGAACAGGGGTGCTAATGATCTGGGGATCTGCTGAGTGTTGGTACTACTGAGCCGGAGTTCCACTGGGCCCCTTTGAAACAAATAGAAAACTAACACACACACAGGGAATTTGCCAAGCTTCATTAACTACTTCAAGTCCGAACACTTTTACCCCCTTCCAGTCCAGGCCAATTTTCAGCTTTCAGCGCTGTCACACTTTGAATGACAATTGCGCGGTCATGCAACACTGTACCCATATACATTTTTTAGCATTTTTTTGAGACATATAAAACTTTATTCACCACTGGGATTTTTTTTTTTTTTTTTGCTGTATGTGAAAAAGTCCAATATAAAATTTTGCAAACAAATAATCTTTTTTTAATTTAATACATTTTTATATTATTATTTATGTTTTTTTAAACATACTGTCACCCTAGCAGTACAGTGTCTCCATAGTGACACTATATTACTTGTGGGGGGTAATGAACTTTTTTTTTCTTTTTTTGCACTAATGGCTTTTACACCCATAAAGGCTGTAATAGCAATCATTTCTCCTTCTCTCTGGCTTCATTCTTGCAGCCATTGAGAAATACTGTGAGAGCTGTGATTGGTCACAACTTGTCACATGGTACAAGGCTGTTGTGAATAGCCTTGTACCGTGTGACCTCTTTGATCATTCACAGATTTCACTAGCAGTAAGCAATGATGTCAGAAGTGACATCTTGCTTACTACTATTCATGTGATCACTGATTGGCCACAGAGATAGGTGTTCCCAGGAAGCGTGCACAGGCTGAAAATATGGGCACCGTTTATGAAATGCAACCTGCACTGCTCCCGTCTGGCAGTTTACTGTATATGCATGGGCCGGACGGGAAGTGGTTAAAGTTTCAAAAGCATCACTAAAGCATTATTAACTACATGCCAACCAGCCACTGTAGAAATACGGCGGCAGGGCGGCACGGCTGGGCAAAAGCACGTTTTAAAACGTGTGTTTTGAAAAGAGGTAGGGGGCGCGCGAGGCGCGCTGCCGCCCTACCTGTCCTGCCGATTACAGCCGTTGATGTCAGTTGCCGAGTCACAGCCGGTCATTACCGGCTATGTCCCGGCGATCGGTGGCAATCGTTGACAGAGAGCACAGCTGCAGTAGCTGTGCTTTCTGTCAGTTCCCTGACAACTCCAGGACATGCTGATCGGGACAGAAGAGTTTCTCTCTCCCGATCAGCGGTGTTCCCTGCAGTACACACCCCCGCCCCCTAGTAAAACACTCCCCTCACACAGTTAACCCTTCCCTGAATAATAAACTTAACCCCTTCCTCCCCAGTGCCATTAGTACAGTGTCAGTGTTTTTTTTTGTTGCACTGATCACTGTATTGGTGTCACTGGGGATGTCAGTGACCCCAAGTCAGTACCCCCCAATTTCAGAATGTCTGCCGCAGTCCCATAGTCCTGCCATAAGTCGCTGATCGCCGCCATAAGTCGCTGATTGCCGCCATAAGTCGCTGATTGCCGCCATTATTAGTATAAAAAAAACTAAAAATCCCAGTATCTTTCCCGCCATTTGTAAACACTATAACTTTCACGTAAACCAATTAATTTAAACGTATTGGGGTTTTTGTAGCAAAGACATGTCGCAGAATGCATTTTGGCAGAAATTTATGACTAAATTTGATTTTTAAATTTTTTTTTACTGGACATGTTTTATAGCAAAAAGTCCAAACTATTGTTTTTTTTCCTCAAAATTGTCAGCCTTTTTTTTTATAGCGCAAAAAATAAAAATCGCACAGGCGATCAAATACCACCGAAAGAAAGCTCAATTTGTGGGGGAAAAAAGGATATAAATTTCCTTTATGTACCATTTTGCATGACCGCGCAATTGTCCGTTAAACTAGCGCAGCGCTGTATAGCAAAAAAATGGCGTAAATTGCAGTATCTATACCATAGTTTGTAGACGCTATAACTTTCACACAAAGCAATCAATATACACTTATTGGGATTTTTTTTACCAAAAACATGGAGCAGAATACATTTTGGCCTACATTTATAACCAACTTTGAGTTTACTATATATTTTTTATAGCTGAAAGTAAAAAATATTGTTTTTCTTCCACATTTTTGGCCTTTTTTTGTTTATAGCGTGAAAAATAAAAAGCGCACAGGTGATCAAATACCACCAAAAGAAAGCTCTATTTGTGTGAAAAAAAGGACATAAATTTTGTTTGGGTGCAGCATTGCATGACCGTGCAATTATCAGTTGAATTAGTGCAGCGCTGAGTAGCAAAAAGAGGCCTAGTCATTAAGGGTAGAGATGAGCGAAGTATTCAAAAATTCGATTCGACTGATTCGGCGAATTCGTGGAAAAATTTCGATTCGAGTCGAATATATTCGCTGTGAATGTAACTTAAAAAGGGTGTTTCTAGGCTTCAGAGAGACTTAATATTAGTGCAGAACACTGTACCTTTAATTTAAATGCCCTTAGAGTCTGCTGAGGAAGAGAAATAATACTGTCAGTCAGTATGACATGCAGATGAGTGCCGTCGATCTTAGAATCACCGCACACTTCACTCATTTGGGCAGTCACGGGGCCAAAACCAGAGTGTGGAGCCACAGTGTGGCGGTGGAGGCAGCAGCAATGGGAGGCCATACAGCACCCTATGACAAAAATGGAAACCACCAGCAGTGTGAGGAGACCTGAAAGTGGCACATGGCAGAGTGTGGCGATAGAGACAGCAGCAATGGGAGGCCGTACAGGGACCCATGACACACTCTGGACCTGGCAGCAGCATGAGGAGGCGGTACAGGGGCCCATGACAGATTACGGGCCTGGCAGCAGCATGAGGAGTCGGTACGGGGGCCCATGGCAGATTACGGGCCTGGCAGCAGCAATGGGAGGCCGTACAGGGACCCATGACACACTCTGGACCTGGCAGCAGCATGGGGAGGCGGTACAGGGGCCCATGACAGATTACGGGCCTGGCAGCAGCATGAGGAGTCGGTACGGGGCCCATGACACACTCTGGACCTGGCAGCAGCATGAGGAGGCGGTACAGGGGCGCATGACAGATTACGAGCCTGGCAGCAGCAACTTGGACAGGAGGACGTTCAGCTTCTGCACCGTCGGGTGCGTGCTCGCAAACTGTTGTCTCTTGGAAACGGATTCCAAGAAAGACTGCTGACGGAATCCGTGAAGAGGAGTAGCAGGAGAAGGAGCATCTGAACGAGCGGAATATGCCAACAAGCGACAACAGGGGCCCATGACAGATTACGGGCCTGGCAGCAGCATGAGGAGTCGGTACGGGGGCCCATGGCAGATTAGGGGCCTGGCAGCAGCTATGGGAGGCCCGTAATCTGCCAGCACCCTATGACAAAAAATGGAACCCACCAGCAGTGTGAGGAGACCTGAAAGTGGCACATGGCAGAGTGTGGCGATGGAGACAGCAGCAATGGGAGGCCGTACAGGGACCCATGAGAGACTCTGGACCTGGCAGCAGCATGAGGAGGCGGTATAGGGGCCCATGGCAGATTAGGGGCCTGGCAGCAGCTATGGGAGGCCCGTAATCTGCCAGCACCCTATGACAAAAAATGGAACACACCAGCAGTGTGAGGAGACCTGAAAGTGGCACATGGCAGAGTGTGGCGATGGAGACAGCAGCAATGGGAGGCCGTACAGGGACCCATGAGAGACTCTGGACTTGGCAGCAGCATGAGGAGGCGGTATAGGGGCCCATGGCAGATTAGGGGCCTGGCAGCAGCTATGGGAGGCCCGTAATCTGCCAGCACCCTATGACAAAAAATGGAACACACCAGCAGTGTGAGGAGACCTGAAAGTGGCACATGTTTGGGGCATGATTCATGGCGGATTTAGTCAGTTGTGTCAGGAACTGGTGGTTTGAAATCCAGACTAATCCACGCCTGATTCATTTTCACAAACGTGAGTCTCTCCACACTTTGGGTGGACAGTCGTGTCCTCCGCGGAGTTGCAATACCTCCTGCCGCACTAAACACGCGCTCCGATGCCACGCTACTGGCCGGGCATGACAGCCTTTCAAGGGCAAATTCAGCTAGTTGGGGCCAAAGGTCAAGTTTCGTTGCCCAGTAGTCAAGGGGATTGTCTACCTCGGTTGGCAGGGTGCTGTCCAAGTAGGCCTAAGCCTGTTGTTTGAGGTCCTGCTCCAGGTCCACCTGATGCTGCTGCTGCTGCTGCTGCTGCTGCGGCTGGTTAGTAGTTTCCTCACTGCGCTGGTGAAGAAAGCTACTCATCATCGACTGCAGACTGAGGCAGCCGCTGCTGGTAAAGCTGCCACTGCTCCTACCACCCCACCCCTCCCCTGCTGCCATGGCAGCGGAACGCGAGCGCACAGGGCCCACAGTGTCTGAGGATGGACGTTGGCGCAGACAGGCAGAGACCAGCTGACTACATAGGTGGTTTTTATAGTACGTTATTTTGGCCTCCCTCTCAGCAGGTGTGAAAAAGGCCACCATTTTTGAACGGTAGCGAGGGTCCAACAAGGTGGACAGCCAAAAGTCATCCCTCTGTCTGATGGTTATTATTCGGCTGTCGCTACGCAAGCAACCGAGCATGCTATGGGCCATTTGTGCCAAGGAATGCGAGGGACTCCCTGCCTCCATCTCCACAGCATACTGCCACGGTGCGTCTGGGTCCTCTGTCTCCTCTTCCTCCTCCTCTACCAGATGCTCCTGCTCCTCCACTCCTGTCCGCTGAGTGGAAAAACCACCCATTTCACTCAATAATTCCTGAGCACCAATGTCCTCCTCTACCTCCTCCTCTTCTTCCTGTCCTGCCCCCACAGGGGTCATGTGGCGTTGAGATCTGTGCGCCACGTCTACCGCACCCTGACCAGCCATTGTTAACAGCATTTGTTCCAGGACGTGCAACAGAGGAATGACGTCGTTCATCCCATAGTCCTGCCGACTCACGAATAGCGTGGCCTCCTCAAAGGGCCTGAGCAAGCGCAGGTGTCACGCATGAGCTGCCAATGGCTGACATCTAAGTTACACAGGGAGTACCTTTATCCGCTTTTAACATCAGGAAATCTGTGATGGCCTTTTGCTGTTCGTAAAGGCGGTCTAACATATGTAGGGTTGAATTCCACCTTGTTGCAACGTCCTAGCATGAGGAGTCGGTATAGGGGCCCATGGCAGATTAGGGGCCTGGCAGCAGCTATGGGAGGCCCGTAATCTGCCAGCACCCTATGTCAAAAAATTCAACACACCAGCAGTGTGAGGAGACCTGAAAGTGGCACATGGCAGAGTGTGGCGATGGAGACAGCAGCAATGGGAGGCCGTACAGGGACCCATGACAGACTCTGGACTTGGCAGCAGCATGAGGAGGCGGTATATAGGGGCCCATGGCAGATTAGGGGCCTGGCAGCAGCTATGGGAGGCCCGTAATCTGCCAGCACCCTATGACAAAAAATGGAACCCACCAGCAGTGTGAGGAGACCTGAAAGTGGCACATGGCAGAGTGTGGCGATGGAGACAGCAGCAATGGGAGGCCGTACAGGGACCCATGACAGACTCTGGACTTGGCAGCAGCATGAGGAGGCGGTATATAGAGGCCTATGGCAGATTAGGGGCCTGGCAGCAGCTATAGGAGGCCCGTAATCTGCCAGCACCCTATGTCAAAAAATTGAACACACCAGCAGTGTGTGAGGAGACCTGAAAGTGGCACATGGCAGAGTGTGGCGATGGAGACAGCAGCAATGGGAAGCCGTACAGGGACCCATGACAGACTCTGGACTTGGCAGCAGCATGAGGAGGCGGTATATAGGGGCCCATGGCAGATTAGGGGCCTGGCAGCAGCTATAGGAGGCCCGTAATCTGCCAGCACCCTATGTCAAAAAATTGAACACACCAGCAGTGTGTGAGGAGACCTGAAAGTGGCACATGGCAGAGTGTGGCGATGGAGACAGCAGCAATGGGAGGCCGTACAGGGACCCATGACAGACTCTGGACTTGGCAGCAGCATGAGGAGGCGGTATATAGGGGCCCATGGCAGATTAGGGGCCTGGCAGCAGCAATGGGAGGCCCGTGATCTGCCAGCACCCTATGTCAAAAAATTCAACACACCAGCAGTGTGTGAGGAGACCTGAAAGTGGCACATGGCAGAGTGTGGCGATGGAGACAGCAGCAATGGGAGGCCATACAGGGACCCATGACAGACTCTGGACTTGGCAGCAGCATGAGGAGGCGGTATATAGGGGCCTATGGCAGATTAGGGGCCTGGCAGCAGCTATAGGAGGCCCGTAATCTGCCAGCACCCTATGTCAAAAAATTCAACACACCAGCAGTGTGAGGAGACCTGAAAGTGGCACATGGCAGAGTGTGGCGATGGAGACAGCAGCAATGGGAGGCCGTACAGGGACCCATGACAGACTCTGGACTTGGCAGCAGCATGAGGAGGCGGTATATAGAGGCCCATGGCAGATTAGGGGCCTGGCAGCAGCTATAGGAGGCCCGTAATCTGCCAGCACCCTATGTCAAAAAATTCAACACACCAGCAGTGTGTGAGGAGACCTGAAAGTGGCACATGGCAGAGTGTGGCGATGGAGACAGCAGCAATGGGAGGCCGTACAGGGACCCATGACAGACTCTGGACTTGGCAGCAGCATGAGGAGGCGGTATATAGGGGCCTATGGCAGATTAGGGGCCTGGCAGCAGCTATAGGAGGCCCGTAATCTGCCAGCACCCTATGTCAAAAAATTCAACACACCAGCAGTGTGAGGAGACCTGAAAGTGGCACATGGCAGAGTGTGGCGATGGAGACAACAGCAATGGGAGGCCGTACAGGGACCCATGACAGACTCTGGACTTGGCAGCAGCATGAGGAGGCGGTATATAGGGGCCCATGGCAGATTAGGGGCCTGGCAGCAGCTATGGGAGGCCCGTAATCTGCCAGCACCCTATGTCAAAAAATTCAACACACCAGCAGTGTGTGAGGAGACCTGAAAGTGGCACATGGCAGAGTGTGGCGATGGAGACAGCAGCAATGGGAGGCCGTACAGGGACCCATGACAGACTCTGGACTTGGCAGCAGCATGAGGAGGCGGTATATAGAGGCCCATGGCAGATTAGGGGCCTGGCAGCAGCTATAGGAGGCCCGTAATCTGCCAGCACCCTATGTCAAAAAATTGAACACACCAGCAGTGTGTGAGGAGACCTGAAAGTGGCACATGGCAGAGTGTGGCGATGGAGACAGCAGCAATGGGAGGCCGTACAGGGACCCATGACAGACTCTGGACTTGGCAGCAGCATGAGGAGGCGGTATATAGGGGCCTATGGCAGATTACGGGCCTGGCAGCAGCTATAGGAGGCCCGTAATCTGCCAGCACCCTATGTCAAAAAATTCAACACACCAGCAGTGTGTGAGGAGACCTGAAAGTGGCACATGGCAGAGTGTGGCGATGGAGACAGCAGCAATGGGAGGCCGTACAGGGACCCATGACAGACTCTGGACTTGGCAGCAGCATGAGGAGGCGGTATATAGGGGCCTATGGCAGATTAGGGGCCTGGCAGCAGCTATAGGAGGCCCGTAATCTGCCAGCACCCTATGTCAAAAAATTGAACACACCAGCAGTGTGAGGAGACCTGAAAGTGGCACATGGCAGAGTGTGGCGATGGAGACAGCAGCAATGGGAGGCCGTACAGGGACCCATGACAGACTCCGGACTTGGCAGCAGCATGAGGAGGCGGTATATAGAGGCCCATGGCAGATTAGGGGCCTGGCAGCAGCTATAGGAGGCCTGTAATCTGCCAGCACCCTATGTCAAAAAATTCAACACACCAGCAGTGTGTGAGGAGACCTGAAAGTGGCACATGGCAGAGTGTGGCGATGGAGACAGCAGCAATGGGAGGCCGTACAGGGACCCATGAGAGACTCTGGACCTGGCAGCAGCATGAGGAGGCGGTATATAGAGGCCTATGGCAGATTAGGGGCCTGGCAGCAGCTATAGGAGGCCCGTAATCTGCCAGCACCCTATGTCAAAAAATTCAACACACCAGCAGTGTGTGAGGAGACCTGAAAGTGGCACATGGCAGAGTGTGGCGATGGAGACAGCAGCAATGGGAGGCCGTACAGGGACCCATGACAGACTCTGGACTTGGCAGCAGCATGAGGAGGCGGTATATAGGGGCCTATGGCAGATTAGGGGCCTGGCAGCAGCTATAGGAGGCCTGTAATCTGCCAGCACCCTATGTCAAAAAATTGAACACACCAGCAGTGTGTGAGGAGACCTGAAAGTGGCACATGGCAGAGTGTGGCGATGGAGACAGCAGCAATGGGAGGCCGTACAGGGACCCATGACAGACTCTGGACTTGGCAGCAGCATGAGGAGGCGGTATATAGGGGCCCATGGCAGATTAGGGGCCTGGCAGCAGCTATGGGAGGCCCGTAATCTGCCAGCACCCTATGTCAAAAAATTCAACACACCAGCAGTGTGTGAGGAGACCTGAAAGTGGCACATGGCAGAGTGTGGCGATGGAGACAGCAGCAATGGGAGGCCGTACAGGGACCCATGAGAGACTCTGGACCTGGCAGCAGCATGAGGAGGCGGTATATAGAGGCCTATGGCAGATTAGGGGCCTGGCAGCAGCTATAGGAGGCCCGTAATCTGCCAGCACCCTATGTCAAAAAATTCAACACACCAGCAGTGTGTGAGGAGACCTGAAAGTGGCACATGGCAGAGTGTGGCGATGGAGACAGCAGCAATGGGAGGCCGTACAGGGACCCATGACAGACTCTGGACTTGGCAGCAGCATGAGGAGGCGGTATATAGGGGCCTATGGCAGATTAGGGGCCTGGCAGCAGCTATAGGAGGCCCGTAATCTGCCAGCACCCTATGTCAAAAAATTCAACACACCAGCAGTGTGTGAGGAGACCTGAAAGTGGCACATGGCAGAGTGTGGCGATGGAGACAGCAGCAATGGGAGGCCGTACAGGGACCCATGACAGACTCTGGACTTGGCAGCAGCATGAGGAGGCGGTATATAGGGGCCCATGGCAGATTAGGGGCCTGGTAGCAGCTATAGGAGGCCCGTAATCTGCCAGCACCCTATGTCAAAAAATTGAACACACCAGCAGTGTGTGAGGAGACCTGAAAGTGGCACATGGCAGAGTGTGGCGATGGAGACAGCAGCAATGGGAGGCCGTACAGGGACCCATGACAGACTCTGGACTTGGCAGCAGCATGAGGAGGCGGTATATAGGGGCCCATGGCAGATTAGGGGCCTGGCAGCAGCTATGGGAGGCCCGTAATCTGCCAGCACCCTATGTCAAAAAATTCAACACACCAGCAGTGTGTGAGGAGACCTGAAAGTGGCACATGGCAGAGTGTGGCGATGGAGACAGCAGCAATGGGAGGCCGTACAGGGACCCATGAGAGACTCTGGACCTGGCAGCAGCATGAGGAGGCGGTATATAGAGGCCTATGGCAGATTAGGGGCCTGGAAGCAGCTATAGGAGGCCCGTAATCTGCCAGCACCCTATGTCAAAAAATTCAACACACCAGCAGTGTGTGAGGAGACCTGAAAGTGGCACATGGCAGAGTGTGGCGATGGAGACAGAAGCAATGGGAGGCCGTACAGGGACCCATGACAGACTCTGGACTTGGCAGCAGCATGAGGAGGCGGTATATAGGGGCCTATGGCAGATTAGGGGCCTGGCAGCAGCTATAGGAGGCCCGTAATCTGCCAGCACCCTATGTCAAAAAATTCAACACACCAGCAGTGTGAGGAGACCTGAAAGTGGCACATGGCAGAGTGTGGCGATGGAGACAGCAGCAATGGGAGGCCGTACAGGGACCCATGACAGACTCTGGACTTGGCAGCAGCATGAGGAGGCGGTATATAGAGGCCCATGGCAGATTAGGGGCCTGGCAGCAGCTATAGGAGGCCCGTAATCTGCCAGCACCCTATGTCAAAAAATTCAACACACCAGCAGTGTGTGAGGAGACCTGAAAGTGGCACATGGCAGAGTGTGGCGATGGAGACAGCAGCAATGGGAGGCCGTACAGGGACCCATGACAGACTCTGGACTTGGCAGCAGCATGAGGAGGCGGTATATAGGGGCCTATGGCAGATTAGGGGCCTGGCAGCAGCTATAGGAGGCCCGTAATCTGCCAGCACCCTATGTCAAAAAATTCAACACACCAGCAGTGTGTGAGGAGACCTGAAAGTGGCACATGGCAGAGTGTGGCGATGGAGACAGCAGCAATGGGAGGCCGTACAGGGACCCATGACAGACTCTGGACTTGGCAGCAGCATGAGGAGGCGGTATATAGGGGCCCATGGCAGATTAGGGGCCTGGCAGCAGCTATGGGAGGCCCGTAATCTGCCAGCACCCTATGTCAAAAAATTCAAC